>NC_135501.1:99602148-99902148 GCF_052857255.1 Amblyomma americanum
ATCGATGTTCACCGTTATAGGCAGCAGCTGCTTACTCGAAAGCGAACTGGTAGTACTAACAGAAATGTGCAGTGAGAACCTCTTTCACTGTACTAGCATATAACTCAGGCTGCGTCTCACAATACTTTACCACCCTTCGAAAGTGGCAGTAAGGCAGCCACCAAAGCAAAGGTTCGAGCTGGCTGTCAATTGTATTCAGTTTTTGCATAAGAAGCAATTTGTGCGATTGGAGAAACAAAATAAAGGTCATACAAGCCGTCCAAGCGGAATGGTTGGAAAAACTCTCCTGCGTAAAAAATATCACAGTGAACTGCTAATTCAAGCGTATCATAATGCAAGTAGAGAGAGCCTTATTACAGGCCAACACGATATCATGGAGGAAGAAAACGATGCTGTGGTTTGGTTAAACTTAATGGTGGACGCACCTGTTAATTTGGAATTAGTTCAGCTTTACAAGTGCAGCTTGGACTAGGTTCCCTACAGCCTGCGAAACCTTGACATCGAACAGTCACCGGCTGCATGTCATTCTGTGGTCTTGTCTCGTCGATGATTGTTATGTTAAATGGAGGACTCCCTGCGTGTGTATTTTGAAGAGGCAGCTACACACCATTCGCTATAAGGGTTTCTACTGCGTGAAAGCAACGAACACCGGGGCACCGCTGTATACTCTACCATCTATTGCGAAAGTTCGCAGTCTACAGCGCCGTTGAGATGAACAGAGCAGTGAACTCTATAATTTTACACATTGTATATTTTATTTCGATGAAAATAAAATTGAATGGATTTATTTTTTCATTTATTTATTTATTGTATGCAGCGAATTTCCCACTGTGTATGACAGGGGATTAAGTCTTATAGAGACCTAACCTAATTCATCCTCTAAGGTGAAAATAGGAACATCACTACTTAGGTGCACATATTGATGAAATAAAATATTCAATTTTTATTGAAGTCGCCTGGAATTAACGTTAAATATAACTGGAATCGAAACTCTTCTTTCACATCATACAGCTATTCTAATTAGTACAATCAAAGCTGCGTTCCTGCTAGTCTTACAGCACAATTTTCCTTTTCAAGAGGGCCTTACTAGATGACATATACTCAAAACACTTTGGAAATAAACTCCTGTTTTAGATATGGGTCAACTCACCTAGAAGACAGCCGAAATAACAGGAATGTAAAATCCTTTAGTAGCTATTGTGCTACAATTAGAAATTCTTTCCTTGATTTAAAGTGAGGAGCACTACCTATCCTATTTTAACACTGCCAAAAGACATAAACGTTCGCAATATCGTGTTCCCTGTTACTCGACGTCTTTATTTCTTGTTTTCTAGACCAAAGTGGGAATGTGCACTCCAGCGAGTGGGCGTGAATGCGGCACCACCGCTAAGATGGCTAACGCGCCGTTTCTTCATTTCGTACAAATATTTTCGTGCCTTGTTGCATTCGTCAAAAACGGCGCCGGACCAAAAAGCGGTGGCGCTCTTGTCATGTGCATTATCGCCAAGGACGCGAGGAAAGGCCACAAAGTGGACGTCTTTGTTCCTCTCGGAAGAAGTTATTTTCGCATCACCTCGACACTGACATCAGTATTGGCATCACCCGCTATGGAACATTCAAAGGGCCACGCCAACTGGTCGCTCTTCAGTGGGCGTGAGTGCGGCACTGCCACTCACGACATGACTTACGTGCTGCCCGTCCGCTTCTTTGAGGTTCGTAACACATGCTCACTATTTGTGAAACGTACTAGCGTTCGTTATCTGTTTCTGTTGCCATTCCCCCTTACTTTGTGCAATGAATTCGAAATATGTACCAATGTTATGATCAGTTTGCTATGGTCTGATGATGTCGAAAGCAATCCCAGTCCTTACCATTTATTCTGCTTCTAAGGCTGGTTCCGCCAATGACCAAGACTGGCAACAACAAATTCTACAGTACCTAAAAGACACAAAAAGTTAGTCTGGAATCCTTACCCAAGAGCAAGCTGACTTGCATGTCGCCGTAAATTATATAAAAGCTGCACCACAGTATATTGAAACTAGATTCGTTGAAATGGACGCCCGTCTGTGGAACGTTGAGGCTAGATATACCAATTCTGAAAAAAAAAATTGAGCTAAGTTTTCTGCGTACCCAGGAAACATTTTACACCATCCTGTAGCAAACTGATGAGATACGGTCTCGGCTTTGCGGCCTAGAGGACGTCTTGTTGTAATAATCTTGTTTATCGCGGTGTACAAGGCAGCACTGAACCATGGAAAGAAACTGGAAAAAAATTGTTAATCTATTAACAGCAAACATTGATCCCGGTCTCACTCGGGAAAAAACCTAAACCTGCCCACAGACTCGGCGGCCGGTATTGTGAAAGCAAGAACAGACCGGAGATTGTTAGATTGAGTCATTTTAAGGATCGGAACAGTCTTTCAAGAGCGGTCTAAATTAAAAGACTGCGACGTTTCTGTCACCGAACATTTTTTAACGACAACCAGGTATGCATGAAAATCCTTGCAAAGTTAGTGAAGGCTCTTCGGGAATCAACATTTTTCAAACTTCGTAATGATAGGCTGCTTGTTAACAAAGCTGTCTATATTTGTGCACGCGAAAGTGACACCGTACACGCCAGAAAGCTAGGCAGCCGACTGACGCCGACAAGAGCGCCCACGGGCCCGCGGCCAACACTCGCTCAAACTCTAGCGCATCAACACCAAGTACTGGGACACAACTTGATAAATACTAACAATTAATAAGCGGTATGATTAAATGAACGGCGGCGCAAACAAGGACACTAACAAGAAAGAGACACCACATGCGCACTGGTGTGCACATGTGGTGTCACTTTCTTTTTAGTGTTCTTGTTTGCGCCGCCGTTCATTTCATCATGCACCAACTCGCCCCTCAGGCCGTTATTAATAAGCGGTAATTGTGAGCTTTCTTCGATTTCATGCATTCCAGTTACCTTCAAAAGCATTCGCAGCGTCATTAACAAACTCAATCAACTAAACTCTGTTGTATGCGCAAGTGTCGCAGACATTGTTGTTCTGACTGTGACGTGGCTTAGTGCAAAGTTTTCTAGCGCAAAAATTTTCCAGGTACCAAGGAAGTACCATGTATACCGCGGCAATGGAGACTCTCGACATGGAGGCAGCACACTGATAGCCGTACCAAACAAAATTCATTCTTTTCCAATCTTTTCTATCTGATTTGAAACTAGTCTGGGTCTCTATCACCATCAAAAACATTCGAATAATCCTTAGTTTTTGCTACCGTCCCCCGAGCGCTCCAGGTGCTTTTGTTGACAATCTTTATGACGCCATCGATTCAGTGGTTTCTCGCTGTCCCTCTGCCCCATTCTTCTCCTAGAGGATTTTAACTTTCCTAATATCATCTGGTCTGGTCCTTATCCCTGTCTCAAATCAACGTGTTCACAGTGTCAAGATTTCTTAGATTTATGTTCAGCTTTTCATCTAACGCAAGTTGTAATGTGCCCCACGAGATATAATGGTCAGTCTGGTAACACGCTGGATTTAATACTTTGTATGCACTGAGATTTTGTATCTCCGGCCACCTACTTACCTGGTTTGAAAGATCAGTCACTGCTTCATTTCAGTCTCACCATTTCACTCCAACGTGGTACTTGAGGAGTAAAGGCAATTCGTGATAACAAGGAAGGAAATTTTGATGCTATAAATTCCGGACTCGTAATTTGGACTAGTACCTTGTAGAATTCGACCAGCGAAGTGTCCAAGAAAGCTGGGACCACTTTTGCCATAAAATAAAGGAACTCACGAGTGCAGATAACCATTAAAACATGTCATATTTAATACAATGCTCCGTGGTACTCTATCACACTGAGACGTCTTTGCAACAAAAAAAAAACGACTTTTCCATTCCGCAAAGCCTCTGAGTAGTGCCGATCGCGGCGAAGCGTGCTTGACGGTCGGTGTACATTACTTCAAAGCGGTGCGTGACGCTAAAGACTGTTTCTTTATTAACACGCTTCCTTAAATGTTAAGAAATTGTCCGCGGAAATTTTGAAATATTGTTAATTGACACCAAAAAAGTGCAATTTCGCTTAAGAATGATGAATGAGAACCGCTGTCATCATCTGAGTGTGCCTCTACATTGAACCATGAATTTTCTAAAAACTGCTTATCGACTGGAAGAAGGCTTGAAACTACTTTACAATATAATTTTTCTCCCATGCCTCCAATTGTCGTTGATCCTGCAGGAATTGTAGAAAAATTGATTCATGAGAACTTTCCTCATGTGGCATTGACGGCATCAATTTAAAGTTCTTGATGAAGCAAAAATGTATTCAGCTCATTTCTTGCAAAAAACTGCAGTAGTCGCTGGACCAAGGGATTTTGCCGAAGGACTGGAACATCGGGAAGGTAGTTCCTCTTGATAAATTGGGTAGCAAATCATCCCCTTTAAATAATCGACCCATACGGCTGACCAGTATCCGGTGTAAATTATTGGAACATATATTATGTTCCATATTCATGGTTACACAGCATACATGATCGGAATTACCTGGCAGATTTCATATTTCTGGACTTTTGCAAGGGCATTGATAAAGTCCGTCATAAGCTTATCATGACTTAACTATCTGCACTGACTCATGATCCTGTTGTACTAAACCCCCTTGAACCTTTTCTGATTAATCGCTCCCAGTACGTCTGTTCGTCTGTATTAAATATTGCAATTCTCCGTTGACCGAAGTAACATCAGGCGTGCCCGAAGGCTCCGTTTTAGGGCCACTTTTATTTCTAATATACATTAATGACTTGCCCAGCTGCATCTCTTTTTGCATGCACTTGTACGCTGAGGTGTCATTTCTCGCGAGGTTCGTAATACTTTGACCAAACCCTTTCTTTCACATTAAAAGGAAAGCTCACACAAACAAAATTATTAGCAACGCTAATCGCACCTTAGGATACTTATGACGTAATTTCAGTAAAGCCCCTACTTCGCTAAAGCATCTTATTTATAAAAACCTTATACGACCTAAGCTTGAATATGCTGCCTCAATCTCGAGCTCTAATCAAAACACTTTATCTCATGCCGTTGAAATGGTGCAAAATATTGCTATTCGGTTTGTAGTTTATAATTTTAACGGAACAGCCAGCATAATGTTAATGAGTCCTAGTGTTGGTCTGCCGTGTCTTTCTTTGCGCCATACAATTTTTGCATTTGCTTGTTTCATAAAATTTACTACCATGACTCTCTACATCGTCAATTTATCATGTCGCCTAGCTGCCGCTCCTCACATGTCGACCATCGGCACAAGGTTTCTGTTCGCAATTGCCGCACTAACACCTTTTTTATTCATTCTTGCCAAACATATCTAAAGACTGGAACCACCTTCCTGCAGAGATCGCGTCTATATCAGATTTCGCTCTTTTCAGCCAAGCATTATTCACTGATTTTTATGATGTCGCCTAAGTGTTTATTATTGCCTTTTTTCTTTTTGCCGTTTTGTTGTTGTTATTCGTGCCTTGTTTCCCGCTTTTCTAGTGGAATTATGTTCCCTTTTCTCGCTTTTTAACCTTACACACTATCTGAATTAATTGTATTTTGTAATATATACCTGCCGCTTTTATGTTCTGTACTGCATTGTATTGGGTTTTATGGCGCATAAGCAACTAAGGCTATCATGCGCCAATTTTTATGTTCTGTTTTTGCTTTTTGTAACGCACTGTCTTCTACAATGCTTCAGCGATTGAGGGTGTGGGAAATAATTGAATAAATAAATAAATAAATAGATAAATAAACAACCAGCTCTGTTTTTCCTCCTGCCGTCCATCTATGGTGTGGACGTCCCTACGTGGATTAATGGTAGCACGTGCGCTGGTTGCTTTCATGCAGCTCAGTTCCTGAAATATTCATCAGACCACCACCTCTTTGGCGCCACCCGCCCCTAACACCGGACCCCTCCTATTTGCTGTGTCTACGGGTGCTCGACGATCGACACTACAGGCGCCAGAAGTGGCCACTCTAGTGCTGTCTCGTTCTCGCTTTAGCTGCTTTCTCATGTGCATTCTTTATGGCGTGACAAGTGCGCACGTGTTACTTCGCTCCTGGCATCCCTTTCTATGTGCTCACCCAGGAAGTCGTTAATAGAAAAAGAGATAGGCCTCCGCTGCCGCGTCCCGCTAGCGATGTATTGCCTGCTACGCCATTTCGGCACTTAGCTTTTAGCGTTGCCGCTGCTATACAGGGTCCTGAATCAATGAGCACTGCGGTTGTTCCTCGCTTGCACTCTGTCCCTCGTCCTGTGTTAGCCGGACTAGCTGCATTTGCAGCGCTCAGTTTGGTCAGAGGCGTCGTTTTACAATGACTGCTGGTGAGGAAGTGGCCCATGTCATTGTATATTTCTTTCTAAGCACAGAAATTGTTTATTTTTACATCATACTACAAGGAACACCAACTTTGCCAAAGGGTTTCTCTTTGCCAAAGGGTTTCTCTTCGTACAAGTTGAGACTGAAATGGCTGTACGATGATGAGCAAGGAACGATTAGTACAAGCATCTCCTGCTCCAGCACAGTGCACCTGCATCAAAACTTGTCAGAGACCACCGAGTATCAATTTCCGTCTATATCATACTGCCCGGCGCAAGGCCTGGCCAAATTCATACGTCTAGATTTTCAGTTCAGAAGAAATCGAAAATGTTTGCTGCGATTTGTGGACCTGCAAAGCGAACACAAGGAAGCCGTAGTCGAAGGTTCGACGGCATACTGTCTGCTCAGGAATCATGGTTTGTTGAGATTCACTGGTCACTGACCTAGGCCAAACACAAATAATGACGTTTCGGGAGCGCTACGGCTCCCTTGTTCACAATGAGCAAGCAGCTAGACGTCCCGGGCTTTTTGTAGCGGTTAGTATCGTTCTTAGACATTTCGCGTATATAGGGTGATGTGCCATCATTCTTAATTATTTTGTTGGGCGTAGTCTGGAGATTAGTGACTCGATATTTCGGCGGGTTGATATATTCTTTTCTGCTGTCAATATATCTGCTTCATCTCAGTTAATTTCATGGCCAGTCTCTTACGCATGCTCCGCGATAGCACTCGTTGTCACTTTTGCTTTTCGTACATCATACTGACGTTCTTTAAGGCGTCTCGTGAAATCTTTCGTTTTGCCTATTTAAAGTGATGAACAGTCGGCGCAGGCAATTTTGTAAACCACGCCGGAAAATTTGGCACGAGGGAGCTGGTCTTTTACTTTTACAAGCTCATATCTTATCTTGCTTGTTGGGACGTGAGCAACATGGACGCCGTGCTTGCGGAACATCCGCGCCAGCGCCTCGCTGATCTCTGATAGATACGGTATAGGGGCTCGTTGCGGTTTCGGTGCGTTAGCACTTTCGTCATCCCTGGCAGTAGGCTTTTTCGATGAAGCCACTCTTTGCGTGTTCCGAATGAAGGAAAGGGGTTAGCCGTTTCTTTTCAGGTCATTTTCCACTGTCTTCATTTCGTGGTTTAGGGCGGCCTCTTCACTGCATACTTCCCTGGCACGGTTTTTCAGCAGCGCAGGAGACAAAGGGCGTGACAATTGCACAGACACGTCCACTTGTCACGTCCTTTGTCCCCTGCGCTGCTGAAAAGCCATGTCACACCAACTTGCCCAAGCTTCTACAGTATCAGCATTCCCTGGCACGTTTGATTAGGGATGCAGTGTGCGCTGAGTTGAAATCAAGGTACCTGGGTACCTGGGAACCACAGCGAAACCATAGCGAAGGCTAGGATATCCTGCGCCGCACCACACTGAATTGGAAAGATAAATGGCGTCCGCTGTACAATGATTGTGAGAATAAAATTAATCAGGGGGCACTTAAGCGCCGCTTAGTATGACGCGATAGCTGCCAGCGGTCCTCTCTAATTACACACATTCTCATTAGCATACACTCGTGATATACCATTTCTCGAGAAAGACCACGCGGAAAACATGTACAGTCCCGCTTGTTGCCAAACCGTACAAGTGTTCCTGCCGTGGACAAGTCGGGAATGTGCTCGGCTCCCAAACGAGGAGTCGTTTGTGCCAACCCTGACTATTTCTTGAGCTTTTTCTTTAGGCCAGAATCATTAGTACAAAACGCTAGATCATTTTAGACATCTGGTGGTATGTCCTTCGAATTACAATCTTGTTTCATCAATTTTACTCCACGCGTGGCGCAACATATGACATGATGTTTTCTTCAAAACTACCATTGATGTTATGTGGCTCTTACGTCATGAACTTATCGACCAGTAAAGGCTTTCATGTCCAAACGCAAAGTTTTTTGGCAGAGGAATAACAATAATATTACAAATCGGTTTTTGTGGAAAGGTAATGGCGCAGTACCTGTCTCGTATATCTGCGCACACCTGAACCGCGCCGTGAGAGAAGGGATAAAGGAGGAAGTGAAAGAAGAAAGGAAGAAAGAGATGCCGTGGTGGAGGGCTCCGGAACAATTTCGACCGTCTGGGTATCTTTAACGTGCACTGACATCGCACAGCACACGGGCGCCTTAGCGTTTTTCGTCCATAAAAACTCAGCCGTCGCGGTCGGGTTCTAACCGGGGTTCTCCGGATCAGCAGCCGAGTGCCTAACCACTGAGCCACGGCGGGGGGTAACTTTGGAAGAGGAAGGAAGCTCGATTTGGAGGAGAGGAAATGGCTGAGTATCTGTCTCACATCTCGGCCGAACCTCCTGAACCCCACCGTCAGGGAAAGGACAAAGGAGGAACTTATAGAGCAAGGAAGAAAAAAGTTCCGTAGTGGCGGGTTCGAATAATTTCGACCACCTGGGGATCTTTACCGTGCACTGACATCGCATATCACACAGTTGCCTTTCCGTTTCGCCTCATTCGAAGCGCGGCCGCGGCGGTTAGATTCGAAAACGGGAACTTCGGATCAGTAGCCGAGCGTCGTAACCACTGAGCCACCGCGGTGGGTCCGTATTGGCTGGTTTCGGTATAATTTCGACCACATGGGAATCTTTAACGTGCACTGACATCGCACAGCACACGGGCGCCTCAAACTACCATCGTCGCTGCACCATCATGTTAAAATGTATGGTAGAGCACGGAAAAAAATTTCTGGTGATTTAACATTGCGAAGATCGAAACCTTGTGGGAAAATGCGGTTTTAATGCGTGAGAATTGGCTTGCTCAGTGTGAGAAAGCGTCGCCGTCATCACAAATCCTTTGGCCGCTCACATGGCAGAAACTTGTCACGACAAAGACGTCATCACCTCTTGTCAAGGACTAGGCCACTGGCGTTCGTAAGGTTTATTGACGTCGACATTGACGACGTTGTTGTAGAAACGCGGCACTGGAGCGCTTGCTTACTAACCTGTAGCATCCTGGTTCGAACCCGACAACGGCCGCCACGTTTCGATGGAGAGAAATGCAAAATGCGCCCATGTGCAGTGCGATGTCAGTGCACGCCGAAGATTCGTTTCGGGGAAAAAAAAGGGCGTAGTATGTTTCACATATCGGAGGACACCTGAACCGTACCGTAAGAGAACGGATAAAGAAGGGAGTGGAAGAAGACAGGAAGAACGACGTGCCATAGTGGAGGGCTTCGGAGTAAGTTCGACCACCTGGGGATGTTTTACTGTGGTCAAAATTATTCCGGAGACCACCACTACGGCGACTCTTTCTTCCTTTCTTTTTCACTCCCCCTTCATCCCTTCCCTTAACGTGTGTCCGGGAGCCCACCAAGATTATGTGAGACCGTTACTGCGTCATTTCTTTTCCTAAATTAGTTCACCAAACTGGTTTTTGTTTGAGAAAAAAAAGGTCAATGGTTAAGGCTTTCGGCTACTGATAAGGAGTTCCCGGGTTCGAACCCGATCGCGGCGGCTGCGTTTTTATGGAGGCAAACGCTAAGGCGGCCGTGTGTTGTTCAATGTCAGTGCACGTTAAAGATCCACAGGTGGTCAAAAATATTCCGGAGCCCTCAACTACGGCACCCCTTCCTTCCTTTCTTCTTTCACTCTCTCCTTTATCTCTTCGCTTACCGCGCGGTTCAGGTGTCCAACGATATATAAGACAGATACTCCACCATTTCCTTTCCCCAAAAACCATTTATTATTATTATTAAAAAGAAAGGCCCTTAGTAGTAGTAAGCGTTTAATAGAAAATAGATCAAAAAGGAAAGTAAAATATTTTTGCTACCTTTTTTGTTTTTATTTTACAGTACATGCTTAATACTGATTATAACCGCCTTTTTTTTCTCAAATTTGTAGATGGACGCCTCCACCTACCCATAGCGCGATTGGTGAGTCCAAAAACCAAGTTACGTTTGCAAGTCAGAGGCTTCAACATACGCGACTGTAAGCCGGGGAGTGTGGCTAGAAGTACTTTCGCATAAAAGTGCATTGTAGTTGGAACAAGAGGTGGGCCTCAGTCGCCCATGCAATGTGCCACACTAGCCCCAAGCATTATACAGAACAAAACAGAAACAAACGACTAAAGAAATAGAGCAGCAGAACAAAACATGAGATACGAATAAGTCTTAATAGAACACAGTTAAGGCTGTTGCTACAATAGCTCTCCTGGTATTCAACTTTCTAAGCTCTGGCGGATTGAATGTGCTCTTTTTCTTATAGTGGTCACAAATTCTTACTGATATTTGGCTTTATCACTAAAAGTTCGGCCTCAGTGAACATAGTGCGTTGAATTGTCAGTACATATGTTTCGAGCGTTTGACTAATATCCGCCGTGGTGGCTCAATGGTTAGCGCGCTCGACTGCTGATACGGAGTTCCCGAGTTTGAAACCTCACCGCGGCGGCTGCGTTTCTATGGATGCAAAACGCTAAGGCGCCCGTGTGCTGTGCGATGCCAGTAGACGTTAAAGAACCCTAGGTGGTCGGAATTATTCCGGGGCTCTCCAGTACGGCACCTAGATCTTTCGTTCTTTCTTATTGCACACCCTCCTTTATTTTTTCCCTTACGGTGAGGTTCAGGTGTGCGCCCATATACGAGACAGATACTGCACCATTTCTCTCCCTAAAAACCAATTTTCATTTCTTTGACTAATAATGCGAAAATAAGGAAACTCCCCGTTATTCTCCTGGTTATCTTACATGTAGCTAAAAAAATTTCGCTAGAGTAAAGTGAATTTGAGGGTATTCAAGGGTCGTTCTCAATTTTCTTATTTAATACCTCTGCTAACCACTTAGCAAGATAGTAGGCAGCCATTGCTCGTCAAAAGCATTGTGAATAAAACTTTATTTCCACCAATGTAGAAGGCCCTCTTCTCCCCACCCTTAGCACGCAGGCGTAGAGGACGGGGGTTGGGACCTCCCCGACTAAAGTTTGTCGACGATACATTTGTTCTTCGTGGCTTCAGCCGCCAGGTTGACAGCTTGTTGGTGGCCAGCGGCGACCTCGCTCCATACACTCTTTGCCGACGATATCACGCTATGTACTACCCATGGCAGTGAAGGCGGCATAGAGGACACCCTCCAAGCTTCCGCCAATTTCACCCAAATTAGAGTGGGACACTCTTCTTCCGCGGACAAGTTCTTAACTGCTCCGCATCCATCCCAAGAACCGCGTTTCAAACTATACCGGAGCCCTTCCACTACGGCACCTCTTTCTTCCTTTCTTCTTTCACTCCCTCCTTTATCCCTTCCCTTACAGCGCGGCTGAGGCGTCCGCCGATATTTCAGACAGATACTGCGCCATTTCCTTGCCCTAAAAACCAACCAAAGGAGGCGAGACGCAAAAGGCGCCCTTGTGCTGGGCCATGTCAGCGCATGTTCAACGTTCCGAGGTAGAAAAATTGGTTTTCGAGGAAAGAAATGCGGCAGTTTCTGTCTCACATGTCGGCGGACATCTGAACCGCGCCGTAAAGGAAGGGATAAAGGAGGGAGTGAAAGAAGTAAGGAAGAGAGAGGTGCCGTAGGGGTGAAAATTATTCCGCAGGCCTCCCCTACGGCACCTCTTTCTGCCTCTCTTCTCTCATTCCCTCCTTTATTCCTTCTCTTACGGCGCGGTTTAGGTGTCCGCGGATATGTGACACAGATACTGCGCCATTTCCTGTCTCAAAAATCAATTTTTGAACTTTCAACCGCACCCGCCTCGGCGGCTCAGTGGTTAGCGCACTGGGCTACTGATCCGGAGTTCCCGGGTCCGAACACGCCCGCAGCGGCTGCGTTTTTATGGAGGTAAAATGCTAAGGAGCCCGTGTGCTGTGCGATGTCAGTGCAAGTTAAAGACCCCCTGTGGTCGAAGTTATTCCGGAGGCCTCCACTATGGCACCGCTTCCTTCTTTTCTTCCTTTACTCCCTCCTTTATCCGTTCCCTTACGGCGCGGGTCAGGTGTCCGCCGATATATGAGACAGATACTGCACCATTTCCTTTCCCAACAATCAATTAACATTATTATTATTAACCGCAACTTCCTCGGCCGAATTCTATATTTGACTCTGTAGCTTCACCTGCAGCAGCAAGACCAGGACGTATTCGAACTCATCCTCCACAGAATTACTAAGGGGGCCCAGGAACTCACTGCGAACACCTGCATTCAGCGCCTCCTGGACTCTGGGCATGATGATCACATTTCGGGAGCTAAGGGAAGCCTTCGTAAGCCTTTGTAAATTACTACAGTTTATTTTGTTTTGTCTTCGTACTTGCTGTACATATAAAAAAATGTTTGGGTTCCACAAGAGAGCTTTGTAAAACCACTCTATATTGTTTAACCTTGAACGTTTTGCTTGCTTTGTTTCATATTTCCATATTCCACGAGTATGCTTTATATAATGTCCACCTATGTGTCGTCACTGCATGCCATGTAAAAGGGGGCTTGAGCGCAATCAAGTGAACACGTTTCACTTTTTGCTCGAGCCTCCTCCGTTGATTTCTTTCTGACGGAAAATAAACTGCATTTGATTTGATTTGATACTTGACCAATCAATATACACGTCTCTCGAACACATCGTTGGGTCGCCGCCTTGTTGCCCGACTACGCATCCAACACACAACTCTCATGGAAGAGTGCGTACGTATTTCATCCAAGCGGAGATGCGCCCTCCATGCGCGCCCTCTTCCCGCGAGCATGACACGTGAGGACCATATTGTTCGGCGCTGGCGTGGGCGGAAGCCCTGGCTCACCACTATAGATCGACACACGGCAAAATCTACGTGGATGACTCCGGCGCCCACCATGAGGGATGGCACACGTCCGCAGTCGTCCACCAATCCAGAACAGTAAATGGCCTTAGTTTCCGAGCTCGTGACATAACACACGCGGAAGAAGTGACCACTGCGTTGGCTGCATCTCATACCACTTCCAAAACAATTATTTCTGACGCGCGAGGCGCCTGTGGGAACGTCGAGCAGGGCTAGGTACCGTAACTAGCCTGCCGCCTACTCCAAACAGCGTCTACACTGCGAACTTCAGGCAATCATCATCCGAACATATCGGCCTCCCTCGCAGCTCGCGCGGTACGCCTCCTCAGCGGTAATTTGTGTAGCCTTTTCCTCAGCCTTGATGCGGTAATACTCGGACGAATGCTGTGTGCAGTAGCACTACTGGCAAATTGGTGCCTGCAAATGCTGGCGTAAGGCTGGCTGGTCGTTCACAGCCCTTCTGCACCAATCTGAGTCCTACAGGGCGAAATTAGGTTGATTAGATCGTTTGATAGAATTTCTTCCTGTAGTGTGATTGACGCCGTTGAGAGCACGTTTTTAGTTCAGCAGCCTCGATACGCAGCAGGCATGAGACAGTTCAGTGTATCTTTAAATAAATATTTCTGTAATTATTGGGCAATCGCTCACTAATGCATTTGCCTATATATTTGTATCATGGTCGTAAGAAACGGTTTTTATAAATAAACAACTTTAGTAAAGAAATCCTCCAATGACTATGTGATCTAATGGTCAACTCTGCCATCCAGAATACCGAAAATGAAAAAAATGCGGCAAGGAATGAAACAAAACATAACTTCATGCAAGGAATAGACGTGAAACATCACACTCTGATCTGCCCCGTGGTGGATGATGTGACTGTCATGATATGTCACTTCCTCTTTCCTGTATCCTTCCCTCTGGAGCCCATTTCTTTGCACCAGCATCCACTGTACTACCCACGCTGCGTCACATGTTCAAGGCCGCCTCGTACTGGTTTACTATGCTAGATCGGACATTCTCTGAACGTGGATACCATTCAATATAGGAGAGTGATACCGATCTTTACTTGCTCACGATTGATTACTACGACAAAGGTGAGCTACCAAAAACAGATAACTGCACCTTAGTACGAACTCAAGTTCTCATAGAGGTTAAGACTGGAGTCATCAGTGAAGAGTCCGCAGTGCAGGGGCCATGTAGCCCGAGCTTTCGGAAGAGATTAGGTAACAAGCTTACGTCGAACATCCAAGACTGCTCATGATTTGAATGTTGTATGGGCTCATTAGCATTTATTTGGGAACATTCTCAAGTAACACGATATAAACTAGCTATTTCGTAGCACCCGCGACTCGAATCTCTAAACGCGATCAGAGAAAGTTTGGCAAATGTAAAATAGTTCAAAAATCTGTTTAATTGCATTTATGTCCAGGCAATATATTCCTCCTTACCTAGCGGTATGTGGGGTGCTGGTATAACCCCGTTAGTTTTTCGCGTGTATTCCAATCTGTCCTTGAAGACTTAGGTGAGGGGTGTGAGCATGACCGAACTGCCTCGATGGGTGCACTCTCGAGCAATTTGGTCTGTCTTTTATTTCCCAGCTAGGCCTTCGTGTCAAGGGTCCCATTCGAAGGTGCCATAACTTTCCTCACTCGGGAGATGGCATTCAAGTAACATGGGGTCCAGATGGCTGATTACGACGCGTCTGAAGTCTCTGAATGCTTCCTGTGAGTCCGGGATGATGTCCCACGAAGGTTTTCTTTGGTTACCTTCTGCCACTGCCAGAGCGATCTCAGCTGTATCAGTGTCCAATAGGAAAGGGTGGATGCAGTTTCCAACAGAAGCACTGACCCGTTTCTCTCGTCTGCAGTTGCAGCTGCTATTAGGGCGTAGGTGCGGACAATTTCGCAAAAATGAAAGCAGGAAGCGCTATTACTGATTAAAAATCAATGCGCAGAAAGGGCCGCTCTGGGCTGGTGGGAGCACGGTGACGTTTGACTC
The DNA here is from genome assembly GCF_052857255.1 of Amblyomma americanum. Taxonomy (NCBI): domain Eukaryota; kingdom Metazoa; phylum Arthropoda; class Arachnida; order Ixodida; family Ixodidae; genus Amblyomma; species Amblyomma americanum. Next base: position 99,617,268 of record NC_135501.1, read on the forward strand.
GTCCCAGAAGTCATGAGCGGTGCAGTGTGACCGAATACCCTTAGTGCCTTTTCTCACTTGATTTTCTTACCGGTGCAGTGGCGAGAGGAAGAAGACGGTCGTGCCGGCCTCAGGGGCTCTGGCTGCCTGGAGCAGTGTTTCGGTCCAACTTTCGGCCTCGCCCATTTTTCACTTGCTATGAACTCATCTTTGACACATATTCAATCTTGTGCCGAAGTTGCACTATATTACTTGGCTTCATACACGATTATAATATTTCTCTTCAATTTTTGTACGCTTGCTCACGCTCCACAGGTATGAAAAACTGACAATCTTTTCTTTTGTCACACTCATCGAGGAAACTGATTGCAATTATTTGTGATTCATTGTACAATTCTGACAATTCTTATATTGATGTTGTGTATCTTTCAAATGAGATTTATCAACGCCGTTTTAGCAGCGATGTGCGAAGTTGGGGGCACCTTATACTTAGGACGATTGTCTGGTGCACAGAATAATGAAAGCTGCGTTCATATGAGGCTTTTTCTAAAAGTAAATGGACGGAAAAAAGTTGTTTCTCTAAACTTCAAACATTCGTATATCTGATTTTATTGCAGAATATTTTAGCCCTCTTTCTTGTGCGGGTTTGAGAACTCGCCATGTTTTTGTACCATGTGTCAAAAGTAAAAGCAACATGCGGAGGCGCATAGAGAAAAGCAACCACAAATGCACATTAAAAAAACATTTGTGCGCGAGCGTTCATATCTGCCTTTTTGAAGATGCGTTTTATTTCGCAATTTTTATTTTAGGTGCTGATAACTGCGCCATAAAATTCGCAATGTTTTTCAACCCGCCGACTCAACGACCGTTTCTGACACGAACAAACGCTTCAGAAAAAGCCTAAATTTTGTTGTGCAATGTGGCGAAGAATTATAAATGACGTCTATAGAGTGGTCTGAACCACCAGTGGCTTTGAGGAATGTCTGTCACTTCTGATGCAGAACGCGAAAAAATACCACTATCACAAGATATAATAGTAATTAACGCTGATTTTTTCCGCGTTGTGTTGTGAAGGGCTTTTTTATGAATTGAAATATGAACTGCACAACGCGTAAACCATGCTGGAATATAAGAAGTAATATTAGTTGAACCACACAATGCCTTGAGAAATGCACATAGTTTTGGTATGCAGAAATATAACTTGGAATATTACAGGGAGCGTCACAGAGATAGCCGAGTGGTTATAGGCACCGTCTGTATCTTATAGGAAGGGGCACTGAATGCCACTAAAACCTTCACTTCTGCGTGTGTGTTTTCCGCCTAAATTTCTCGTGATGTCACGCATGCCTGGATGAATGAAGAAAGATTTCTCGACAAAACCAGGACTGAAGGTAGCCGTTAAATACATTCATGCATTACAAATATAATAGCTTGTAGAATGACACGGCATAAGAAATTTCAATGTCTTGGTGGTTGTCACGTGTAGGGCAAACACGCTTTTGTACGAACGATCACTTGACCAAAACAGGTCGAAGTAGGATAAGCACCGGTCTCGTATTGCGTAGCAAATTGTGCTTCATTTTCTTACCCCGAACAATGCAAGATTCCGCAGAGATGCAGACTGGCTACGTGAGGCGAAAGGAATTTATGACTTTTGAAATACCTTATTTACCACTTTGTCGACATTTCTTGTGCCGCCATTATCTCCCGAAATCTCGTCCTAGCGCAAAGTAGCATATCGGGGCTATGAAGCCCCGATTGAAATATTTGTTATTCATTAAACAGTCACTACCTATGTTGTCTTTCTTACGTCGTAGAACGCAGAAACGGTCGGCAGTTAATGCTCTGACACTGTACTGTACTGTTATAGACCACTCCTAGATGCGTTTTCTTGACTGCCTGAATCCATAACTCAGGAACGCACTTGAAGAAACACAACCGCGAACATCGTTCACGTTTTATTGTTAGAGTCCCCCATACACATAGCATTACATAAGTAGAGTGTATAACATAATAATCTCGATCATTTTAGTGCAAAAGCGATCTTAGTTTCCTACGCCGAAAAAGCCGAATGTGGACGTGAAGCCTCTCAGAGAGCCGCGAAAAAAAAATGAAGGCACTTAACTAGCTCCCTGAGTCAGTGGATAACCTCAATCCCGCTTTGAGGTTCGTGGCAGTGGTGACAGAGGGCCGCATGCGTTGGTCTTCACAACACTGTGGCAGAAACGCGCACTGAAGCAGAAAGAGAGAGAGAGAGACAAATCTTTATCTGTCACAGATGTTGCGAATTAGGGCAGGTGGATTCTGTGTGGCCCCCAGGTGAGGGCTACATCCTGGGCCCACAAAATCAGTTCAAGTGTAGCTGTCATGTCTGGCTGGGTGAAGCGGTGGTCTCAGGTTTCCGCAGAGGGAGCTGGCTGGAGGGCCTGTGAGGGGCGGGTTATTTTCGCATCCCCAGAGGATGGGCGCCTGAGTGAACGCTTCTTCGTAGTTCAAATTTGGACATGTGGAGTCATATTCCCCGTTGGTGATTAGTGACAGCCTGGATTGGCTGAGAATTGAGCGCGTCTGGAATCTGCGTAGCAGAGTGGACTGCGCTCTGTCGAGGCCCGGGTGGGGAGGTGGGAAACGGCGTCTCGTCTCTTTACGAAAGCTGGTGATGTCGGCAAAAGTCTGGGGGTCTTCAGCGAGGGCGTCTGAATCCGTACTGCCGGCTGCCCGGATTTTTAATCCTCGGGCAAGTCGGCCGCCCCCTTCGTTTCCAGAGTTGCCCGAAAGGGCGGCTACCCGGAGCAATAGGCCGCCGGAATTCATCGGGTTCATTTGCATTGGCGTTGACAACGTTATAGACTGCACTGATTTTAACGAAAATAAAGGCGCATAGTTGGCTTCCTTGTCAGTGGACACCTCAATCGCGCATTAAGGTAAGTTTTGCGGTGTTCTCCGCCTAAAGAAACCATGCTTTCGCATATTATTTTGTGGCAAGCAATGCTGAAGCGCCAGTCATTGTTTTTTTTTCGTGAAAAAACGTGCATATCACTATCTCTAAACACTGATCGTAGTTTAAATTTCATAGCGATGGTTGTTCCAGTAATTTGATATTTGGAACAAACTGACTTGGAAAAAGGTGAGATAAGCGCTTGTCTTCCTTTCATTTGTTAGAGCTCTGATTTTCCTTTAAAGGATTGTCTTTTCGGTCGCTGTGCTTGCTGCATAATCTGCACAGCAGTCTTCTCTGTCCGTTTCGAAGCTGTTTCAGCGGACGACCGATGCGATGAGGCGTGCGTGTGGGAGTGTACAGATAGATGCGTCTTCTCTAAGTTGTGAATACTGAAATATGTGCAGCAAAAACAAGCTAGAAATGCAGCCACGTAGCGAGAGGCTGCCTAATTTGGACTTTAGCTTGAGAGATGAACCGCCAATATTGTATTAGTATGACCGGTTTGTGCAACGACGGCAGTCTTCTACGGTTTTTTTTTTGAGTGAGTGAGGCATGCTTGCTTCACGCTGTAGAGAACAATATTTTCAGTCCAACGAAGATACATCGGTTTAGACTACGCCCCTTTCATTTTTGATTCGCCATATTACGCGATTCGCGCTGTACATTCAGTCATTTGGTGGAGCTTTAACTGGGAGGGCGCCAATAAGCGGTAACCGTATGAACCATATCAACACGCCACCTCGCCTTTATCAGTTCAAATGCACCGGCACCATTTCATTGCGACACGCTTTCAGCGACCTAATTTAGGCTTCAACGGTAGCCTTCGAGACTTGCGGTGCGGTCAGTGCCACCAATAATTTCCATGAAAACGACTGCATCGGTCGGATGTGTAACCAAGCACCACTCAAGTTAGACAATCGCAAGTTATTACGCAAAGTTCTCTGCATTGCGCTGTCGGGCTTAGGCGTGAATGCGTACTTCAATGAAAGTATTCAGTTACTTTCCGTGATAGCTTGCATCGACCCAGAATACCTTGTAATGAGATTTCCTTCTCTCCAGGATGTGGCCGCTTCATCGATCCTTCCCTCCTGTTCTTGCACATCATGAGCTTGAAGAAGACTGCAACTGTTCGTATTAAATAGACAACCAAAAAACTTGGAGAAAGCGCAATCGCGCAATTAAAAGGCATATGGCGCTAACACAGGACGGTTCGTGTCCTGACTCCTTTTTCTTCGTCTTCTTAAAATATGCGCACTGAAAACACAATATATGGCAGATTAGCCCCCATCTGGGGAGTGGCTTAAGTTCGCAGCAGTATATTCTATACCGTTAAGGGAAAATGCCTAAACGAATTTTTTTCTAAATTAAATGCGTATCTCTAAAAAACGCAAATACACTCGACTTTAAACGCTACAAACTGTGTTGTTAACTGTGTCTACATAAAATCAACGTTACCAGACAAGCATCTTCTTCTTAGACAGGTCGGTACTGATAGCTAGGTGTAGCCTTGCACATTTTGTGATATGTCCACTACTTGTGGCAGTTAGCGTTGGAAATGGCTTGATGCAGTAGCTTCACTCATTCCTATCTCCACACTTAATTACAAAGATACGAAACGCATTGCGAAGTAATGCACAGCAGCTATCTGGGAATTTTTTCTAGAGAACATTCGTGGTTCCTCTGGCAAGTCCTGCCGCCGCGGTAATATCTGCCACGGCATTTATCTGCCTAGCTTACCCAGCTGATGCAAACAACTGTGTTCTTCAGCACACCTAAACGAATCAGCACAGCGTCGTCTAGGTGGGCACCTATAGTTTTTTTTTTTCTGGCGACGCCTTATGTAAAAATACCGGCTTCTTCTCTCGCATTATTTTTGAATAATAAGGTTGTGTTTAGGTATTACCTTATATTTGGGTAAAGTAGTTGTGCTTAAGTTTACCTTGCAGTGCTCAAAATAATGGTGGCGATGCAGTGTGTGAATCGCAATCTCTTCCAAATATGGAAACATTAATTAGGAAATTGGCTATCGGCATCCAAGCCTGCAGATATCTTTCGCAGCTACCTAAGCTGATACTGTAACCAGGTAGTTAAAAAAATTTCATCCGATTCCCAATTTGGTTTGGATTATGGAGTTTAACGTCCTAAAGCGACTCAGCCTATGAGAGACGCCGTAGTGAAGGGCGCCAGAATTTTCGACCACCTGGGGTTCTTTCACGCACACGAATACCGCACATTTTTAGTAGAAAGATGACTGACGCCAACCAGGTTAATTTTTTTAGAAATCACGACGTTTCTGGACCGGCTCGGTCCCTTCTTCAAGGTGTGACTACGGGCGAGGCGCAGCTTGGCTTTTTAAGCCCTCGTGTTGAATACCTCCGGGTCAATGGCCGCAAACCATGGATGTAAGACGAAGGAAGTGTCCGCAGGGAGCGATTAACATCCCTTCGGGTCTGTTGTATGTGCCACGACTCCAGCAGAAGTCTCCTGCGCTGGTTAGCTTCGGTCTTCAGTAGAATAGTGCCGTCAAAGTCAATTCGGTGGTCACATTTCTCGCAGTGTTCGGCCACCGCGCTGCGCGGACGGTTCATTTGTCGGACGTCCGCTTTGGATTGCCTCATTCTTTCGGCGAAGTTCTTCGTTTCCCCCACGTACGAGGCAGGGCAGATAGAGCAGGGAATCTTGTATACAACCCCTTGGGCTCATTCTTTTGGGTGCCGGTCTTTCGGGCGGGGCAGAAAGCGTCCGATGGTGGTAGCCGGTTTGTGCGTTGTTAGCACCCCTTCTTTATCGAGAATTTGAGCCAGCTTAATAATACCTCAATATTAATATTATTAAGCCAGCTTAATAATACCGCACTTGAAGCGGACCTCTATATTTTATTTTTAATCGAAATTCTACCGCCGCGGCCGGTATCGAACCCGCGTCTTTCGGGTCAGCAGCCGAGCGCCATGACCACTGAGCAACCGCGGCGGCCCCATACCCAGTTTAACACAGTTTGGAGCTCATAAAAAGAAGGAAGGTTTCTATCTGCTAGTGTGTTCTTGCACACCCTACAAAAGGCTTTTTTTTTCTGGGGTTACTGGCAGAGCAATTAGCTTTGGTACTGCTCACGTGAGGCTTGTTTCTGGAGGCAAGTGTCCTTTCAGTTCCGATTTGGTAACTTGCTTTCAAAGAAATGCATATCTAACGGATTAGAACACTTGTGCCTAATGTTCACTGCCTTCTACTTTCAACACCATTACTCACACAGATGCAAATGTGGGCCCATGAAGACGGGCAATTTATGTCCAAGGTTTCTTTCAAATCCCTGTTGCTGTACACTCATCCAGGAGGGGGGGTTCTAATCTTTTCGAGATGGCATGCTTTCTAATTATTAAAGACGCCCATACAGTTTGCCTACCTAACGACCTATTTAAAGTAAGAGACCCAAATGTCCGCAGTTAACTTTTCGCATTTAAGTGTAGAACTTTTATGCGGTGGTGTTTTGTTTTCTGTCTCTTTATATTTTTGCACATAGAGAGGGCATTTAATCTACGATCGTCAGAAAATTTTAAAATAGGCTTTCTAGTTATAAGAGCGGCTTTTTGATAGAGTACAGTCAGCAACGCAGTGCGTCATGTTAGGGCGAGGACTTGATAATGAAAGGCTGATTGATGAATATGGAATACTTACAGTTAACGCTAGGCCATTTTATTTATTAAGAGGCATGCACCCCACCGTAAATATTATACATACTAGCTTTCAGAATTTCGAAAACGCCATATACCTTCGCCACCGTGCCTCAAAAAATTTGGCCACTTCGTCCGTCATTCGAAATTTGCGCGCCGGCAGAGAGCGAACAGCAACGTCCATCAAGCTGCGTCACTCCTTCGCGCACGGGCCACTTCGAAACGAGTGGTTCGCCCTCGCAGGAGCGGCGAGTAGTGAGCGCCGCTGCTTTCGTCGGGGTTGAGACAGTCACGTGGGGCGCACTAGAGAGTGACGCTATTTGATGCACTTCCATGGTCTTTCTCCACAGGCGCGCCATTCTGGAATGGCGCTAGAAATCGTCCAAGTTTTTTGTGCCGCGGCGGCAAGAGTAGTCGGCTTAGAGATATTTTAAAAACATACATGGGTATCACCTACAATCGACTACACGCCTCCCTGGAAATAAGCAGCCTAACAATAATTTTTAAAAGGCTATTTATTCAACCTTTGTTAACCAGGCTGCTAGTTAGCAAGTCTGCTCTATCATGACGCACTATGCCGTTGTCATTGGTGTGCCAAAAAAGCTGCTCTCCTAACTTAAAAAGGTTATTTTTGGAAATTGCAGGGAGTCTGTACTTGCCATTGTATGATTCTGACGCTCGTTATACCTCTCAAATGAAAATGCCTTCCGAGATGTCCATCACACACATTTACCCGGAGTCTTTCTCTTCGTCTACACTCCATAGTTGTCGTACTGTATTTCATGAAAAACTCTGCGCTGTCTTGCTGCTTGGTATTCCTTTTTGTGCAAGGAGAGTTGTAGCATCAACTATTTTTGTCCTGCCAAGGATCCTTTGATGTGGTTTTGAAAAACCTTACTTTCCTAAACAGCCCCGAGGCATTTTGCTCTGATTATGGCGAACGTTCAATGTTTGATCAAGTTTGTCGGCACTAAAATACTGAGATGTTTCTTTTGGCTACGCAATTAATGCAGTAATTTTATATGTTTTTTTTAATCCAGACCAAATGGAGCTGCTACACAGCACATTTTACTCGAACACAATGAATTAAATTAGACCACCTGTAGGCGTTGATTTTCAGCGCAAAGGATTTGATTTTTGCTTTATCGGAAAGAGATCACCGCGGTCTAAATCGATTCAGGCAATTTTGGTTCAACAGCATCAAACCTATCATAGCTAGAGAAGATTAAAAACGCTGTATTGTTCAAGCCAGAAATTTACCGACATTTCAAAAAGAAAACAAAAACACCCATATTGATATTCGTACTCATACTGACATATAACGAGTGCTGACTCACTATTGATGTTTACGGATTGCAAAGAAGGCGAATGTAAAGAAAGCACAGGCATTGTCACAGTTTGTTCAGACACCTATTCCGTCTAAGACGGAAAATCATCTAAGCTTACAACACGAAGACAAAACCATGATTAAGAGTCAGCAAACCCTCTCTCTGTCTTCCTGATTCTAAGTCATGTTCTTTGACCCCATGTAGCAAGAACTGTGTTATGTTTGTTTGTATAATTGTTTGATTGAGCTTCCTATGTACTCGCCTTTAGCTGTCAATAAATATCAGTTGTGAGTCAGCGCTGTCCTTTGAGTCTCCTACTTCCAGCACGCGCCAGCGAGGGTGACTCGGCTTGAGCCAGTAGGCAGGCCAGTGCTCTTTGCTTTTCTTTCTTCCTCTCAGCAACATCAGTAAGTCAGTATTTCGCGCTGCTACCACCAAGAATGTATTACCAACTCTCGCGCTTAGCAATTATATGGAATTAAAATCGGAACTACTTGACAGATGGAAATCATTAATTAGTCAAACAGTGCGACGTCAGCGAACAGCATAAGACGCTTAGCTATAAAATTTGACTCACGTTCTTCAAACATATAAAAGAGATTAAAAACTTGGGATTCACTAACGGAAACATTCTCAACTATTTAGCTGAGGGCTCAAATTATTTTAAAAAAATATACCTCTATCAATGCATGCGGATCTACAGCTAATACTTATTTTGTTCTCACTTGTTTAAGTTGAACTTCGTGCGTATGTTAAATACACTTATAATATGAGGAGTAAAAAAAAACGGTGCTCAATAACCGATATCAGCTCACACGCGCCTCTGTAGACCTTGGAATTGTTGAACATCACCTGCATAAAATGAGGATTCCTGTGGGTTTGAAAGGTCATTTATCTTCAAAAATTATCTGTTTTAGTAACTTATAGACTCGGCTGTAAAATAGAAACAGTTTATCCACATGCATGAGCTACGCAATAAATTTCCTGTGCTGCGCGAATACAGACCCTTACCAAAACGAGAGATGAATACAGTGGAACTCTCAAATCTCCAGCGCCCTCAAGGTCAACACTGAAGACATTTCATTATTCCTATAAATAAGCGATTTCCTCCCGGCAATTTGTGCCTGAGCTATTTGAAAACTTTCAGACATTTACCATAGCCAAAACGAAGTCCTTAGGGACGCACACGTCTTGTGCAAATTGCTTGACTTGTGGAGTCCAAAGCGAAATCCATATTGAAATAAAAAAGCAGTTGTTTCCGAGCGATTACCGGGCAGTTAGACAGGTATTTCAAACCGGGAAGACAGCATAACATAGCCGCGTTGTGCGGTGCATGGACGGTAACATCACGGGGACACATTGTCTTCAAAGTCTGCTGCTCTAAGGGAATGACAAAGAAAAGAACTTACAAAGATAGCAGAAAAAACACCTCAAGTCAATAGCAAGAAAAACTGCTGAACTGGCAGCAGCGATTCTGGAAGATCTGCGAAAAAGAATGAAGAGTGGGTTGCCTTGACTCTTAAAAAGTCCTGAAATTTGCAAGGTTTGGGAACGTCCGCTATCACCGAACCAGAAAGCGAGTGGAAAAAATTGGCGGTGGTTTAGGTGTGGTTAAACCTGGAGTGACACGATAGCTACAGCTGGCGGTTTGGAACTTGCTCAGTTGAATTGCAAAGTCAGTCTTTCGCCGCTCCGTTTCGCTGGGCGTTCCTTCAGCATCTTCGTCTTACTTGACACGGCGCATGCGCACAGCTGTTGCAGCTCGGTTTCGCCGACGCACCACGCCGCCAGCAGCAGCAGCTGCTCCGCACCACGTGGCTGGTCACGTGACCAACCACGTGACGAACCACGTGATAAGCCACGGCGCCGCGATGCTGGCAGCTGCTCCGCACCACGTGACCAACCACGTTACAGCGTGGCGGCGCAGCCACAGGATGGCGGCGCCACCACGCTGAAGGCTCGAAATGCTACCGTATTGTAGCTATCGCTATAAAAATGAATGTCATTAAAACGCAGCTATACAACGTCTTCATAACTCGTTAGGACCTGTGGAGGTCGCCAAAGAAGGCGACCTCGGCCACCTTTATTTAAGGGCTGCGAGAGAACTGACAGCAGCGGAACGGCAGGAGCAGCGTCCGGCCCTGGCCAGGGTCCCGTGTGTTCTCTCCAGCGCGTGCTGGAGACACCGTTTTTTGGCATTTCACCACTGCTAGCTGCGCTAGCCGCCACAGAGCTCCCCCGCCCCCTCTAGACGACCAATGGAGTGTGTCAAGAGTCGTGCAGGCCGTCCGGGGTCCGAAGGCGTGGCTGAGGCGGGCGACCCTGACCGTGGCGCTGCGGCCGAACTTTCGGAGGGCGTCGAGGGGCACGTAGTGGAAGGTTGTGGATGTGGGTCAGCCTGCTAAGTGGACCCAATGATGGCGGCTGTGGTGCAGCAATTTACGGCTGACACATGACGGACAGCGCAGCTGAGTGAGCTAGGCGTGCCACGGGTTGTGAGATTCGCGAAACTGTTGCCGGGTACAGCTACCCGGAATCCAGGTGGGTAGCTACAGAAGGTGGTGCGAAATTCGAGGAGGAGGAATTGCTGTGGGGTACTAGATGTAGCTTTTGGGACACGCGCACAGCCAGCCATGGACTGAATGGCTTGGACGTGAAGGCCGGCCGCACGAGTGGTGCCCTTGCCACAGGCTCCGAGCCTCCACGAAGGGGAACATGATGAGGTTGCAATAATTGGAGGTGGCTTCGGCACCGCGACATCAACCGGGGGAACCTCCGCTGGTCTCGAGAGCCTAGGCATCGTGCTAGACGGCGGCTGATGATTCTTCAGCGTGGTTGGAATCCAATGATACTGTCGGCGATAGGGTGTGGGCGATGGTGTTCTGTGCAACTGACGTTTGGTGGTAGCCGAACCAGTGGTGTCAGGTATCTTTGAAGGTGCGAACACGGCTGGGGAGCAAGAAGAGCCCACAGCAGTTGCCTGGGTAGGCTTGAGGACAGGCGCTTGCACCGTTTCAGTGTCCGCTGTAGGCAAAGAAGAGCGGGTGATAACTTCGTACAGCTGTCACTTTGTTGCGCCTAGTAACCTCCGTCGTTTTATTACGCTGCGGACCTTTGGATGGGCTGAGGGAGTGGCTGGCAGGCATTGGCTTTGCCGAGAGAGCGTCAGGAGCAGCTGGCCGCGGCTTCGACAACGATGCAGAGGCCTGTCGAGCTGTTGGCAAATGCGGCGAGGCAGGCGCAAGTGCCGAAACACGCTACACCCATACAGTCACACAAAGTTCCTTGTCGTCATGAGGCTGTGGCGATAACGGCAGTGGTGGGCGATGTGGTGGAGACTGGCGAAACGTGGCCGCGGGCGGAAACGAAGAAGCGCTAATAGGCACGTCCAAAGGAGCGGAGAAAGCTGTTGTGGGAGCAGGACGTGTAGGAGAAGCTGGCGTTGAGCCCGCCTCGTGTGTCGGGAAAAGGAACCTCCGGGCCGCCGACGCTGAGCTGGAGTGGCAGATAGGCAACCAGTGGCTACCGAGGCGGGCAGTGCTGTGGCGAAGGCTGCGTGGGTTAGAGCGAAGCAGGTGCTCGGCCAGCTGCTTGCGGTGGCGCGAGCGGGTCTGCAGCGTCGTAGAGCTGTATAGGGCAGTAGGAGACGTCGAAGTCCACCAGAATGGCAGCGCGCACCTCGTCGTACAGCTGGGTGCCCAAAGCAGGGCAGGCGAGTCGGCCCAGCAGGTGGGACGGGAGAATATCGCAGAGGACTGCGTGTCTGAACGGCTGGATGATGATGCCGTTCAGGTACGTACATCGCAGCCTCGAACAGAGCGATCCACCCGCCGACATCTTGAGGCCGGAAAGCAGGAAGCGGTTGGTCGAAGGCTGGGTTCTGCCAGCCCGCCATCCAGGAAAGCAGCTTGACGGGTCATCACAATATGGAGTTCGCCCAGGAAGGCGGCGCGGCCACAGTTATTGAGGGCTGCCGAAGAGGAGACAGCAGCGGAGCGGCGGCGGCAGCATCCGGCCGTGGCCAAGGTCACGACCTAAGCAGCACGAGTAATCGGCTCAACATTGGAGCCGTATTGGCAAAGGCCGGCCCTACAAACGACCAAAATGGGACCATCCTGTTGCAATATTGGGCCGATTACCTGTGCTGCTTTGGGAGTGTTCTCTCCATCGCATTCTGGGGAAACCTTCGCCTTTTTTGGCATTTCACCACTGCCAGCCGCGCCGGTGGCTACAGACTCTTCATGCCGGCGATTGTGTGGGCAGAATCCAGCAAAAGTATTGTGTATTAGTGCCGTAACAAGTCTTTCCCAACGAAAAGCTTATGACAAAATGGAGAAGGAGATTCAGTGCTCTGGTTTTTTCATATGAAGCACGGACGTTATCTCACTGAATGAAACACTCGCTGAGGCTTTCTCTCTCAACCATTTACAAACGCTCTGCATGTTATTAGAGCTCATTTTTGGGGCACAACCTCTGACACAGTCCGGGCTTCTAGTCAAAGGCGTCTCCTAGTTTCTAGAGCCATAATGTAAAGGCCTTGCCAAGGGCCTTTCGACCAGGCATAAAGTACCAAAAACGCTGAATGCAAACGTTTCTTTTCACTTTCAGATTTTGAGGACTTCGAAAACAGCCACGCTCTTTCGGAACAATGCCGCATAGAGAGGTTTACTAATATCGCATGGAACGTTGCGGGTGAAATATTGTGGCTTTTATATAGAGTCACGACTGATGTATAAGAATGTAAACTCAGCGTTTAAGCGAATTTTTTACACCAGAAAAAATCATCACTCGCTCTGCAGAAAACTAAGCGTACGTAAGTTTTACGCGACCAATGTAGTGAATAAAAATTTGAAGAATCCCCATATTTGTGAGCATACCTCTCGAATATATTGCTACAACCTACAGATGCAGCTGTCAGGTCACTGACATGAATGCTAACGATGAGCAGGAATGGAGCACTGGAACAATAGTGCTGGCAACACATAGAGTAATATCAATTTCTGCGTTAACACGAAAGGACAAAAATAGTATGCATTATATTGCATGGTTCTTGAACCAAGACGACATGTGCTTTTTCTACGCAAGTTCTTCTTGGATGCCTTTAATCATTCTTCACAAATTGTTACCATAAATTACCAATTTTGCAGCTGCCCCTTCAGTCCTTAACTGTTTGATTAACCCTCCTTTGGGTGAGTCTACACCTGACAACAAAGCTCATGAGAAAAAAACAGTAAAAGAAAGACGTCTCCACAAGCTCTGGATCTAGACCCAACCGCGAATGAACTCATTCAGTTCATCACTCCCTACACACCACGGTGTATTAAAATAGAATAACGGAGACATAATAAGTGATGCCAGTGTTTCGCATCTTTAATTTGAGACGGCAGCAGTGTATTTTTCTTACCGATATCCATCGATTGGGTCATTTCGTCCCATGTGCCGCATCTGCTTTCCCATACCTGAAGTCTCGCTGCTCCTTCATAACCTGCGCCTATTTGTAACCGCTATTACCCTCTTCTTTTTCGAATATGTGAAGTGTACATTATTGTGAAACAACTAGTTTGTGTGTAACTGTCGGGAATTATGGCCGCACTAACGTTTCACTCGACCTCACTGAGCAATATTAAACATGCGCCTTCCACTCTTTTATTCTGTTCAACAAAATATAAAACATATTTCTTTATTCACTGCATATATTCCTCCAGATTTTCTTTCAGCGTGCTTGACCGAATCGATGACGGCGAGCGAGACTTGCAGACCTTTTGTTCGGCCCTCAACATAATCCAACTTTACTGTTCTTGAGTACAGCTATAATAATGTTTGCGCTTTATTGGCAACCAACACCCGCGGAAATATTTCCAATAGCCTTTTCTATATTTACAGCTCGAGTAAAAGATCACCTTCACTTGTCTCGAGCATCTTAATTTTGTTTCTTCAGGACGGGATCCGCGACAGAAATTAGTGTCCACAGCTCGAAGCCTCACTTTTGAAACCGCTCAACTGAGAGATCAAAAATTGCGCTCTGATTAGGCAAAATTTAAATAGGGCCTACTATGAATGGGAGGATGAATATGACGTTTTACAAACTTGGATTGCGCAGAATCATAACGTAAAAGAACTTTTTTACTGTGGCGTGTCAGCCGAAACAAAGGTTGTTGTCATGGCTAGAAACAATATTATATGCAAAATCTCTGAACACTTGGCGTTTGGAACTTCTAAGATGATGTTCACAACCATAGAACCGTATAACAAGCAAAGATCCTCCCATAGACCACGTAAACAACTACAGAAGCATTATCTTTCAAATTTGTTTGTAAAGGGACCAGAGCCGCATTTAAGAAATCGCAAACAGTCTCCTATTCATGAAAAGAGAGCGTGGAGCGTTGCAACTTCTTTTGTTCCCTATTGTACCAGCTGAGAAAGCGACACAGCCTTTGCACAAAACCCCCTTTTAAGGCTTTCAATGGTCGAGTACAATGTCACTTGTTTAGAGGTTCTTCCGTGGTGACAAACCGCACCCTTGCTATGCTAGAAACGAGAAAAAGATCGTACAAACGCGCAACTGCGCATCAAAATAGAGCTATGGTGCGTTGATTACGTTTCCGGTTCAAAGAAAGCCGCCTTCTGAGGAGTTGGCAAGCTCGGCCGAAAGCCATTAGATTGCCTTTGTCGCTTGAGGCGCATCTGCGAAGCCACATTGCTAAGAGCCCAAAGAACAGCGGTGTTTTTCTGGAAGACATCAACGCTTTTTCTCTGTTTAATCGTTGCGATTTTTGCTATGCTTCCATCTCAAAAGAAAATATCATTTTACAAAGGTTGAAGCATGGGAGGAGTAGTTATGGCGCTCTCGTTATTCTTTAACACTTTAAAAATGATGTTTGCTTTCGAGATTAAATGCCTCGAAAGCAAATATCGTTTAACAAAACTCGAAAGCAAATATCGTTTAACGAATGTTAAAGCATAGAAAGAGCGATTATGGTGCTCAGCTGCTGACCCGGAAGACGCGGGTTCGATCCCGGCCGCGGCTGCCGAATTTCGATGGAGACGAAATTCTAGAGGCCCGTGTACTTTGCGGTTTACGTGCACAAGAAAGAATCCCAGGTTGTCGAAATTTTGGGAGCCCTTCGCTACGGCGTTCCTTATAACCTCATTCGGTTTTGAAGTTAACCCCCCCCCCCCCACCCCAAGCCATAAATCATAGAATGTAGCTTTCTTGCAGCGTTTGTTTCGCTAAAACAAGTTATAGAAGTTACTGCACTTGCTGGAAGCTGTGCAATTTTACAGTAGCGAGAAAATATGAAGCAGCAAAAAACGACAACTCTATGCCTTTCTAGCAGATGCTTTCGCGTCCAGTACAAGCTGCGACCCAGGAGATGATGGAGGAACTGAGCTACAGAGGCAATGGGAGCCCATGTCTACTGAAGACTTCTCCGCTCAGCACTCAATGCAAAGAACACTGGGCATTCAATGTCTCCAAAATCTTTTTCTGTGTGTAGGGTCACTGTTTTAATACAAAACAGGAACTTCAGATGGGTGACTCTGGAGGTGTAGCGCATTATGTTACCCGCGATAAAACATAGACTTTCCTGCTTTATGATTTGGCTTTTTTTATCGGTTCTAAATAAGCGGCAAATTCTGAAAAGAGCTCTTAATTACCTGCTTTCAGCTTTAAACTGCGGCGGTATGCGAAGATTTAGGGCACTGATCATATTGGGAGAACAAGCCCAGTCCGTTTTAAAAAAAGCTAGCAGTTATGAAGTACATCATCCTTCAGTGTGTTTTTATACATTTTTTTTTAAATTGGCTAGGCCGAACAATACAATAAATTAAACGTGTGAATCAATGGGCTGCGAGTTCTCCTCTCAGTTCCAAGGAGCGGGTACGAGGCAGTGCCGCCAGCTTATTATGTCGCGTATTCCACCCGTTTTGAGGGTTAGTTTTTGTGGTATGGTTTCTGCTGCCACTTGTCTTGCGCGTGGTCAAAATCCGGTGGTCAAAAGCTGTCATTTTTAATTATAAATAAGTTGCACGAGCTATCTGCTGCAAAAATTTCTGGTGATGTAAGCAGGTATTCGGATACGCGAAATGAATCCTTCCTGTTGTACTATAGGCTGCATCCACGATCAGCGATTGGTTTAGTGCGTTGAATTAAGCTCTTTTAAGAAGCTTGATATTGCCGCGAATATTTGCAGTGTTTATTCATTTTTCAAATCTGCCGCGACACCACCTTATCACTTTGTTTGCGACGCAAGACGCGACTAGATTTATCTCGATTGATCGCAGCCAGGCAAAGCTGATTCTACGTTGTTCCGGAATGTTCTAGTAACTTTGCGCCCTTTATCTCGAATGTTCGCTATCAGCTTTAAATTGAGCACGGCCGACAGCGGCGGGCATTCTGTTCGACGACCGCCGAGCACGCTTGTCGCTTCGCCGCCGCCGAGTGATTCAGTCCATTTTGGGTGCAAGTCAGCCCAATAAACAGTTCTTTTAGAAGATCCTTTCGTCCGTATTCATCGCTGCTTCGACTGCCGTCACCACTACGTGACATCTGGTGGAGGTGCGGGGTAGCCTTCCATGTTCCGGACGCCCCCTTCAAGTCGTGAAGCCAGCCCTGAGCGCTTCGCACCCGAGGACGAGCCAGCAGCTCAGCGAGCCAGCCGACGTGTCCAGGGAGAGGAGCCTGAGTTCGGGAAATTGCCGGACCGCACAAGACAGCGAAAAGACGCGGCTACGAGCACCGCAATCTCGCCGAAGATGTCGACACCGATTATACTGCAGCAGCCGCGGGTGCCGCCAACTTTCAATGGATCTCTAGGCGAAGACCCTGAAGAATGGTTGGATCAATTTGAGCGCGTGGCGTCATTCAACAAGTGGGATGATGCGGCAAAGATTGGACACGTTTTTTTCTCATTGGATGGCTCCGCACGCACGTGGTACGAAAACTACGAGTCGTCCCTTACGACATGGGAGCTATTCAAGAGAGAACTATTGAAGGTATTTACCAGTGTCGTGAGGAAAGAAAGAGCCGAACGACTCCTCGAGTCCAGGATCCAGCTTCCGAATGAGCCCGTCCGCAGCTACGTCGAGGAGATGAAGCGCCTATTTCGCCGCGCCGATCCCGGGATGACCGAGGAAAAGAAAGTTCAGTTCTTAATGCGCGGCGTAAAAGAACAACTCTTTGGCAGCCTCGTCCGTCAGACGCCAAAAACGGTCGAGGAATTCATGCAGGAAGCCTGCACGATTGAGAAGACCCTCGACGTCCGAGCTCGGCAGTACAACCGCCCTTCCTCTGCCTATGCAATCCGTTCGGACACGCCGGCCACCACCAGCGACAGCTTGCGGGACGTTATCCGCGAAATCGTCCGAGAGGAGCTACGCCGATTACTGCCATCCTCCCCACAGCCACAAGCATCGACTCTGATGGACGTGGTACGGGAAGAAGTGCAACAGGCACTTGGCACCCCGACGGCCACAGAACCCCAGGCCATGACCTACGCCGCTGCAGTAAGGACTGCTCAGCCCCAACGACAACCCCCACGTCCTCCCCGAAATGAGCCACTTGGTCCACAACGCCGCCTCCCAGCCCCCGCCCGCCCTGCCTATGACCGACCCTCAAGCCCCAGGAAATGCGACGCCTGGAGGACTTCCGACAACCGGCCGTTGTGCTTCCATTGCGGTGAGGCCGGCCATATTCTTCGTCACTGCCCGTACCGACGTATCGGTCTTCGAGGATTTGCCGTTAACGCCCCACGACCACGCTTCGGACAACGTCCGCACGAAATCGACGAGTACCTGCGTCGAGAAGAGTACACGCCGAACCGCTTTTCGCGCTCACCATCGCCGTCAACCTCGCGCTTTGCGTCGCCACGCCGCAGCTACGCAGCCGCGGTACGAGGAAGGTCGCCCAGCCCCCGTAGGGGAAACTAAAGGCAGCAACCTCTGGAGGAGAGGTTGCTCACGAGCTAAACGCCGAAGATCCTCCACCGACCACGCCCCATGAAGACGCTGCACCCGCGACGCCGCATGAAGAACCGACACTCGCTGCACCGACGCCGCACACAATGAGAACCTCGACCACGACGCAAGCTACCTTGAAATCGACGCCGCCACCCAGAGGAGCTTCGACCACACGCCCAGCCCGTGACTCGCATACGCGACGAAGCCGTGACCCGACGCCGAGAGCGACATGCAATGCAAGAGCCAGGACCTCCGACCTAGAAGTGACTATCGACGGCCGGAAAGTTACCGCTCTAGTCGACACAGGAGCCGATTACTCGGTGATGAATGGAACATTCGCTGCGCAGCTCAGAAAAGTCACAACGGCTTGGGACGGCCCACAAATTCGCACCGCTGGGGGCCACCTCATTACGCCATCAGGACAATGCACAACGCGAGTGACTGTCAAAGGACATACCTATCCTGCGACCTTTGTTGTGCTACCGCAATGCTCCCGCGAAGTGATCTTGGGTATGGATTTCCTTAATGAGCATCAGGCGATCATCGACCTGCGATCCAAGCTGATCACGCTTTCGACGGACGAAGCCATCGCTTCGATGAAAACTCGGGAAAATCACGTTGCCCTAAGTGTCCTGGAAGAAGAAGTGAGCGTCCCACCCCGTTCAAGCGTTATCGTGACCGTAGGCGCCACGAAAGCCATAAACACTGAAGCCATCATCGAGGGGAACATGCAGTTGCTACTAGACCGAGGAATCAGCATCGCAAGAGGCATCGCACATTTCCGCAATGGCCAGGCCGAAGTACTGCTGACTAACTTCAGCGAAGAATACCGGCATATTAACAGAGGAACGACGATTGCTTTCTACGACGAAATATCTGACGTACGAGATTCCTTCGCCCTCTCCGACCCCTCCGCAGAAGATCCGCCTGACCAAGAGAACTCGCCCACTTTCGACATCAACCCAGCCCTGCACCGGAACAGACAAGACCAGATCCGCAATCTGCTTCAAAACTACAGTGAGTGCTTTTCGACATCGCCGAAGGTGCGACAGACGCCAATTGCCAAGCATCGCATTATAACGGATCAACACGTCCGACCTCTCCGTCAAAGCCCCTACCGTGTGTCTCCGCGAGAACGACAAGCCATCCGGGACCAAGTCGAAGAAATGCTTCGCGACGACGTCATCCAGCCTTCAAACAGCCCATGGGCGGCACCGGTTGTTCTAGTGAGAAAGAAAGACGGCGCACTTCGATTCTGCGTGGATTACCGCCGCTTGAACAACATAACAAAGAAGGACGTCTACCCCCTCCCCCGCATCGACGACACACTGGACCGCCTCTGCAACGCCAAATATTTCTCATCGATGGACCTCAAGAGCGGCTACTGGCAAATTGAGGTCGACGAAAGAGATCGCGAGAAGACAGCATTCATAACTCCGGATGGGCTGTTTGAGTTCAAGGTGATGCCATTTGGTCTCTGTTCCGCACCAGCGACGTTTCAGCGAGTAATGGATACAGTGCTGGCAGGCCTGAAGTGGCAGATTTGTCTGGTATATTTAGATGACGTCGTTGTCTTCGCCTCGAACTTTGAAGAGCACCTCAAAAGACTTCGAACAGTACTAGACGCAATCAAGTCGTCTGGCCTAACCTTGAAAGCAGAGAAATGCCACTTTGCCTACGAAGAGCTGCTGTTTCTGGGCCAAATAGTTAGCATGGAAGGAGTACGCCCAGACCCGCAGAAAACAGCCGCTATTGAACAGTTTCAACCGCCGGCCGATAAGAAAGCAGTGCGCAGATTTCTCGGACTATGCGCATATTACCGACGTTTTGTGAAAAACTTTTCGCGCATCGCCGAGCCCCTGACCCAACTGACGAAGGCAGACGTGCCGTTTAAATGGGAAGCGCCGCAAGCAGAAGCCTTCAAGGAACTTCAGCGTCGTTTACAGTCCCCACCGATCCTTGCGCATTTTGATGAAAACGCCGATACTGAAGTTCATACCGACGCAAGCAGCGTGGGACTAGGCGCCGTTCTCGTTCAAAAAAGTGACGGGCTGGAGAAGGTCATCGCATACGCTAGCCGTTCCCTTTCCAAGGCCGAGGCTAACTATTCGACCACTGAGAAGGAGTGCCTTGCCATCATCTGGGCTACGTCGAAATTCCGCCCCTACCTCTACGGACGGCCGTTCAAGGTGGTCAGCGACCACCACGCGCTCTGCTGGCTTGCCAATTTGAAGGATCCCTCTGGCCGACTCGCTCGATGGAGTCTGCGTCTCCAGGAGCTTGACGTCACCGTCGTTTACAAGTCCGGACGCAAGCACACTGACGCCGATTGCCTCTCACGAGCCCCTGTAGATGCACCGCCGCTGGACGACGATGAGGACGCCTTCCTAGGACTTATCAGCGCAAGCTCTTTTGCTCAGCAGCAACGCTCGGACCCCAACCTAAAAGGCTTCATCGAGTACCTGGAAGGCAAGGTTTCTTCACCCCCCGCTTCATTCAAGCGAGGACTGTCTTCTTTCTGTGTGAAGAATGAGGTCCTTTTGAAGAAGAACTTTACAGCGAACAAAACAGCCTACCTCCTTGTTGTACCTACTTGTCTCCGCGAAGAAGTTCTACAGGCTTCACACGACGAGCCGACAGCTGGACATCTCGGGTTTACTCGCACCCTCCGCCGCATTCAAGACAAGTATTACTGGCCCCGACTGTCTGCCGATGTCGCACACTATGTGAAAACATGCCGAGATTGTCAGCGACGAAAGACTCCTCCCACACGACCAGCAGGATTTCTGAACCCCATTGAACCTCCCTCAAGACCCTTTCAGCAGATTGGCATGGACTTGCTTGGCCCTTTTCCAACGTCAACATCTGGAAATAAGTGGATCATCATAGCGACCGACTACCTGACCCGCTACGCCGAGGCGAAAGCCCTACCGAACGGAACAGCAGCAGAAGTGGCCAAATTTTTCGTGGAGTGCATTCTTCTTCGACACGGCGCCCCCGATGTGCTCATCACGGACAGAGGAACAGCATTTACGGCGGAACTCACGCAAGCCATCCTGCGCTACAGCCAAACCAGCCACCGGAGGACAACTGCATACCATCCGCAGACCAACGGACTGACCGAGCGCCTGAACAAAACCATCGCCGATATGCTCGCTATGTATGTCGATGCCGAACATAAAACCTGGGATGTCATCCTGCCTTACGTCGTCTTCGCCTACAACACCGCAGTGCAGGAGACCACCCAGATGACGCCTTTTCGGCTCGTCCATGGCAGGGATGCCACGACCACGCTAGACGCCATGCTGCCCAACGTTACAGAAGAAGAGAACGTCGACGTTGCCGCCTACCTTCAACGCGCAGAAGAAGCTCGAAGGCTTGCCCGATTACGGATCAAAGATCAGCAGCGGTCCGACGCCAGACGCTACAACCTACGAAGACGCAACGCGGAATACAAGCCAGGAGACCAAGTCTGGGTGTGGACGCCCATTCGCCGCCGTGGATTGAGTGAAAAGCTTTTGCGCCGCTATTTCGGCCCGTACAAGGTTCTTCGTCGGCTGGGTGAACTGGATTATGAAGTCATCCCTGACGCAATAACTGCATCCCAGCGACGCCGCGTACGACCAGAAGTTGTCCATGTAGTCCGTCTGAAGCCGTATTATGCTCGCTAAAGGCCGCTGCATTTCCATGCTCTATTTTCGCAAGATCCGTTTTTTTCCCTTACTAGTCGCATTATTTGTTTTAATGCATCGGGTCGATGCTTCTTTGAGAGGGGAGTAATGCCGCGAATATTTGCAGTGTTTATTCATTTTTCAAATCTGCCGCGACACCACCTTATCACTTTGTTTGCGACGCAAGACGCGACTAGATTTATCTCGATTGATCGCAGCCAGGCAAAGCTGATTCTACGTTGTTCCGGAATGTTCTAGTAACTTTGCGCCCTTTATCTCGAATGTTCGCTATCAGCTTTAAATTGAGCACGGCCGACAGCGGCGGGCATTCTGTTCGACGACCGCCGAGCACGCTTGTCGCTTCGCCGCCGCCGAGTGATTCAGTCCATTTTGGGTGCAAGTCAGCCCAATAAACAGTTCTTTTAGAAGATCCTTTCGTCCGTATTCATCGCTGCTTCGACTGCCGTCACCACTACGTGACAATATCTATTCGCGAAAAGCCATATTATATGTGGTGCGAAAAGGCAGCCACTGTTGCGCCGCTGAGTCTCATTCGATGCCGTGGGAGAGCAATTGTTATAAACCCAATGAGGTCGTTAACGATTACAAGGAAACAAGCCCAACAACGGATAAAAGAAACGTCATTTGGCCCGTGGATAAAAGCAGTTCAGGCTGATTTCGAAATCAATTACGCCCTTTCGTTTCAACAAAAAGTCGTATAGGAGCAAGCACAGAAAGTTACATTAGATTCCAGATCGCCCATGGCAACCGCTACTTCGCCATCACGTTTTATAAGAAGAGCTGTATTTTCAGAAGCAAGGAAAGTTACAGTGTGAGACAACTGCATAAGTGGCCAGCATGAACAATATATGAAAATTTCCGCCTGCTCATCGAATTGACTCACGCGGTAAAAAAAAAACACTAAGAAAATGTGTTTATACCATTTCAGTAAAGTCATCCAGATGTCTTGCTTGTCTAAACGGCAATGAAATTATCCAAAATTGTTATGTAGCTGCATAATAACAGATTCAATCGAAAAAAATATATAGGTGTAAAAATCGCCAACTCTCCCTAAAATCTTAGAATTCCGGGATGGTCAAAGAATTTTTTTTATTTGTTTACTGAAGTGAAGGAATGTGGATACTAGTTTGAGAATGAGATTTGTCTTACAAGGAAGGTGACTGTAAATGTGAGGTCACTTTTCGCACTGTCCAGAAATGGCCGCCTTATTGCAGTGTAGTGGTGGAGCTGGAAACACAGTGTGGAAAATTGTTCGACGCCCACTTCTATTGCATTCTTGCCTTCGCCATTCCCGAAAAGTGATTTATCACCCGCAGTCCCGCGCCTCTCGTAGCGAGCAGACTGCCCTGGACTACGCACTTCCATCACTCATACCTATATCTCAGTTCTTTCCGCTAGCTGAAGGTCGTCAGTGATGGCGCATGTTTATCTGCGAAAAGCATAAGTAAACATGGTGCAAGTAATGTGTGGCAAGAGCGCGAAATAAATATTCTCTGTCACGCTAAGAAAGGAGGATAGCACGACTCTTCCCCGCGGGCTTTATGAAAAGCAAGAGGCGCTTCTTTTCTTCTGTTTATGGCTTTCTCTGGCAATTGTGGAAGCATAATGCACGCAAACCGCGGTAGAAACGAAACTCTAACGATTATGTCTAACGAAGATCATTAGTAAGGTGCTCGCCTCTTCAGAAATTTAGAAAAAATGGTTGCAAAGAATAAATGTTTTCTGCTGTTCAGTGAACATAGCACATAATTTTAATGCTATCGCTTAGTCCTAAACTCTGTCTCAGCTTTAACCAGTCTGGAAAGAAAGTAGTTAAGGAGCGCTACTGAAATCACGATGCCGTATTTTCACCCCAAAACTTTTTCTCGTGCGTTGTACCAACAAATTATGATGGTCATTGTGGATATTTATGGCACAAGAGTTATCCATGGCCAATGAGCGCCATGGCACAAGGTATTTTCGAATTCTCAAGGAACGGTCAAAGGCCCCCAATGACAAAATTATGCTTTCAGATCTGCGGCATGCATGATGAAAAAGAATGTCAATGGCCGGCATAATAAATAGCAATCTTTTTTTCCCAGGGAACGCTAAACGCGCACTAGCAACGTCTTGAAGTTTAGTAACATCGAACGTTTGGCCAATTAGTATTTATGTACTGTAAAACAGGCTGAAAAAAACGCGAAACACGAAAAACAAATCAAGATGAAACAGGAGTGCACAAGCACCTGACGCGACTTCTTGCGCCTTCATGAAGTTTTTGCCTATCCACCTGTCGGTGCTTTTTTTTTTTGCTGCCCTTGCGGCCTTTGTCAACACTTTTCATTCTTATGTTTTTCTCATTAATACACGTCATCATGTTTAGTTTTGGCTTTCTATTGTTCTACTTTTGTTTCTATTGAAAGCAGCCGCGCAAGCTCGCCTAGGAGGAGTGTTTTTCCAAATTGGCGTCAGTTGCTTGTGCGCTCTTCGTTCGTCCTGTTCTACATCTGTTTCCACTTTAATATGCACGTTCTTTCACGATGAACTTCATCCTTTGCTTTCTCTATTTACGTGGGGTTAATTTCCCGCCTTGGGTAGGAATACGTAAAAATTCCTGAAACATTGTCCCTTAGTCGCGCCCGAGCCAAGAACACGACCAAACAAACAGCCTTGGTGCCCTGTAGTCTGTTTTTTTTTACCTCTACCTTGTAAAATGACTTTGTTGTAAACCAGCTTCTCTGTTGTACATCTTATCTGCTCTACCTATGAAAGAGGCCAATGGTCATTGAGGAAGAGTCTCATTAAGTTTTCTTTATTCTTGTTTTTGTTGGCCGGATAGGAAAATGAACTCTGTAAACATTTTCACGCAAGACAGTTTTGCAAGAAGTGCAATAGAAAGCGGCTATACGTCACCGGTGGTTTGCGAGCATACCAACTCCCCATCTCGCTCCGGTGCTCCATAAAATTTCGGATTCCTTCATGTGTACAACGTAGTCGTCTATACTCTCAAATCTTTAACCTAGTCAGCTCAGTAGCGTCCTTTGTTCTGTCCTACTTCCTTCAGATTTCCATATAGGCCGATGATGCCTTATATCAATATCATCAGCAGCCGACCAGCAAAGCGCACCATACATTTTCGATCAACCTTTTTGTCAGGTTGCAAGATTATTTTATGAAGGTTCGAAGGCGTATAGACCGGAAGCGTTCAATCAGGCAGAAGAGTTAGCACAAGAAAGATGAATTTAAACTGCAGAAAACTGCAGCTGCCCAGTACCAAGGCAGATAATAAACATACAGCACCGTGCCAGTATAGAAACACGCTGAAAAGTAAAACTCACGTGCACCCTTAAGTTGGTGTCGCGCTACATGAAAATCATGCTGCAAGACCCTCTATTGGAAAAGAAACATGAATATTGACTTGAAGAAATGTAAAAACGAACTCTTCAACACAGACCTCTTGGGCTTATGAAGAGTTCCTTGACAGACCGCTGGTATTTTGAAACAGTGAATCTCTTGCCAAAAAGCTAACAAATCGCCGCAGTGTTCTTCCAAGAGGTACTTTCTTATTAAAGGCGGAATTGAGCTGACATATTCAAGAAAGCTGCGCAAAACACGTACGGCGGCACACAAGGCAGAAAAACGCACATGCACTCAGCAATGCCTTAATATCATTCAGTAACCGTTAGAACATACAAAACTAGATTCAGTGAGGGAACACTTGTAACCTAAGTAACGAGTGTTCAAAAATGATTACGACATAGATTGTGGTTACCTCATATATGTCTTATATATAAAAAAAACATGTCAGCCAATACTGTCTTAAATGAAGCAAAAGGTCTTTCTCACACACCTGCGCGCCATTATTTTTAATGGCTCTTAATGCCGTGAAACTTCAAAGGAGCAGAGACGTAGCTGCAGAGTGAAGACCAAAGAAAAAGCATTGTTTTAAGCGAAAGCTTCACTACGCTGCCTCGTAACGATTGCGCGGTGCTTGCTGTTTTGACCTTCACGTAAGCAAGAGGTAAACCCTTTACGGCGCGGTTCGGGTGCCTACAGATATATGTGAGACAGTTACTACGCCATTGCCTTTCCTCAAAAGCAGTTTTAAATACCAATCTTCAATTTTCTTCGAAAGCAAAGGAAAGGTGCATAACTGGCCCACTTTGACGGTGGACACCTCACTCGTGCTTTAAGCAAGGTGGCGGTGGTGACAGATTTGAGCTGCATAGTTGGCATTCAGAATGTTGTAGCAGAAACGCGGCACTGAAGCTATAGACCGTCAGTGTTCTTTCTGTTCAATGCCATCAGCATTCACAACGCTCTAGACTTTCAGGAAACGATGACTTTCAGGAAAGGTAGGCGCATAACTCGCTCCCTGGGGCAGTGGACGCCTCAATCGCGCTTTGAGGTACGTGGCAGTGGGGAGAGAGAGAGAGATGTCAGCTGCATGCATTAGCACTGAAAACCTTGTGGGTGACACGCGCCACTACAGGAATTATCCCAAGGGTCCATTGGGTGACCAACCTCTCGCGATCAACCATAGTTTAACCGCGACCTGGCAGGGTGGACGTGTTGCCTATCGAGGGTGCGGAACGCAACGTTAGTGGCCAAGTCTCGTTTAATTGCCCCATAAACCTCAGATTTCGCTCTCTAACTAGGTTTCAGCAGTAGTTGAGCCGCAGGTAAATTTTTTGTTCAACATGTTTGGCCCTCCCAGAAAATATAACTAAGCTATAATAAATCAGTTTGAGAATACATACATACATACATACATACATACATACATACATACATACATACATACATACATACATACATACATACATACATACATACATACATACATACATACATACATACATACATACATACATACATACATACATACATACATACAAGAATTTTATGGCAAGATAAATATATGCAGTACATAGCGTGTGCCCGCAGAAGCTCAAGCGCCTGTGGACGGGCCACGGCAGTCACAACAATGCGCGGTCAATACAAAACGCTGAAAGTACTTAACTGTCATTCTTAGCAAAAAAAGAAGGAAAATTAACAATATAACAAAGTCAATATATTGAATATAGTTAAGTAAAAAATTACCGATTGATAATTATGTATAGCAGAGGAAGTCTGGAGTCAATAAACGGAACACAAATTTCAATAACAAGATCAAATGTCAAAGCAACTCAGTATTTTCCTTCATTGACACTTTCAATGCATGCTTGCAATCCAGATTTCACAGCCCTCATAGAATCACCAAACCGACAGCTTTGCAAGTAGTTTGTTAAATAGTAGGGTATATAGAACTGTCGTGTCCTTTTACCATAGTTGATATAAACCCTAGGAACTTTATAACGCGCTGTGTGCCTAAGTGACTCTGGTTTTTGTCAGGCTGTTTTAACTGCACTGAAAAGTAATTTCTGAGAACTATCACTTGCACATACAAGTCATGCAGAGGAAGAACTTCTGCATTAACCATTCTAGTTTTGTGGGCGGACTTCTCGCGACCAGTGCCATACAATGAATTAGTAAAGATTCTGCACAGGAAACTATGCACCTTCTTGATCTTACAAGACGCACAAGAACCATACACTGAAACACCATATATAAGGATAGATTCTCCTAAAGATCTATACAAGTCTGAGCCAAGTTTACAGGTGTAGTGTAATTTATACGATAAAGCTGCGCAGAAAGAACCTGCAGTCGCTTTAATAAATAGTCAATTTGGAAGGACCAACACAAGTTGGATTCCATTAAAAACATTGGTTCCATAAAGGTGGACAACCAATTCCAATGGCTGCCCCTGTAACACGAGTGAGAAGGACTTCTCTGGCTACTTAGATTCTTTTGAGTAGCGTGGACAGCTATGAAAGTCCGAGCAAATGCAATGTTTCAGACCTCGGATAACGCTTTAGCATTTAACCATGCATCCCGGTACCAAAGCAATCATCCAAAAACTCAATATGCCCAGCGTCGTCAGGTCTTCGAATGAATGAATGAATGAATGAATGAATGAATGAATGAATGAATGAATGAATGAATGAATGAATGAATGAATGAATGAAAACTTCATTGTCCACCCAGAAGGAGCCCCCAAATCCCCGGTCCCGGCACACTGGCCTGGGACGCGGGTAGGGGATGCTCCTTAGACTAAGCCACTAGTGCGGGTCCGTCATCGGAACACTGAGGTAAGTGCCCTTCTATATTTTCTCGAATTATTCCAATAATAGTAAATAATTTTTAAAATGCATCCATCGTAAATAATCAGCCTGTCTTGGTATTAGCTCGTCAACAACAATAATAAAAACGGGAGAGTGCCTGAAGTTAATTTAGGCAGGAATGTAATAGATACAATAACAAACAACCACATTAACGCAGATATATTAACCATATTAACATAGTCCATTTTCCCAAGTCTGACATACTCCTTCTTCATATAGTCTTGACAAAACGGACATTTGGTAACTATTAACAAACAGAAACGAAGTGATCTCATACATGCAAAAGCAATCCACTGTATACACAAAGAAAGCGAAAGGATGAAATATCGACTCATGCTTCAGAAATTTGGAAAATTTGACCACAACAGCGAGCTCATAAAATCTGCGGCCTCTAGAATGTGCGGCTGCCGTTCATGCAGGAGGATATCTAGCGTGGCGTAAGCGAAGTGTAATCACTAGGCTGGATGACGACTACATCGCAGTCTTCACCGAGTTTCTGATCTCTCTAGGTGCTACCTTTCACCCGACGCCCCTCTCTCTCTTTCTGAACCTAGAGACGCAGATTGCGCATCTCGCTCCCAGCTTCCCTGCTGAAGTCAAGAGTGGTCGTCAGTGATGAACACACCACGCTGCGAAACGTTTTTCCGCCAACCACATACCCACACTATGTGAGAAGTGTGCTTTATCGCATTCCTCCATTAACAATAGAATTAACCTGTTCAGGCATAACGTCGTACGTGCTATCGCGGTCAAACGTTTACGCGAGGCGACTGTGGGGAAAAATATCTTTCGCACAGTCATGTAGTTCCGTGGCGTGAAATGTGTCAGTGTATTGAAAAGATGCATGCTCTATACACGACAATACCACTCGGCTGGTTTGTATTTGCGAAGTTGAGCTGGAATTGATTTTTTTTTCCGAGGATACGCGTCCGTAATAATTTGATCGCGATAGTACTTTGGAAACTTACTATGATGTCCTAGTTCTGTTTCATGTGATTGCGGATGTTTTATTATTTCGCTCGCTTGTTCAGTTTATATCTGCTTGAAGGCTTGGAACCTAAAAGCACAAAACGCCTTACATTTCCCCTTAAAATTCGCTATACGCTTACGTCTGAATTAGGACAAAAACTAGAACTTACGATGTCAAAATCTACGTTTTCAAGGAAAGGCCTCAGTCATTGTGAAGAGCTCACTATGTGCTAACTTGAAAACGTTCAGAACTCTTGTAACGCGGGCCTTGAATTCAGCGCACAAAAAGTGAATTCACAATGTTTTGCCTAATCTCGAATTTCATAAGCCGAATTCAGCGGACAAATCTAGAAGATAGTGTTAAAGCAAACTGCTGAATATTTTTAAAGCACATTTTTCACTTAGAAAGGACCCTACGTGCTGTAAACATACTATACTAAGCCATAGAAGCAACAAAAATATGATTGGCCGTAAAACTGACGGCATGCCTATGCATTTCTTGACTTTGCGCATATGCAGAGGCGAGCAGCCTGCCCTTTTCTTATAAACAGAGCACTTTGGCACATAGTATGTTATGGGCTTGGATGCTTACATTGGTCGCAAGAGACTAACGGTTTGTACCGCAGTCATAATAATAAGGTCGCGATACTAAATATATAAACGACATTGCCATCACATCAAAAGGCAAGAGCTTGGAAAAAAGCCGCCTGTTATAGCGAGGCCTAGCAAACGCAAGTCACGCTGAAAAGATACACGATGTTTTGTTGTTGTTTTTTACTATAAACGGCCGTCAGGACGCTCCTTTCTCTCTTGGGGCGAATAATGTAATTCCAATATATGCACGATTACCCAGAAACACGCTGCTGCATAAATCTACAGTTCAGGCAATGGAGCCGCCGTTCGCATCGATGACCCGACTATTGCTTTGCTGTTGCTCGATCACCGCCATGGTCAATTTTCACATTCATGGTGTACGCTGCGCCGCAAAGACTTTATTCATTGCTGAAGATATCCAGGGTACAGTTTGACTGTCATCATCATCATCATCATCATCAGATTCACTACTTCACTGCAGGGCATAGGCCATGACTTTCAACCCTGTCCTTTGCCAGCTGCCCCCACTGTATGCCCTCAAACTTTTTAATCTCATCCGCCCACCTAATTTTCTGCCGCCCCCTGCTACGCTTGCCTTCTCTTGGATCCTCTCCGTCACTCTTAAGGACCAGCGGTTATCTTGCCTTCGCATTACTTGCCCTGTCCAATTCGACAAGGATGCCATTAACCCGCGTTTTTTCACACACTCTGAGCTCTTCTGAAGGTACGGTCTTGCTCAGTTAGACAAGGCCAAACAAAAGCGAAATAGTTCTTGAAAGATGTGATGATATCACCGATAGATTTAGGCCCGCCGCAGTGGCTCAGTGACTGCGGTGTTAGTTGGCTGAGCCCGAAATATCAAGATCAGATTACGGTCGCGGTGGTTCAGTTTAGGTGGCGGAGACATGCATGCCGCTGTGGGATATCCGTTAGTTACGGGTGGTCGAAATCAATGTTGAGCACTCCACTAAGATGTTTTTCATAACTCACATACAGCTCTGGGAGATTTTAATAATACGTATAATATAACTTGGCATTCCTTATTGCGCAACTTCTGACGGTGCTCGTTCCAAAGAAAAGCACCTAATCAAGTGTGCATTGCAAGATGGTGCTCTTTTAATTTCAAAACCGCGCTTCAATATCCCCAATACCCGACGCGATGCCCGACAGGTACCACGCAGATTTAAAATTACTATGAAATGTCAGCGGTTTCGAAAATGTATAAAAACAAAGCAGCATCATGTGCAGCGATATCATTGAACGTTCATATGCGCAGCGTCGTTAGGCAGAATATGATGGCAGCTTTGTCAAAACGCCATTACATTTTCGTTTCAATTTATTCGATATAAAGTCGCACAGAAGTAAGGCACATAAAAAATAGAACAAATAAGTATGATTTAATAGACCTGTGCTGACTGCATGATTGCCTTGTATTAGACAATAACACAATAAATACGGACGCGATGTAATGGTAGAGTAAATAATAAACATGCATGTTGCAAACAATACAAGCACTATAACATATAGGTTGCATCTGGGCTATATATTACTTGAGGAAGTTGGTTCTGCTTAGTGTCACACAAAGAGAGCTTAAAAGATTGTAAGCAGGGGGAGGAGACAACATTTGAGATAGATATTCAATGCTTGGAAAATTAAATGTGTAATAGGCCCCTTGAGGAAAGCAACAATACATAATGTACTATAAGAGTTGATATGAGATCAGTAATGACGGCAGTGTATTCCGAAATATTTATTACCCATGGTCGCTTAGACCGTTACCCATTTGGATTGAATTCAAAACAGAACCGCCGAAAACCGACCCTATTCTAGTACCAGCGGTTGAGTATTTGAGCTTGCCGCCAGCAGCTCATGTGCAGCGAGCATGTGCAAAGGAGCAGTACTGACCAGCCACAAGGGACCGGGTGGAGATTTTGCAGCCCGACATGATCGATTAAAGTGAGATTAGTTATGTGAACTACACTAAAAATTTCGAGCTCCAGCCCGGTAAATCCGCCGCCGTGGTAACTCAGTGGTTATGGTGCTCGGCTGCTGACCAGAAAAACGCGGGTTCTGTCAGGGCCTTGGGAGGCGCATTTCTCTAGGCGTGAAATGCTAGAGTCCCATGCACTGTGCAATTTCAGTGGACTTTAAAGGAACCCAGGTGGTTGAAATTATCCGCAGCCATATACTACTGCGCATTTCATAGCCTTTGTCGCTTTGGGACGTAAAACACCATAAACCAAACCAATAAGTTCAAAGCCTACTGATTCCTTCTGAGACACAATTGTTAGAGATGTGAGGCAAAGCACACAAAAAAAAACAGAATTTATCACCGCCTGTTTGGCGAAGGAGTATAAATTTCTACCCGTTGGGTGAATTCCAGGTCTAGGAATGATAGGCAAAAATTCAATCCTGAATAATAAACAGAATGAAGGCATCTGTTATTGTGTTAATTATATGTATTTTATTCGGTAGGCCCAGATAAAAATTTCTCAGTGCCTGCAACTAAAGAAATTCCTCTAAAATGACCGAAACCACACAAAGCAACCAGAGAACACAAGTAAACTTGCCGAGAAGAGCCAACAATACAGCGACCGCAGCAATGGCGACGTGAAAGGAATAGAGCCCGGGGCGCAACGGATGAACCAACAGTCTAGTTTACAAAAAAAAAAAACAAATAAGGCCATGAAACTGCGCGGGCTTCTTTCCAGTAGATAATAATGCAACTTTATTTCTGTTCGTTACCTTCCGGATCTACACGGCAAGACTTTCTACTTGTATAAACCTCTGAAGTCGGAGTTACACAAAAAAATATACTGGTAAATAAAGTGAATTGTTGAAGCCATTTTACGTATATGCTTATAGTAAGTTCCCCATCTTGTACAAAATGCTGGTCGTCGCTGGTGTCAACGACTGGCGAGAGTAGGCAGTTCAGTCCGTGCGGTGCCTGAGATGACAAGAGCAGGGTTTGTTTGTCATGAGTATTAAACGTTTTTAATTCCAACTTCAGCTGATGAGCAATGCGGCTTAAAACATCTTTGGCCATGGGCGATACTTCAAGCAATATAAGTGGGCAATATAGTTTATGGATAGCATATAGGCTTGTTAGTTTAGGACATTGTTCGGCAGATGGCGAATAAAGAATAACTATCATTATTATCACAACCATCCGTGTAGGAATGTTGAACAATAAAAAAACCTTGCCGTTATTATGTGCAAGTTTTGTTAAGTGGCTCGTTAGCCTCGTAGAGGTAACAGGTGGCTGCAGATGAGTGTATATCAGACAGCGTTTACGTTTTTTTTTGTATGATTTCCTTCTGAGCTGGTGTTTCAGAAAGTCTGCTACATGCACCAGGGAAGGCCATAAGCAGCACCGCGCGAATATCTACCAGCCGACCGATCAGCGTTGTCTTAAGTCACTGACTGGCGGCACGAGAGAAGAATTTCGGGTACAGAAAACTTACCTTTATTTTTTTCTAATAAAAATGGTTCAATGAAAACTATTTTCATTTTGTCCACAAAAGCGGAAATAACCGTTGGAAACTTCTCAGATTAGTCTGATGGGACCATCGCTTTTTTATGATCAGCGGGTCATTTGTCTACGAACAACGAGTTTGGTATTTCTTTTTGTTGTTGTGCACTACTTATGCAGGCACTGAGAAATATATTTACACGAACATAAAAACCGACATAAAGCAGGAACCTAAGGCCAAAACAGTGTTCCGAACCAAAATCATCATTGTTTCTCGGTCAAAATAACGTATATTATTCGAATAAAAGCATACCTAAACTGTTACCATCAGCGTTATTGGTGTGTCGTAAGAAATTTATAAGGTTGCGCACTTTACCTTTCGCGCAGTAACTAGCGTCTAAGAGTGCATAACTGCCATCGACTGTCACAAGTTTACAGGTGACGAGCACGATATTTCACAAGCAAGGTACTCAGAATAACTTACTATTTATTAACTTTTGTACGTCTTGCTTAGAAGTTTTGAAAGTTTTTCAACTACTCAGATGCCTTTCATCGGTATATATATATATATATATAGGCATAAAACACGAAGAACAATCAGACATATGATCTTTTTTTCTTTTCTTTTCGACATGAAGGCACTTAGTTTACTATAATCAGTAGCGCGGTGCAGGAAAGAGAGCAAACTGGGCGCTGCGAAAAACGGAGGAGACTGCAAGAGGTTACTGCGAAAAACCCACAATTTAGAAATGAGACATAAGAAGTGGGGCTTTCTCCAGCACGCTTTCTGCATTTGTCGCCCTCCGGAATCAAATATGCATACAGCTCTGCGTCCGTTACTTGGGTGAAAGATGGAAATGAGGAGCAAGCACAACGAGAAGATGTATCTTTGTTCACAGCCTTTCTTAGACTTAAAGACTAACATCAGCGAACTGTAAATGAAAACTTCTTTGAAAGAGAGGAGGATAAAAGATCGAGTGTAGTTATAGAAACCTATTCTAGGCGGGCACAGTGTGGCATTTAACATCGTAGTAGTACAAAATGGGTCGAAAATCTACACATGCGAATGATTTTAGTTCATTTTGAAGCTTCTTGAACAGTTATTTATAAACCTGAGTCACACCTAGAGATCAAGCGAAAAAGTTCGTCGCTTCCTATTTTCGCAACACTCGCTACTTATCTTGCAGCTCAAGCAAGTCATTAATTGCTTCTAGACTAGAGTGTCAAAAAGAGGAAGTCCAGCATGACATGCGCAGATTTGGACGTTACATATTACCGCACACAACGAAGCACAAAGCGAAATCTTAGCCTTCAGTGACCCTGTTAACGAAGCAGACTTTTTGGCTGTGAAGCGTAGAGCCGTCTCAAAAACTTACACCTCAGGGGTGTTCGCTTCAAAGAAGTGAATTGCAGTCCTGCAGCGTCTGTGGGAGTATGAAATGTCGGGGGCGCGGGGGGGGGGGGGGGGGGGGGGGGCACTACCAGAGTTACTCTTCCTCTCGGAGAAAAATAAATTTGACTTTGACTTTGACTTTGACTCTCACTTTCAAGAGATTTGGGTATTTGGGATGACTAACAAGCCACAGAAAGCATTTAATTGGCAGGAAGGCATAAAATAATAAGAGTAGACAACTGGTACAGACCACCGGTGTAAATCTTAAGACTCTAGGTGCCTTCACGATGAAACGGGTTTCCTGCGCCGCAAATAACGTCTGTGGAAGTAAAGGGCGTGTTAGAGTTTAAAAGAGGGAACTGTGCCAAATATTCGTACATTAAACTCGCTACGAAATGCCTCTCCAACACGTTCTTTAGTTTAATGAGATTTACAAAGGATGCCATCGAAAACGATATCAATATCCTTGTTCATTACAGGGCCTCAGTAATGCGCCGGTGCATCCCCCCTACTGAAGAGCTAGATGTTATGATGCCATTAATTTTTGTGTTATAATCCTCCAGATGACGGTATATGTATCGCTTTTTAACGCGACAGCTCTAGGAATGACTTTGTGAAGAAAATCCAGAAAATCGCAACCGTCCG
Organism: Amblyomma americanum; assembly: GCF_052857255.1. Taxonomy (NCBI): domain Eukaryota; kingdom Metazoa; phylum Arthropoda; class Arachnida; order Ixodida; family Ixodidae; genus Amblyomma; species Amblyomma americanum. The sequence continues at coordinate 99,652,109 of NC_135501.1, forward strand.
CGTTTACGCTGTGAGCGAAAAAGGGGGCAAGGTTTAAACGTAATAGACATGCGAAAATATCTTTTTCGGAGCATGGTTCTGCTTTGCTGGGTTTAAAAGTCAACCGTAGTGTTGCCTAGGTGTGGAGATCTTCGCCTACCAAACTGTCTAGATAAAGTATTGCTCTCGCAAAAATGCTGGTTGTGGCGATCCTGTTGTGCTTATTTTTTTTGTTTCTTAGCTATATCACAAGCCTCGTTTTACTAACAGTTACCTAGTTCTCGTTAGCACACTGCGACCTATTTATAGAGGACACCTCTAAGCTTGCCTCATTTTCCATTCAGTTTTAACCTAACATTTCTCTCAGTGGCTCCTGCACTGTTGCATCCTGATCTAACACGTGTCCTTAGGATCAAAGTTTTCCTCGAAACATTAAGGTCTCCTAAAGTGTGGTTACTTGCTGGACCACTTTTAACTTGACCCAAGGAAAAGTGGTGTCAACCTTGTATATCTTGGTTATTTACAGCAGCGCCTCGTCCATCACGCTAAAAGAAACCGGAAAAATTCATTCTCGGCTGCCGGACGTGATGAGCTCACTTTATTATAAATATAGAAAAGAATTGTTTGGTTTAAGGTTTGGTTTTATGGGGGTTTAACGTCGCAAAGCGACTCAGGCTTTGGGAGACGCCGTAGTGAAGGGCTCCGAAAATTTCGACCACCTGGGGTTCTCTAACGTGCACTGACATCGCACAGAACACGGGCCTCTAGAATTTCGCCTCCATCGAGATTCGACCGCCGCGGCCGGGATCGAACCCGCGTCTTTCGGGCTGGCAGCCGAGCTTTGTAACCCCTCAGCCACCGCGGCGGCTAGAAAAAGAACTCAGTTTAAACCTAAATCTGGTTCGTCATATTAACAACTGACTATCGATGAATTTTAAATTAAGCAAGAATAAGTGGTACCCTCAGAATCTTTGACTGCAACCATATTTTTTGAAGGCTACTTTTGTTCAGGATCTAATGCACTGAAAAAAATTGCCCCTCACCGTGTTTAAAAAAATTTTTCTCCTTCTCTTTCGCGTTTGTGCCTCCACTGTTCGAAAGGTTCTATAGACTTGCTCAAAAAACGGTAACGGTTTGGTGTTTAGAGTTTGCTGTCCAAACGCTGTAGATGAATTGCCAAACACGCTCCACTAAGGTCTCTGGATTAAGCTTCGATCACCTCATATTTTCTTCCCTACATTCACAACGTGCAGAACGCAGCAGATTTCGTGATCACCGTTTGTTACATTCTGGCCAGCGCAGCCGCTATTCAGTCTCGAAAACTTGCGCTCACCACAAGTACGGCATTCCCCAACAGAAAAGCAGACCGATGGGGTCACTGACAAGCGTCATTTTGCTCGTAGGTTATTAGATTTCGCGAGAAAAGTAACTGGAAAAAACCAATTTGTCATTCCGTCCCAATATAACGTAGCTCAACTCGCATAATCAACTCGGATCCCTCCGCTGCACGATCAAGGCTTCACACAAATCTTTGACAACTCTCCGGTCCCACCCTCAGCGGCCTTTCCCTTTCATACTGCATGATTACTTGTGGTAAAACCGCTCACGTACTGATAGCAAAATCACAAATTATCTCATTCGTAGGTACTATGTGAATTACAGGCCGTGATAAGCAGCCGTGAGTGTGACATTTTTGTGTTTCGCGCTCGCACAAGGCACCCTTATTTTAAACCGCAAGGCCGTGCAGTCTTCCGTCGTTACCTTGAAATCAAGTTTTAATAAAAGCGCGTGCAAAAAATTAGGCACTAACGCTAACACATTTCGCATTAAGCGACACGTGATAGGATGACTCAATTGTCAACAATGAGATACATTTATTGACAAGTTACTGATGATTTGGAATAAACAATCATGCTCAAGCGGCTGTTTTCGTGCCCTCCAGAAGTCAATTGTCCTAATGCAAGAAAAGATGCGTGTGGTACACTAAATTATACAATGCTGTTACGCAAGTCTTATTTATTCCTGCAAGCTGACTAACAATTTTTTTTTCCTTAATCGCTTCCTTTTTTTCGCGGATTAAAAGCGAGATATCTTCCTGGCCAACTACTAAAATTACCCTCTCTTCCAAGCGCTGCTCCCGCTTCCTGCCGCAGATCACAGTGGGTATCTAGAAAACTGCTGCTGCTGACGAACTCTCTAAGGAAACCGATCAGCCAGCGTTGTATCCAAATAATTTGGTTCCTCAATTCTTCTACTGAAATTAGTAGGTTGGAAGCCTGTCGGCAGATACCTACCATTTTGCAAAGAGCATAGAGGCGTCTCCCGTTCCGGCGAAAGGTTCCGTCAGAGTGTGGACGCCGTCTGAGGCCGCAATCCTCAAGCATATGACAACTCTATTCATGTTCATGACGCAGCCATGAGGGGCAACCTGCGGACACGACATTAAAAGTGAGAATATAGAAGTATGTGCCATTACTGAGTGCGCGTTTCTTACTAGTGAAGCTCACTGAAAGAACGTTAGCTTCATATTAACAAGTAAAAATCGAGACGCCAACCAAAAAATAAAGATTGTCCCCCAAGATGGAGTTTTTGTCCAACTTGCGGCCACTTCACTAATTCAAAGTCAACATCCCTTTCCCGGGTAATATTGTTGTTTAAAAAAATTGAAATCATCAAAGGAAAGAAGTCATAATGTAGCTGAAGCTTCTTCAAAGAACTATAAAAATTTCCTGCTGCACTCCTACTTCCACTACGGTTTGATGAACATAAACTTTTAAATCCAACGAAATGACAAATTGGTTGCATGGGCGCTATCAGTCTCCGGCAGCAATGTTTGACCAAAGTTCGGGCTTTGTAAATCCTTGGAATACAGTTTCGTCTAGGTCCCTGCCAGCAGTAAAGATTAGTGTCATGGTCTACTCCTTTAGAGGAAATAAACTACAAATAAATGACATTTCCTGCAAACAGCGGAATCCGTCTCTGGCCAGAACTGTAATCACTTAACTATTAAAGCCTCAACGTCGCTTACTCCTAAACACTGGGACGCAATGGCGTGATAGAGGCGCGGGAAGTAAGGCCTCACAGTTTTCGACTAATCTCTTGGGGAAATCATTAGGAGCTCTGGCTTATTTTTACCCCGTACTGATGTCGTGGATAAAAAAAAACATTTAAAAAGTGTTTTGCCTCGCGCTTTATTTTAACATCTACACAACGGTTTGTACAAACAGTGTTAAAGCAGTCTGGCCGTTCTAGTTTCATATCTGGGCTTTAGCTTCTCATGCTCTGAACTTCGTGGTAGTTTATCAAAAGCAGCGAAGATTGTTTAAACGCTTTGAGCACGATGCTTGGTATGTCGTTAAGTCACTCATGTCCTGCAGTGCCTGAATTTGGGGAATTTATTGAATATGGCGATAACAGACCAGCTCAACGCGTGAGCAGCTATCTATGCATCGCATATAACCTCGCAAAAGCTGTCCGCGAAAACTTCGCGGCGGTATGATTTGCCAATGTGCTCGCAGGAAAAAAGTTCTGAGCGAATAAGTCTCAAATCAGTGGCAAAAGTGTGATAAAAAACGCCCGCAGGAGAAATGAACACCAGAAGCGTTCACCTTTTGCAAGTTTTTATCGGAATGCACGTCGAATTGACCAGGCGTTACAGGGAAGACTAAGTAATTTTCAAAAATAGGCTTTCTCGGGTAAAAATATGGGTTTTCCGAAATAGTGTTACCTGTGTTGGCGGACAACGGAAAGTTAGTGAATTGTTTTAAGTAGTAAGCTTTTTAACTAATTTGTGATAATAAAGTTTTAACTATTAGAGTCAGGCACCTTGTTGCAATTAGAGATGTGTAGCGGATTGTTGATATTAGCCATACCAATTTTAATAATTTAGCAAACTCTATTATCATCGGTGCTGTGGATCGAAAAAATTAAGCTCCATCGTGGCAATACACCTGCCCTTTGGAAAGCAACCTCTCAAGTGCAAGTAACTAGCAAAAAAGCCAAATTTTGTCAAGCCACAGCGCCAAGGGCAATCGCGTTTCCTAAATTATGAAAACTGATATGGCTGTTACAATCGACCGGCAAAAAATTTGTAACTGCAGTTAGGTGCTAACTTTAAAGGTAAAAAGTTAATTATTTAAAATACTTAAACAGCTTTCGGCCTAGAACGGTACGGTAGTTATGCGGTGTCCGCCAACACTGGAAATACTATGAAGAAAAAGCAAAATTTTCTCCTAAACATTCGCCTTCTCGAAAATTACTTAGTCTTCCCTGTAACACCATGTGTACAATACAGCCAGACATTACAAACGAGATGGGGATTTCTCGGGACAACAGTGATGAGAAGTTTGAAAAAATATTTTCCATGATTTAAGAGTTGTTCGAAAGTAATACTGGTTTCGTGGTTCAGTTTGATTCATATTGATATCCAGGCTTGTCGGGCACCGAATTTAATTGTGACGCAACTATGAAATATTTTAAAGTCATGTTATTACATTCAAGTTTATGCTCCATTCCTCTGATGAGTAGGAAAAAATTTTCTTTTAAAGTATTTGTATGTCCATCGCTCGCATCTATTAGTTTGGACTGCCCCAAAAAAGGAGGAATGTTTTTGATTATAGCAACAACCTTAAGAGCAAATAAATTCAAGCATGTCAGTGTGACAGCTTCAGATATGATTATTGTTATAAAGTATTGGTGCGATATACACAAAAAATTGCATTCATAAACAACTTTCCGTTCAAAAATGCGCTTGTCCCTTCTTTTTCGCTATGTATTGCCCTGGATTTTCGGTCATTCCACGGCAAAGGTCCTACAGTTCGCGCTCGACGGTATCACATTTATTTTAAAAAATTAAGCTATCTTCAAAGAAACCAAAAAGCAAAAACAGTTGTGTTGAGAGGTATCAGTGAGAATAAGTGTAAGAAAATAATTCGTGAAAAAAGAAATGTTTTGCGCGTCAGGATGAACATTTTTTTAATATTTGTAAGCAACCAATGCCTGGTTTGTTAAAATATATATAAATGAATTTTCAGTATTTTAAACTAGTTAATTGAATTTTTAATATCTATGTTTTTGCAGTGGTCATAACATTTATTTTTTCTGCATTTTTCAGTAGGTTCAGTAACCAAAAAGATTGTTTACGAGAAGAGGGTATAAATCTTGTTATAAGTTAAATTCTAATGTCGGAAGAAAAACTATGTTTATCGTTTACAATCAGGTACAGTCAGGTGTGTCAAGTAAAATACGAAAGATTGTACGTAGTATAAAAGATGAGATTTGTTTAACAAAGTTCAGTCGTGGCACTATTAATTAAAGCCATAAAATTATTTTTAAAGAGGAGAATCTGCGCTATACCGCACTGATGTTCTATCCTCGCTCTTCTTGACAGCGAGCGCTGGCAGCAGTTGCAAGGCGACATCTAATACGCTGCGCGGTTTTCCAAGTGATTCCTCTTAGCCTTCGCGAGTTTAGAATATTGCTTGACTCTTCATCTATTTTTCTACTCCTGAAACCTTTGCGTGGGCGTGTGGGGCAAATGCACAATAAGTGCACCGTTAGCATGGTGACGCATTTTGCTAAATTAATTTCATTCTCCACCCATCTGCTACAAAAGGATTTGTAATCTTCCCTGATAATGCAAACAGGTGACAATGGGTGATTATTGGGCCTATGTCAGTCCTCTGAATTCGGTCTTTTGATAACGAGCTCTTAACACTTACATTAATGTTATTAGATACACTGCTCGTAGGATTTTATTACCAGAAGTGCATGAACTTCGTTTCGCCATATAGAAGAAAGAGAACATTGAATACATAATGCGGTAATTTCAATTATGGTGGATTTTTGTTTGCCGCTGTGCCACTGGGTTCTCTTCTAGGAGTTCAAAAAAAGAAGCAAAAGACACGCAAAAATGTACGCACTTTTTCATTGTGCACATGAATGCTATAGGGATACCACATGGAAAGCTAGACTCTCTATACAAACCCAGTGTTAAGACTATTCCAGGGTGATTTGAGCAATAGAATTGTGGCTCTGTGCAAAAGCGAAAGAGCCGATTATATCGTCTGAATCGTAGTTTTTAACTATAAAAAGTGCATTGCGCGATAACTTTCTTAAAAAAGAGAATCTACTTGAGAATATCTACGCGTTTTACAGAGCCCTTCTTAATTAGAAAATATTCTCTTCAGTCGACAACACATGGTACAGACCAGTACTTGTACTTGTAGTGACCTTTGGTTCGGTGCCAACATCCACCGTTTTCCTGCGCACAGTCTCGGCACAGTCAGTACCTAGGCCAGTAGCACTTCTCTTAAACATGTAATTACCATCATCATCATCATCATCATCATCATCATCAGCCTTACTACACCCGTTGCAGGGTAAAGGCCTCTCATGTGTCTCTAATGTAGGGCAGGGCATGTAATGCGAAGGCAAGATAACTGCTGGTCCTTAAGGGTGACGGAGTCGATTCCAAGAGAAAGCAAGCATAGCAGGGGGCGGCTGAAGGTTAGGTGGGCGGATGAGATTAAGAAGGTTGCAGACAACGGGTGGATGCAGCTTAAACATGTAATCTCACCCAACTTCTGTACTGTCATCCCCAGTAGGGCGTGTGTGATTTCCATTAGGTCAGCACCATACAGTTTCTGTTGCTCTAAGCACGCAAAATAAGTGTGGTTGCCACTTCTCACTGATTAAAAACAGTCCGGCGAATTAAGTATATCAAACGTTTAACAGCCAGATTTAAGCTTCATATTCTCAGTCATTCCTGATGTATTCCGGCTAAGTTAAGACGAGGAACACTTAAAAAAACCGCATAATTTTCCTTTAAATAGACTGTCCAATTCTCGTATGAGCAGTTCTCGCTTCGCTTGAGAATAGGGCAAATTTTTGTTGCTCGAATGTTCGGATACCGTCTTCGAGTCACATTGTGAAAACAAGAAGACCTGACTTCAGCCATTTTTCGAGCTCATTATATTGTAACAGCATCTCAAAACCACACCCCTTTAGTTATCATGTCACTCTATTTCAATTCTAGGCGAAAAATTCGCCGTCCTGACTTTCATAACTTTTCTAGGGCCAACTCAGTGTGCAATTGACATAGAAATATTCATGAGGAAAAGCATTTTTGTTCAAGATCACAATCTTATTTCTGACATGATTCATGCCCTCTGCCATCAGAATAATTTTTATCAGTTCCTGAACTTTCTCGGCAATATAGAGAAAAAAAGAAAGAGATCTAGTGACTAGAGTGAGACCGAATGTTCTTACGCAAAATAAATATTGTATGAATAGGTGCTCGTTTGCATAGCTTTATTTTAAATAGAAATTTTGTGAACACTGTACAATTCTGCAAAAAAATTGAGAAGTTACCCCCACCAATTATTTCAAAAACGTTCATAGGAACGTGCAAGAATATTGATTTTTTACTCATTTATTTTCACAATAACTTACTATCAACTGGAAACTCAGGATAGTGGCCACGGCGCGAAGAAAATGTTTTCGACACAAACAAGCGATGACAGCGTTTCTTGAGATCTTTGAAAGGAAATCCCACTTCTTGACCGGCGATGTCTATGGTCAATTGCCCTGGAATTACACTTATCTGATTACCGCACACTTCAAATCACGCAAGAAAGCATAAATCTTAACTTTAAGAAGTGACAAAATAACTATCCCATTTTGTGCACCGACTACACAATTTAAAAATAGATCAAACAAAAATAAAATAAAGGTACTGTTCTAATCAATCCAGAAGCAGCACTTGCTAAAAAATAAATAGTCCAGCTTAACTACTCCGTCAGTTCTATTCACCACAAAACAGCCTTAGAAGCAGCCGAAAATAGCCAGCTTCATATTGGCGAGTGTGCAGAAATATTAAGGTGTGCTTGAGGCGTGTAGATGCTATTTGAGTAAATGTTGGATGTGCTATTGAGCTCAGTATGAGCTTCAACGCAACAGTGCGTGGCCGAGCGCACCGCAACCAATGTGCTACAACTGGTCGCACTACAAGGGACAAAAGGCGTACCAGAACACATTGACAGCAACATCAGTTTTAACAGCACGATTTGAAGGACCTAGATTTGGGACTGCAAATGAAGATTATTTTATAGGTCAAAAAATGTAAAGTGTTATGACAGTGCGCATAAATAAACTGTTTCAGTTTGTGTTAAAGAACGGAGTCGAGAAACTTATATGTAGTGATATTATTGCAGCTTTTTTATAGCGCCCTCTATCCGTCTTTAGACACCTCTGCCCAATTAGAGCATGACGTAACGCCCATAGCGAAACATTGTTACGTGTGTGGAGACAGCGCCGGTGGTTTACCTTTGCTGTTTTGTCACTGTATTGCTTTTTTGCAACTATGTGCGTACAAGGTGGGTTATCTGTGTCAAACATTTTCCCATTTCTTTGAGTTTGAAGCTCCTGGCCACAGAAGGACGCCGGCGGTGAGCGCAAGCTGAGAACTGCGCCTTCTCGGACGGTCCGACGATGCTGCATCACTGCTTATGCCCCGGAGACATTGCGGCCAGTGGCAGCGTGTTCTATGAATGCGCACCTCATGACTGGTGTCTGCGCTGCGTCACTTTGGCATTTAACCCTGAAGGTGAGGTTTCATTCACCCAGGATGCGTGGCGCGTTCCGTTACGCCTTCCTTCCGCTACCTTTGCTAGACTATTAGTTTTATATATCGCATTAACACACCAGCAATACCTAAATTTACTCAAGAGTGGTTACTGATAGAATGGTATCTGAAAGGTAATTTTATATGGTATATTGAATGCTAAAGCCGCTATGAATTTGCAGCGTTTCATGTGGTCGCTTATAACTGGCGTACTAAAGACGTAGTAAATATTTAGCCACCTAAGCGGCATACTTCTGCCTTCGCTGGCACCGACACTGCAATCAGTGGTCCAATAAAACATACAGAGGGAACGGACTTCAGTATGATTTATAGATATTTAGACTATTTCTCTTGAGTAGGAACAAGTGCCCAGTGTTTCGTAATGTATTTGTGTTGACGCTTGCAATGTCTGTTGTCAGGGTCATATCAAACAAGTGCAATGGGGTTTTGCCCATGTATGCGGAATCAGTCATTTTCTACTTTAACAACACAGACCGCTGAGAATCTCGAAGATTGCAGAGAAGGGCAACATGTTACTACATTATAGGATAAACAACTGCGCCAAAAGGGACGGGACAAGAGAGAACAAGCAGACAGCACGAGCGCAGACTAACAACTGTTTTATTGCACCAACGCCTCCTTCCTTCAACAACATAGCGCATGCGCACCAACAACACAAAACCAAAATACGTAATCATCTCGTATAGTCCAGGAATTCCAGCTCCTTACTGTGCAAGCTGATAGACGCTGCCGCAGCATCATTTCAAGGGCCGCTGCTTCAACATGAGATTTTCAGAGCATGCGAACTTCTTACATTATTAACGGGGGCAGCACCTACTTAAGCATTGTAAGACCTCAGCATTCCAAGCAAGATGACCAGGAATGCACTCCGCTTTTCGGCAGGACTAAATTTATCATACGATTGAGAAAAAAGAATCAACGCAAAATACATGAATCCTAAGAAATCGTGTGATTAGAGGCTGACAAATGTCTTAGCGAGGCGTCCATTAAATTGTACCGCAAGGATTTGGAATTTGTCGTGTTGAAGTTATGATCACTGTTTTTTTGTCTTTGTGTGGTTGGTGCGCATGTGTTTTGTTGTTGTAGGAAGGAGGCATTGGTTCAATTAACTAGTTGTTAGTCCGCGCTAGCGACGTGTTTTCTTTCTGTCTTGTCCCGTCTCTTTTGTGCGGTTCTTGTTCTTATAATGTCGCTGGGAATTTTCATACCACTCCAGGCGCAGACGTACAGTGGTTAATTTATGCGCCCGTGCCTTGAGGTGGCAAGTGCTGCCATTGGTGGGCCCTCTGAGTCCCAGGTTGCTATTCTTGAGCAAACTCTCGGTAGCAGTCATTAAATTAACTAGCCCCCTTCACGGTGAGATCGTATACTCACATTCCGATGTGAGTGTTATGATGCCGTTTGATAAGGATGCTGGTCAGAGTCTTTTTTTCTCTCTGATTAAAATTAGGAACTGATTCCATGCATTTACTAACTCTCCAATAGCGCATAGTCGGACGAACGTGGACATATCGACGCGTACTTGAACGAAGTAATAGAGGAGGCAAAATTTTTCATCCCGCCTAGGCGTGTGTTGCTCAAGCGTGTGGTTCAGTCGCGAGCAAGCGACTTGATTAATTTGCAGGAAAATCGTGATCACAGGGAGTATGTGTTCTGCATCTACAAACATCTACAAAGTCGAAATTAATTAATCATAGATAATAAGAGCCCATAGTTGTTGATCAAGATATTTAAAAACAAGTTCTTAGTGTTGCTTAACTAATATTAATTACTTATTTATATTATATTATAGAAAAAGATGCCTCTTATTTCAATATCTCCAGAGAGGTTAAAAAAATAGGCCAAAATGATATATCGCATTCTGCATTATCACAGAGAACAAACTCAACAAAGCTTGGTGGCAATCTTAGCAACATGCTCCTTGCACCATTATGCTTGTATACAATTCAAACAAAATACATTCAACCATCGGTATCCTCATGAGATATCGCCGAGTGAGTAACAAGGCAATATAAATGAATTATATTTCTTCTTACAGCTTACAGTGTTTTTGTTTCGGTTTGCGAGCGCCTAAAACATCGTAACTTCAACTAGCGTCCTATTCCGGCCAGAACATTTTAGAGTGCACCTTCTTAGCCCGATAGTTCTCAGGAGTTGTCCTAGCCTACAAATCTAGCCATCTTCAGCTGGCTGGCTCAGTTTCGCCTCCAATATTTTTATGCGAAAGGAATATATCGATCGTCGGCAAAGGAACTCGGCGTTCGTATTGACCAGTAGCAGTGGAGACAGAAATCCCAGGTGACGTCGCCGTGGTACGAAAGAAGAAAAGCAGAACTTCGGAATAATCGGGGAGTTCAAACCACGACTTTCAGATTCCAAGGCGAGCACGCAACCCATAGGCCACAATACCGAGTCTACGTTATTTTGAGAAATTAATGGGTGAAACAAGAAATGTGACTGAGCACTGCGGCAACCCGTATTGGAGAAATGCGAAAGCATTGACACCTCCCCGACACTCTTTGACCCTCTTTGCCTTTCTTTGATTCTCTTTGCCCCTCTTTCTCTTATCGGCTGATTGATTAGTTATCGATTGTTTGATTGCCTCGTATGATTGCGAGGTTCGATGCTAATTTACCAATTTCTCAATTGATATATTCAATTGTCTTAATTAATCACATTTACTCTGATTATACTCTCTTTTCATTTCAGTCGCCCATTTTGAGCTTTCAAATTTGGCGCCACGATTAGTGATAAAATTCGCGCCATGGCTCGTTCTAGCCTATTTACTTGCTTTCACAACCATTCGCTATGTTCACAGCCATTCTCCAGATCTGCGACACTTTTGGCTCTAAATAATTAATAAATCATCCCATTGACATCAAATTTATTGCGCGTCATCTTCACATCACCCTCTCTCGATTACAATCCTTTGTTTGATGCTATCTCTTCTGGGAACACCTTAACTGCTCGCGGACACGTTTTGTGCACACGCAACCGCCGACATTGACTAGAAATGCTTTGGATTCAATAAAACAAATAAGGGATAAAAAGCAACATCTTTCGCATTCAAAGCACGTAAGTACACTTAAGTGCCCTCAGGATTTTTTTTTTGCCTTGTGTTATTAGCCCTACTGACGGTCCACTGAAGCGGCAGATAGCAACGCACGGCGCTGCGTTATGAATAAGAACACGCCGACAAAAAAAGCTCTAGGTGTGTTCGCAAAGCACGGCGCCGCGCCAGCCGCTCAATGGTGCAATTTTCGCCGCTCCGGTGACATCATTGCGTTATTCTTTTTACTCGCGACTGTACTCTTTGCAGCTTTCTCGAAAGACTGCTTTAATCAACGCATGGTATATTAGTTGAGAAATAATTTCGCATAGTTTAGCATATTTGCGTGTATTTTTTTGATAAAACTAATCTGGAAATTTCAACGTGAGGTTTAGGAGGTTTTTGCGAATATGAGAGAAAGAGAAGGAGAGAAGGCAGGGAGGTTAACTAGAAGGGTGTTCTGTTTGGCTACCCTGCACAGGACAAAAAAAAAAGATTAAGAGATTGAAAACGAAGTGAGAGGGGTGCGAGGGGCACTGTCACAACTTGTCCCTGAAGCCAGCCGGTCTCAAGAAGCTGAACCGAGGCTTGTTGGCCTTGAGGGCAGTCGATTGCTGCGGCCACGGCCCCAGGATCTTATCCTGTGTTAAAGGGCGAGGATCGAGGCGGTCCAAGATACCACAGCGTATGTCTTTCGGAGGCCAAAGTAGGGCGCTCACACAGATGTACAATTGTGCCCTCGTATCCACATCTTTCACAAGCAGCGCTGTAGGCTATCCCAAACCGGAACGTGTATTCCTTCGTAAATGCAACACCGAGCCAAAGGCGGCAAAGCAATGCTGCTTCACGACGCGGTATATTGTGAGGAAGACGAAGGCGCAGTTCAGGTTCCAATGCCCGGAGGCGAACATGAATTAACGATGCAGCCCCCCCTGAAGCCAAATCGGTGCCCATTCATGAAATCAACTGTTATACAGCGCTTACCTAAAAATATTTCCAACGGCGTCATAACTGATGATTTTATTTATCTGGTAATCACTGGCTTCACAATTCACAGCTGATCTCAATGCAAGTGAGTAGCTTATGGTAATATAAACTATTAGAAAACACGCATTCTTACACAACGCAAACCATAAGTTTATAGTAGCTCCTATTCCTACGCCTCAGTCCAGAGCCCTATGAAATTGCGCTTCTTCAAAGGAAACCTGTTGCCTAGTTGTACACCTATGAAAGGCTTTATGATTTTCGGTTACTACGCCTCAACACCACCTCTCCGAAAGCTTTAGCAAGGACTGTCTGGGTTTCTACAGCGTTTCTTAATTCTCTTTCTACAGAGCAAAAGTAAAGCAACTCTCCTCTCTAATGTATAGCGTTAAACTTCGCGAGTTTAAAAACGTTTCAAGTCTGTTGTAGACTGCCTAGAAACACGGCTACCGCTTTGACCATACCATGCCTTCTCCCCCCTTCGCTACCCTTCCCCACACCCCGTTCATAGCGTATTGCATATAATCCGTCCCCAAATATTTGCGCAAGGATTATTCAATATTAACCCCGCTAATGATTAATATGCTGCGCCAGCCACCGAAGCAAAAGACCGGGTAAGGCAATGCACCGAATCGACCGTATAATAAGGCCCGAAATACCTCTTGACTTAGGATGCTCTCCAGGCATAGCGGTGTCATTAGGATCTTCGGGCAGTCGCTAGGGTTCGCATCGCTACGTCCACTGCTGCTACATTGGCACTACTCAATGTCTGGGGATAACGTGAATCTTCTCCCGCGACTGACCTTTCTGGGCAGCTTGGAATCTCAGGAGCACTATGGCTTCACTTTACGGTTAGGGCTATGCTAACAATGGTGGTAAACCTGCACTAGTCATATCAGCGTGTCCAAGGACATAGTCGATGATATGTTCTCAATCGTTTAAATACGTATATTTTGAAACTCATCAAAGGACATCTACTTTTTCAATATATAGTCCTAATTACTAATTTCATTCTAGCCACCACCTAAATATGGCATGGCTGCTGTGAAATAAATCACTTTTGAGTTTTTTGGTTGTGTCATTAAAAGGTGCTCTAAAAAATTAGATTTTCGCGCCCAAGAGGTGCTTGTCTGAAAATATTTATAAAGATTTATTGCACTACGGGCTGAAATTTGAGAACCTCGCTTTGTTGCTTCGGCTTGTTCTGGGATCTCTTCACCAGAGGCAACTATTGTATGTTTTGAAAACAAGGGCTCCTATTTTGACTGACTGATGGCATCGCATTCTTGCTGCCCTAAGATCAGCATTACCGCTCCGTGCTGGGATGCCGGTCATAGTGAGGCCGTAATCGAATATTTTCATTACCACAGTTTCCAGCAAAAATCTCAGATACAGCTGCTGTTGGTCGCAAGAAAACCTTTAAATAAGACGCAACTCTTGATAGTAATGCGCCCCCAAGCGCTCGCTGCTCCGCAGCAAAGATATTTCTGTAGAAGAATATGTGCTTCCTCATTTCTGTAGACCTACAACCACGGGGATCGCCATCTGACATTGTTTTCATTTTATGGCTTTCCTTCCTCTTCGAACTTTTATTCCGACATCTTATGCACCACAGAATAGCGCTAAACATAAACGCGCTTAATACGCTATTCTGTGCATTATCTATGTATAACTTTTTTTCCCACTGTTCATCGTTAAGAGCCGCATATCTTGCTATGAGGTTAGCGGTCTGTACACGTGTTTGGCAGTGATCAACTAAGAAACTATCCTTGGGCAGGTAATCAGTGGGCGCTTAGAAACATAAAAACGTTAAATACGAATTTTGATTATCGTTAATCACGCCCGTTGCAGATTTTGATTGCGAACTTCATTGCTTTCAACACCATCTTCGAATACACTAATGCAAGGTAATACACAACTAAGTTGAGCCACTGTCTGGTGAACGCACACGGTGCTGTTTCACAGCCTTTGTTACACTCAGTTCTCACAGCCTAGTTTATGTTAACAGCAAGCCTCCTCTGTTTTCACCTACGCTGGCACCTGTCCTCAGTGTCACGTGCCGATACCGTGCTTTATGCTATTCTAACGATAAATAATAAAAATAAAGCATAAAGAATAAGAGGAATAAAGAAAGCCGCAGGAGCAATGCAAAGAGAAAAGCAGCTAGTGATGATCAGGTGACAGCAAATCGGTTGAAACACGAAGGGGAGATTCTGCTAGACAAACTAGCCACCCTGTATACGCATTGCCTTATGACCTCGACCGTACTAGAAGCTTTTAAGAACGCAAACATTATTTTAATTCAAAAGAAACTAGACGCCAAGGACTTGAAAAATTAGAGGCCGATCAGCTTACAGTCCGTTGCCTACAAAGTATTTACTAATATTGTCAGGGCAACCTTAGTCTGTAATCAACCAAATTATCACGCAGGCTTTCGTAAAGAATATTCCACAATAGATAATACTCACACTATCACTCAGATGATAGAGATATGCGCCGAATATCACCAACCCCTATATATAGCCTTCAGTGATTATGAGAAAGCATTTGAACCAGTGGAAACCTGAGCAGTCATAGAGACATTGCGGAAGCAGGCTGTAGAAGAGCCTTATGTGAAAATACTGGAAGATATATATAAGAACTTCACCGCTACCATACTGCTCTTTAAAGTCAGCTACAAAATTCCAATAAGGAAGAGCGCCAGGCAAGCAGACGCGATATCGCCGATGCTATTCACCGCCTGTTTACAGGAGGTATTCCGAGGCCTGCATTGGAAACAGGTGGGGATAAGACTTAATGGGCAATACCTAAATAATCTGCGATTCGCTGATGACATTGCCTTGCTGAGTCACTCAGGGGGTGAACTGCAAATCATGATCAATGAGTTAGACATGAAGAGCAGAGCGCTGCGTCTAAAATTAACATGCAAAAAACCAAGGCAATGTTCAACAGTCTAACAAGAGAACAGCAGTTCACAATTGGGAGCGAGAGCCTGGAAATTGTACACGAATACGTCTACTTAGGGCAGGTAGTGACCGCATATCCGGGTCATGAGAAGGAGATAATTAGGATAAAAATGGGATGGAGCTTATATGGCAAGTTCTCTCAGATCATGAGTGGCAGTTTACCAATTTCCCCCAAGAGAAAAGTGTACAACAGTTGTATCTTGCCGGTACTCACCTATGGGGTAGAAACGTGGAGGCTAACGAAAAAAATTCAGCTCAAGTTAAGGACAACGCAGCGAGCAATGGAAAGAAAAATGACAGGTGTAACGTTAAGAGACCGGAAGAGGGCCGAGTGGGTGAGGGAAGAAACGCGTGTTATTGACATCCTAGTCGAAATCAAGAAGAATAAATGCGTTTGAGCAGGGCATCTTATGCGAGGGGAAGATAACCGCTGTTCCTTAAGGGTAACGGAGTGGACTTTATGAGAAGGCGAGTGTAGAACGGGGCGGCAGAAGGTTAGGTGGGTGGATGAGATTAGGAAGTTTGTAGGCATAGGGTGTTAGCAGCTCGCAAAAAAACCGGATTAATTTGAATAACATTGGAGAGGCCTTTGCCCTGCAGTGGGTGTAGTCAGGCTGATGATGATGATGAACAGTAAAGGTTTTAGTACGACGCTTGCGTAGTTGAAAACAACCATATTAATTACCAAAACGACTGACATTAAAAACCAGTCTGAATAGTCTTCAAATGCCGTCGGTCGTTTCGGCAAGTTGCTTCGTTTGGTTTGGTTTATTGGGGTTTAACGTCCCAAAGCGACTCAGGCTATGAGACACGCCGTAGTTAAGGGCTCCGGAAGTTTCGACCACCTGGGGTTCTTTAACGTTGTTGCAAATGGGTCGCAAGCCCCAAAGGTAGCGTTGGCCTGGCGGCCTGGGGCACAGCTGGAAACATCCGAAGGTCCTGGAAAAGGATGAGTCGACTGCCAACAGAACAACTTGTTTATTCTAGCATGGCAAAAGAGCAGCCGGTCAGGACGACCACGTTACTCTACGGAAGAAATTGAAGCCTCGTTGGCGTCCGTGGCAGCTGCCTTTTATACCCTCGGAGTCGAGGGCAAGAAGGAACGGCTCGGGATGAGGCGCACGAGGCGGCGATGCACGGACATGTTGAGACGTGATGTGACGCGTCCGCCGGGCCGGCGCCGGTCAGACCTCCTCGCCTCCCAGTTGGGGAGCTCCTCTCCCCGGCTGCCGCGCTTTGACAAGCGTGGGCACCAACATGCACACACACACACGCACACACGAAGACACGTGGCATTGAAACCTGCCTGGACGCGCTTGGCGAGAGGCGTTGCGGCAGCACTGAACGGGCCAAAATGACCGCCACTTTGAACGAAGCCCCGGCGTCCGTTGCATCCGCGCCGGCTATGCCGCGCGTCGTAGGCGAAACGTAACAGACCGCTCCGCCGGGAGAAGGAGATCCCGATAGTCAGGGGACTGCATCCGCTGTCCGGAAGGATGTCGCTCGATGATGCTCGTAATCGAAATCGGTCGTCCCTCGGCGTTGCTTGAGCGCAGCGCACAGAGAAGGCCTCGTTCTCAGGTTCAGGTTTACACAGGACACTGCAAAGTGACTTCGGGAGAGTTGCCACTTTTGTTCTCGTTCCCAGCAAGCGTTAGAACTACGCCGAAACCTAACCGCTCAGTCAGCAAGCACGAGACAACCCTCACTAAGCTCTTCCAGGCTCTTTCCCCTTTTATACTACTGCCTAGTTCCTTACAGTAGTCAAGCAGCACTCAGAACGCGTCCACAAATGAGAAAATTGCACTAGAAAGCACGTCATCACTTTGTAACACTAAACAAAAGCAATATGTTAAAAATCCTGCCTCAAGAAGAAAACATCAGTAACAAACAACTTTGAGGCGGATTCCTTCGTTAGGGGCCTCGACTTATGCCATCGGCGTTACCGTTGAGACTCCCTTTTTTGTAACGCACCTCAAAGGAATATTGTTGCAAAGCGAGGCTCCAGCGCAGGAGGTGGCCATTTTTGGGAGAGATGGTCTGAAGCCATTGGAGAGGACAGTGATCCGTCTCAATGATATACCTCGAGCCGGCTAGGTAGCATGGCAATTTCTGAACGGCCCACACGAGACACGCACACTCTTTCTCGGTGGCGCTGTACGCCTGCTCACGACAGGTCAGCTTACGACTAGCATACAGGACGGGGTGTTCCACTTCTCCATTTTCCCGTTGGCACAGTACAACGCCCATGCATCGCTCACTAGCATCGCACTGAACAACGAACCCTTTTGTGTAGTCTGGCGATCGTAGCACAGGCTGGCTTGTTAGGGCGCTCTTTAGGGCGCTGAAAGTTCTTTCCTTTGTCTCGCCCCAGACGACTGTTTGGGGCTCTGTTTTTCTTAGAGCATCCGTCAGGGGAGCCGCGATATCGGAGTACCTGGGGATGTACCTCTGATAGTAGCCGGCGACATCTAAGAACGACCGAATATCGGTCTTCGTGCACGGTTGCGGGAAGTCTCGCACAGCGGCCACTTTTATTTCAGAGGGGCGGCGACGACCCTGTCCAATCACGTGACCGAGGTAGACAACCTCGGCCTGTGCTAATTGGCACTTGGGAGCCTTGACTGTCAAGCCCCCTTCGCGCAGGCGGGTTAGCACTGCCCGCAAGTGTGCCATATGTTCAGAACAAGATGCGGAGAATATCCCTACGTCGTCTAAATACGGTAAAGCGAATTCTTCCTGTCCCCGCAACACTTTGTCCATGAGGCTTGAAAAGCAGTATGGCGCGTTCTTCAAACCAAAACTCAAAACTTTAGGACGGAATGTTCCCATTGGTGAAATGAACGCCGCATACCTACTAGCCTGTTCTGTAAGTGGAACCTGCCAATAACCCCTGACAAGATCTAGGGTGGAAATAAACTGAGCGCTACTAACATTCTCAAGGCGCTCCTCGATGTTGGGGATCGGATAAATTTGATCCTTAGTGATGGAATTAAGCCTGCGGTAGTCGAAGCAAGGACGAGGTTCCTTGCCCGGTTGGTTGGTTGTGAAACTTTGTTTCCAGCGGATATAGAGGAGCTACACGAAGTTGCCCCCGCTTAAACGGCGGCCGCTATCCCTTGGGCAGCGGCGGCGTCTTCAGCCAGCTGGAGGAGCTTGATCTGTATCCCCGGGTCGGGGCTGAGCAATAGAGCCTCCCAATGAGCAGAGTCGGTAATGAAGTGACTCGCGGGTAGGGACTGGGGGCAGTTCCAGATCATATGATTTAGATCGGCTTTCGCATCACAATTTTACCTCAACTAAAATCAAAGGGGAGGTATAATCACTCTCACCCGCCTCAATAACGCCGAGCTGTAGCATTTTCTTTACCTCAGCCTCCATAATATCGCGCTGGCGGGGTGACACCCGGTACGCCTTGGATCGTACTGGCTCTGGGGAGGTAAGTTCTATTTCATGAGTAAGGACAGAAGTCCTACCAGGCCTCTCAGAGAACTGACCTTGAAACTCTTGTAAGAGTTGGTGTAGTTCGGTTTTCTGCTCAGGCGACAGCGGTGCTTTACTGAGTAAGTCACTAATGACCTGATCGGTGTCGTCCCTGTCCGTCACTGAGCCTAGTCCCGGAAGCTCGACCGGAAGCTCTTCGGGAACGTTTACCATCATACACACCACTGCTTCCCGTTGTCTATAGGGTTTGAGCAGATTACAGTGGTAAACTTGCTGTGCTTTCCGTTTTCCTGGCAGACTCACCCCGTTGTTAACGTCCGGCAGTTTTTGAACAATCCGTGCTGGGCCCTCCCACTGCACGTCGAGTTTGTTTTTTAGCGATCTGCGCAATATCGTTACCTCATCGCCCACCTCAAAACGACGGGCCCTGGCTGTCCGATCATAATAAACCTTGGTCCTCTGCTGGGCCTTTGCCATTGCTTCACCTGACAACTCATGTGCCCTTCTTAAGCGTTCGAGAAGACTAAGCACGTACTCGACCACGACTGGGTCGTCGCCCCTGCCTTCCCACTAGTCTCGAAGCATGCGAAGCGGAGACCGCAGCGAGCGACTGTACACCAGCTCAGCTGGCGAAAACCCCGTAGCCGCATGCGGCGCGGTCCTTAATGCAAACATCACCCCAGGCAGACACAGCTCCCAATCACTTTGTTGTTCAAAACACAATTCTCTCAACACGCGCTTCATGACGGAGTGGAGCTTCTCAACGGAATTCGACTGTGGGTGGTACACTGAGCTGTGTAACAGCTTTACCCCACACCTTTCGAGAAAGGCTGTCGTCAAAGCGCTAGTAAACACTGTGCCCTGATCTGACTGGATTTCCGCAGGAAAACCAACTCGCGCAAATATGGACAGTAGTGCATTGACTATCTCAACTGATCTGAGTTCTTTAAGCGGCACTGCTTGAGGGAACTTTGTCGCTGGGTAGATCACAGTCAAAATGTGTCTGTACCCCGTGGTTGTTACCGGCAGAGGTCCCACTGTATCCATACCGAGCCGTCTAAATGGCTCCGTAATGATAGGTACCAACTTCAACGGCGCCCTCCATTTGTCCCCTGGTTTGCCAACCCGCTGACAGGTGTCACATGTCCTCACAAATTGTTCTGCGTCGCGAAAACACCCTGGTTTACAGTACTCTTGCAAGAGACGGTCCTTAGTCTTCTTAACACCTAGGTGTCCGGACCACGAACCGCCATGCGACAAGCGCAACAGATCCTGACGGTAGCACTGAGGCACGATCAGCTGATCGAACTCCACTCCCCTGCGGTCTAGATACTTCCGGTACAGGACCCCACCTCTTTCCACAAAACGAGCATTTTTCTTTGCGATACCTTCCTTGACATTGCAGCGCATGTTTTCTAGACTACCATCCTTTTATTGCTCGGCTATCAAAGCCGACCGGCTGACTTTTAGCAACCTATTAAGTCCATCTGACGTAGGCGCGATGAGCAAATCTGCAGATAGCTCTTCTAACTTTCCCGTGTCGGGCATTTCCTCTCCAGTACCTGGTGCCTTCAACGCTACAGGCTCAATTTTATTCAGTTCGGACGTGCTCTGAGTATCAGCTTGCTGCGCCTCCGACCCTTTCTCATTGTTCGACAACGTCGGCCCCGCAACTACCGCCTTTGCAGCGAGCTCCCGAACTCTCGATCTGGTTAAGGCCTGAACGCTAGCATCACCAAACAAAAGCCCCTTCTCGCGCAGGAGGTGATCGGACCTGTTCGAAAATAGGTACGGGTACTGGGGAGGGGGGGGGCAGCTTAGATGACACTGCGGCCTCCGTCTCAATTGCTCCGAAAGGTCCTTCAATAAGCACTTTTGCTACGGGCAGACACACGCTATGAGCTTCCACGGCTTGCTTGATCCATGCGCACTCGCCCGTGAACATATCGAGTTCTACGTAAGAGGGGTGAACTACATTCATTGTAGCTGCGGAATCACGAAGCACTCGGCACTCTTTCCCGTTCACGAGGAAGTCTCGCATGTAAGGCTCGAGAAGCTTCATATTCTCGTCAGTGCTGCATACTGACAAAAACACGACTTTTGTTTTTGTTTCTGGACACTGCGCCGAGAAGTGACCCGGCTTCTGCACGTATAACACACGCGCGCTTGCCTCGTCTCGAACCGCTTTCTGCGTTCGGCTTCGGCTGCCGCCGTCTCCTTAAATTCGGTCGGACTGCTTTCACTCGCATCCGCACTACGTTTGTCCCCCCTTGCTCTCATGGGTGTGAACTTCGGCCTCTCAGACTTGGAGCCAAATTCACCCTTTTGACCGTCCTTAGCTCCGCGAGCCCGACGCGTCACAAACTCCTCGGCTAGCTCGGCGGTTTTAGCCACTGTACTAACGTCTGGCCTATCCAAGACCCAGTACCGCACGTTCTCAGGTAACCGACTATAAAACTGTTCCAGCCCGAAACACTGCAGAATTTTCTCGTGGTCACCAAACACTTTCTCTTTTTTGAGCCACTCCTGCATGTTTGACATAAGCCTGTAGGCAAACTCTTTATATGACTCACTTCTGCCTTTTTCATTTTCCCGAAACTTCCGACAGAACGCCTCCGCTGACAGCCTGTACTTTTTAATCAGACTCGATTTCACTTGGTCGAAATCCTCTGCCTCCTCTCTCTTCAGGCGAGCGACTACGTCGGCCGCCTCGCCGGGTAACAAAGTGAGCAAGCGCTGGGGCCACGTTTCCCGAGAGAACCCCTGCTTCTCGCACGTTCGCTCAAAATAAACCAGAAACAAACCAATGTCCTCTCCAAGCTTAAACGGCCGCATCAGGTCAGTCATTTTGAACGATACTCGTTCTCCTGCACCGTGTGCCTGACTTCCATTACGAGCGCGTTCCATCTCTACCTCGAGACGCTTCATTTCCAAAGCGTGTTGACGGTCGCGCTCTTCTTTCTCTTTTTGCTCTTTACGTTCGCGCTCGTCTTTCTCTTTTTGCTCTTTAAGTTCGCGCTCATCTTTCTCTTTTTGCTCTTTACGTTCGCGCTCGTCTTTCTCTTTTTACTCTTTACGTTCGCGCTCGTCTTTCTCTTTTTGCTCCCTCTCCTCAATGGTCTCAAGGCATACCGACAGCTCGTCATCCTCAGCCTCCAACTCAAGAATAGCCCTTAGCAGTTCTGGTTTTCTGAGTTTGTCTGAGACATCCAGACCCAACTCTCTTGCAAGCTCCAGCAATTTCGGTTTGCGCAACGACTTCAAATCCATGGCTGCTCCGAATGCTGCTTTCTCTACTGCCTACTATTGTCTTGCCGCAAACTAACCCGGCAGCACGACAACACAATTACCAGCTCTGTTTCTGACACTAACAAAAGCCTGGCAAAACTCAGAAGAAGAAAGTCCTGCACTCACCAAACCTCGCAGCCAAGAATTCAGCGCAGTCGTTCCGCTGCAGGCAACCAGTCATCACACAGGGCTCGTTGCACTGCTCCCGGATGGTCGTTGTGCTGCTCAGCATACAGTTGACCGCATATCTTCGCTGCTGGCCTCCGTTGTCGCGATCAAACCGCTGGCAACCAGTTGTTGCAAATGGGTCGCAAGCCCAAAAGGTAGCGTTGGCCTGGCGGCCTGGGGCACAGCTGGAAACATCCGAAGGTCCTGGCAAAGGATGAGTCGACTGCCAACAGAACAACTTGTTTATTCTAGCATCGCAAAAGAGCAGCCGGTCAGGGCGACCACATTACTCGACGGAAGAAATCGAAGCCTCTTTGGCGTCCGGGGCAGCCGCCTTTTATACCCTCGGAGTCGAGGGCAAGAAGGAACGGCTCGGGATGAGGCGCACGAGACGGCGACGCACGGACATGTTGAGACGTGATGTGACGCGTCCGCCGGGCCGGCGCCGGTCAGACCTCCTCGCCTCCCATTTGGGGAGCTCCTCTCCCCGGCTGCCGCGCTTTGACAAGCGTGGGCACCAACATGCACACACACACACACACGCACAGACGAAGAAACGTGGCATTGAAACCTGCCTGGACGCGCTTGGTGGGAGGCGTTGCGGCAGCACTGAACGGGCCAAAATGACCGCCACTTTGAACGAAGCCCCGGCGTCCGTTGCATCCGCGCCGGCTATACCGCGCGTCGTAGGCGAAACGTAACAACGTGCACTGACATCGCACAGTACACGGGCCTCTAGAATTTCGCCTCCATCAAAATTCAACCGCCACGGGTGGAATCGAGCCCGCGTCTTTCGGGCCAGTAGCCAAGCGCCATGACCACTCAGCCACCGTTTCGGCACTTTCTACAAGTTGCGTCAACGTAAATTATGCACTTACTTGGCGGGTTCAGAACCCAACGTTCTAAATGTGTCACGGTAAGAAAAAAGATAGACAAATGCTGTTACAAAAATTAATCCTGCCGATCATGTTTTCTCGTTTTCTTTGCTGGAATTCAAAAACCTTCGACTCTTTGTCTGGTAATTCATTCTACTACTACAATAAATCTATGCGCTCTATATTTCTAGATGAAGAAACACCCTCAATATCATGAGAGACAATTTTTCTCTAATAGTTCAGGCGGCTGATGCCAACTTGCATTACTTGCCGCAAGCATAAGAATTGACCATGCACGTACTTAGCGCAAGTAGGAGCCATGATGCTTTGAACTGATAGCGTTAAGAAGCCCGTGTCGCAGAAAATCCAGCTTTGGCGTGTCGGCGTCGTTAACCATGAGCGGCAAAACCGCGGAGATTTCCCACATAAGCAATCTAGGAGGCAGGTAGGCCACGTAACCTTCTGACGTCATCACAACCTGCCCAACCGATTCTGAGCTAATTACGCACCACTGAAAGTTGGAAGTTAAATTGACGATCTGTCGTTCGGGAAGAGTAATCTGGGTTAAGCCAGGCCCACCGCTGGGAGCCCCTGCTATCACAAGGCAGTGTCGCATCCGTCAACTGCTGCACCACTGTGCCTGGAGGAGTATGAGGACTCCCAGGGATCCATAAATGTAAAGAATGGCTTCCTGCATACATCTGAAATCTAAGGGCTAAAGTGCTTACTCCAATTTTTTTCTACGCAGCGTTCGTGCCTTAATTCAATATTAAGCTCTGTTTTATCTGGCAGATAGCGCTTGGGGCCCTTAAGTGCGACATTCGTGCAGCACTTTGCTTCGCCTTTATTTGTGACCATTTTAAAGTTACGTCATCGCGCCAATACCGAAAGATCTCGATTTGAGGTTAAATACGAGATGTACGAAATGGCACAAAAAAGTTTGGGGGTTGTCAAAAAACTAACCGCCAAAGCTTAACAGTTAGCGAGCATAAAAATTTATTTTCCTTTAAAGGCAGAATAGTTTTGTGATAGACATTCGGAGCTACCTTACGTCGCCGTTTTCCGTTCTCACACCACCGTTTCCTGTTAAAAATCCCTACGTTTCGAAGCATCATCAACTCACTCACTTTCATGCATGTCGGACGTGTTAGATACTTCTAAATTTATCATCTCAACGGCAAGCGTTTCAGGAGAAGCATTCAGGGCAAGCACACTAGTTCACTTTGTAGGTGGTCGTAAGTCATCTGGCACGTAAATATATAGGTTATGCCATGTATGTGATCATGTGATATCAGATGCATGATAAAGCGTGAACTACGGGTTAACCTAATAAGTGCCCAAGAAACTCAGATTTCATTCATGATAGTGATTAGTCTAGCTGAATACCCATTCATTGCATGGCAGTCTTCAAATGTGTGTGATGGAGAGCTACAAATGCTTCAGTTAATTCATTCCCGCCACCAATTGAACAGAACATTGAAGCCTCCTACCATCATTGAACTATTGAAGATAATGCAAATGGTTATACGCACTAAAGAATAAGAAGAGACGCATTTACGTTGTTTTAGGCGGCATAGTTGATAGTTGACAACAAGCTGCACTTTACAACGTTAATGACTTGAAATAACTTCCTACGGGATCAACAGTCCTGTCTTTGCAAAAAAATTGTAAATATTTTACCCTCTGCGCCTTAACTTATCATCGCAACATATGCCATAAGTCATTCCTACCACGTCGTTTCAGAGAAAACGGTAAATGTCTTGTCAAATGTAGTGTTTTCGGTACATCATCCAGTATTACGTTAGAAGAAAGAACATCGACGAGATTTGGCCTTGGGCATTATATCTTACTGCCTTAATGAAGGCAGGAAGACCTGATGGGGCACCTTCTTATCGACCCGAAAACAGCACCCTTATAGCGGCTTTTATCTTTATTGGAGGCCTCTTTATCCACCATGCCAATTTATACAAGCTGTCCCTGGCAAACGAGGAAGTCGCAAGCAGCACTGGTTACCTCCACTCTGAACATCGCCTGTAATTCGCGCTTCTCAAACAAGTTGTCTCCTGCTGGCTGATGGCATAGAAGAATCGTGACGCACAAAAGCTTTCCGCCATCAACTTCATCAACGTACCTTAGCCCAGAGGTTGGCAATTAGTACAGTCCGCAACTGTCGTAACTTTCTTGTTCCAATACAAAATAGGTGGTCCTGATATAGGAAATATGAAAAAAACAACAAGAGAAACGTATAAAGGTGCCAAATAAAGAACTTCTGCACGCTACGCGCTAGAGTACATAATTAGAGCCCAAGGAATTTCCTGGTTTGAAGCACTCGTAAGTAATTTGAAGGAGAGATGTTATTCTAAATCTTATCGAACTTCATCCGAAATCTCAAGACGCAGGCATTACCTGTATGCAAGAAGTGTTCGTAGTAATTAAAATTTTCATGACAGTTAGTCAGCACTTCTGGAAGTGAAGATGCAGTTTAAGATGGATGCCATAGTCGTGCCCTAACATTTGACATGAGAACATTCAATCACAAAATAGAGTCAAGCTATTTGCTGATCCATACACGATCAGAATCTTCTCTCCCTGCTGTTAAAAGTGATACACCACGTCTACACTCAACGACACTTCGGGACCATATTTCAGTCTTCTGCGGATAAGTGAAAGATTTCAATCAATGAAATAGTCGTTTTAAAGATGTCGTTAGTGTCGTTTTAAAGATAATTTCTTGTTTCAAATGCTCTGTAGCACCAGCTGATCCCCCTGTCTGGCCACCAATAAGGGCTCACAAACACGATATCCTCGTTTTGGATTAGCCCAACGGTATCGAAGCAGCAGTACAGCATTACTGACAAGACATCCATACCTATCCAGCAAGATCGGCGCTTACTGGCAAGGAGATTGGTGTTACGCTCTCCACAGCAACAATTTCCAACAATTTTAACATAAGCGTTTGTGATGGGGAAACAGCTCATCAGCGTAATATTTCATATACTGTACGATTTCACTACGCCAACCAATATAACCGCATAACTCTTGTCGGCAAGCTTAGATTTTTTGCTATTAACGTTTTTGCTATTGTAAAAAAGCGTGTCCCACTCGTTTTCTAAACCAGTCTTAGTTGCTCGATGGTAGCGGTAGAAACACTACAAAAGAAACATTTTGCTACATATCGGAAGAATGGATCATTACCTTCACTACTGCTATACAAGTACCCTACAGTTCTGCATTATTCAAAATTTTTGTGCAAAAATGTTTGACATGATTGTAATGACGCGCGTGCAGCACGAACCCATGACACCAAAGCTGCAAACACGGCAGGGGATGCAAATGAAGCTCCTCGTGGGTTCAGTGCAAATCCACTGTGCCAGTGACGTACTGCAAAACGCCATCGTTAGTTGCGCTCTAGGCTCTTTACACCAGCAGTGAAAATGGTTAAATGCGCTAGTGCCATAGAATTTTGAAAGAACCGGGCTTTTTGTGGACAAATACTCTTCATATGGCTTTTCACGCGTCGTGTGCAACATACACACTGAACCAGCACCGCGAAATGGAGGAAACACAACCGAAACTGCCCCTCGGCACGTGGATATCTGCAATATCTAAGGTTGTGTGCATTCTGTGTATTCACGTTGAAATCATGCCCTTAAACTTTTCGCGGCTAAATTTCCTTATTCTTCTTTAAACCTGCCAAAGAATCAGTCAATAGTCGTATGATGTCCAACGCAAATTTTAGCTCTTGCCTTACCGCAAGAAAATATGCAATTTCCAGGTTCTGTGCACAAACGTTTTTGTTCGTCAAATAATTTAAAATGTTTTCCAATGCAGCTTATCATAGTGTAGTCAATAGATTGTTTTCAATGATGCAAAGGAAATTGGCAGAGTATATGTTTCTTACATAAGAACAAAATGTTTCAATAGCAAAGTTTTAGAGACCCGCACAAAAATCACTAAGATAATACCCAAACATATCAAGATGAAAAATGGATAATTAAAGCTTATTATTCACGTTTTGTGCGTCCATATTATGAAAATGAGTATTCAACGTTACAGAACTCTGCGTGCATAAGCGCGGTATTGAAATACTCAAAGGTACCGTAGTTATTTTACTATATAGGATGCCACCTGGGTAGTTGAGGCATTTATGTCTTGCGCATGAGTACAGGGGTACAAATCTGCGGTCTCTGTAATTCCATGAACTTCCGACAGTAAAGCGTAAAGGGTTGTCTACTCAATTCTTATACTCTCCAAACAGCACATGTGGTCGAGAATAGTTTGGAGCATATTACTGCAGCCTCGATCAGATCCTACGGTGCTGCGTTCACACGTCGCAGACTGCCTACGAATGTTTGAGTAACTAATTTCTTCCCTAGGACGAAAGTGACTGGCCTAAAGAAACCTCGGCAGCAATGCTGCGACAAGCATACCTGATAATATATTCTTTCCAGCTAGTTGCTGTGGAAAGAAAGAAACAGGTCTTGCCCTTTTGCTGTCAGCCTTTCTTCTGTTAAGTAGTGTGGAAAGATGCTTGTTCTCCTTGCGTTCAGTACGCGTTCACGCTTCGCCTACACACGCATTTTACCACAGCTGTCGCCGTCTGCTTCTCCCAAAACGAAGCTGCTGCGTGCGTTCCAAAACAAAGCAACACAGTCAGGCCTTGTTGTTGTCTTTTGCGTTGTTACGTGCAGAGATGCGGGTTATTACAATAAGCGATCGATGCTTGAGGCGTTCAAGCTTACCCATCAGGACAGAAATAGCAACTCGCGTCGATCGTCCTCGAGCGAGCTGTGCGTGTCGAAAACATTTTTTTTACATGCACCAGGTAACGCTGTTCGGAACAGCGCATAGTCACTTAGCTGGCTTTTGTATGGTTGAGCAAGTTCAGCCAATCTTATATGCCAGTATGATGCAAGAACTATCCTATGGTATTCTTATTATTGCAAAAGCAACACAGCGAGATGTCCTAAGGATATTGGTTAAGGCGCGAAGAAATTCAAAGACAACTGTTGCGGGCTTTCTACCCTCCTTTAGTAGCGTTCTTACAGCGGCGAATTTAGTTCGTTATTCTGCAAACTGGCAATCGCAGCCCCCACTTCATGGTTATATTTGCTCCTGCCGCACACCCGGCGCCGCTCATTTTTACTGCGGCCGGATGGTTTTTCTAAATTCGTTAAGAATAGAGAATATTTTGTTCCATCAACTTTGTGGCAGCTGAGCATGCTTTTTTTTTCTCACGTGGTTCACTTGTGCGCGAATTCGCGCAATGAAAACCAGCCGCATATATACTATCAATCTCGCACGCAGCCAGCGGGAATCCTAAAGCTGATTAGTGGCGGTGGTTGTCTGTCTGGCTCGAGACCTGTTGTGTTCTTCTTCCTCTCTAAAATTTCTTCTCGAAACAATTAGATTAGACCACGCCACAGCGGAAGTTGCCTTTTTCTTGCTTCTTAAAAAAAAAAGGAAAATCACATTGAGAAATTCAGTAGACGCTAATTTTCGGCTACTCAAGACTTTCAAAAAATGTCATTTTTTACCTAAAATCGTAGAATTCCGGAACACACTGCGTACATAACATGCTCTCATGTAATTTAAAACATGGTGTTAAACGAGAAAATGGATTCGCCTGCATTCTTGCACTGCGCGCCGTGTGGCGCTCATTGTGGGATTGTTTGTCGCCGTAAGAGTGCTGTCGTGTACTATACATGCTGCCGATTGCACTTACTAATATAATTAGTGCGCTGTAATTCTTATAAAAGCTGAGAACAGCTTTTTTATTGTGAGAAGCGTACAACTCCGAAGTGCCAAAAAAACCTGCACATGCGCTGAATTCAAAAATCAGTACTTGCACCCTGTGCCAAACCTATGCGTGTTCTCATATTTGGAGTAAGTGAATAAGGGGTGACCCGGTACGGGTCAGGCCTTCTAATTATGAGGGGACCCGACGTAAATGGTGTAGCTTTAGGAAATAAAAGGCATCGCTCAACACCACCGTGTGAAGAATGCGACATGTATTACACAATTTAGTAAACAAAACTTGAGAATATTTCGCACGTTAAGTGTTACCGAAGGCCCGAAAAAAATATTGAACTGAATCGTGTTATAAGCATCAACTCTGATATGAACGCGTCCCAAAGTGCAGTGAAATATGGCAAGCCAATCCTATTTTTGAAGACGCGGAATGGAATTATTTTTTCGCACACGCTCTGGAGTGAAACGTGAGGAGCCTCGCATGGGCTAAGGTATGTCACAGAGATTCACTAGAGCATGCCTTACAGACCATAGTGTCGCACAACGTTCTGAAATCAAGCTACTTTTACAGAATCAGAAAGAAATCTTATTCGAAATACTTCGGCTCAGCACGGCAGTCAAAAAAGATGTGGTTGCACACTACATGCATCCTCTATTCAGCCTGAAAGGTTTGAATATAATATGTTTCATGAAGCGAATTCGAGAGTCGAGTCAACTCGAATTGTATAAGGTTAAGAGAATGAGGGTTGGTCCGCGCCCATCTGCTGTATGCTCGTTTGCAGCAATTCCCCGAGGCCGGTAGTAAAATATACATACCAGCAACCAACGACGGCTCCGGCAGGAATAGCCATCAAACCCGTCTAGAGCACACAGCGTAAGGCACGTACCCACCCTTCAGGTTAGACTGCAAAACATGACGAAGTACTCGAGACGCTCTCAGTGATCCGATCGTAAAATCTCGTTTGTTGACCGCACTTCGACACACACCGTAGTCCGAGGATCCTGTAGTTCCCCAAAGCTGAAGAAGACGCCACAAAAACGGTTAACTCTGGCGGGCGAAAAGGGAATATCTACGTGCGATGAGATAGAATAAGTAATGCACGTTCATTGTATTTCCGAAGGCCCCTGCAATGACCAGCTCTTCAGAGCATTGGAACGACTTCGCCGCTACTATGCGTCCACGCACTGGAGCTTGAATATCAATTTACTATAGCTGGATAACATTGACATTTTGAAACATGGGTACTGATGCGGTGTGTGCTACTACCAAGAAGTGACATACATGATTTGAATTTAGGTTCCCTATGAAGGTCTGATTGTTTAGAACGAAACGGATAGTAGGCAAAGAGTTCTGCACAAATCAATGCAGTAGTAAATGCGATCAGAGCATAGCAATGGAACATCCCGCCAGTAAAAAAATGAAGTAAATAAATCTTAGGAGTGAATCAAAGGGGGAAAGCACCTGGTCAAGATGAGGTAATAGCAGATTTCTTGAAGGATGGAGGGGAGATTGTGCTAGAAAAACTAGCCACTCTGTATACGCAATGCCTTATGACCTAAAGCATTCCAGAAGGTTGGAAGAATGCTAACATTACCTGATTGAAAAGAAAGAAGACGTCAATGACTTGGAAAATAACAGACTGACCAGCTTACTGTCCGTTGCCTACAAGGTATTGACTTATGTAATCGCTTATAGAGTCAGGACAACCTTTGACTTCAATGAACCAAATGACCAGGCAGGTATTTTTAAAGGATACTCGACAGTGGACCTTATTCACACTATCTATCCGGCGACAGAGAAACGCGCAGTATATAACGAACCGCTATATAGCCTTCATAGATTGAGAGAAAGCATTTCACTCGGTGGAAACGTCATCAGTAATGCAGGCATTGCGGAATCAGGGCGTAGAAAAGCCTTCTGTGAAAATACTGCAATATATCTGCATCTACTGCACAGCTACCATAGTGTTCTCTAAAGTCAGCAATGAATTTTCAGCAAGGAAGGATGTCAGGCAGGCAGACAAGACCACGCCAATGCTATTAAGCGCTTGTTGAAAGCAGGTTCTCAGAGGCCTGGATTGGGAGCAGTTGGAGATAATCTGTATCTTACCTGCACTCATCCGTAGGGTATACACGTGGAGGCTATGTAAAAGGGTTCAGCTTAAGTAAAGAACAACGCAACGAGCTATGGAACGAAAAATGATGGGTGTAACGGTAAGAAATCGGACATGGGGGGGGGGGGGGGGTAGTACCAAACGGGGCTTAATGACATTCTAGTGGAAATTAAGAGGAAGAAATGGGCTTGGGGGCGGGGGGGGGGGCAGGGCATGTAATGCGAAGACAAGATAACCGCTGGTACTTAAGGGTAACGGCCTGGATTCCAAGAGAAATAAAGCGTAGCAAGGGGCGGCAGAAAATTAGGTGAGCAGATGAGTTTACGAGGTTTGCACGGATACGGTGGCCGCAGCTGGCAAAAAATTAGAAAAAAATGGAGTGACATGGGAGCAAGAGTTCGACGAGCGGTCTTTACGCTCCAGTGTGCGCAGTGAGGCTGGTGATGATGATGAATTAGGTTGGTAACACAAGTAACACACGCTGCCTCTAGACAACGCAGGCAATTTCGTACGGCCTGGCTAATGTGTAGGTTTAATACGTATTTCCTGCGGTCTTTCACATAATATATTAGGTTCCGTGCGAAATACTAAAATTTTATTGAAAGATACGAATTGCCGATATATCAATAGCGTCTTACAAGTCGGACACCATTTTTTGCGGAGCAACTCAAGAAGGCTGGTGTGTCTATTTTGTATTGCGTAACAGGGCAGAAGCTATTCCTGTGCAAGGGTTGTGTTGCGTGCGTGGAGTTTTCTGCGCTGTGAGCCCGAAGAAATCTCCGCCAGTCCTCTCTGGACGCCACTTTTTTGTATTTCATCCTATTACCTACAAAGTAATTCTGGATGTAAAATAAATAATTTCGGCGCATTTTTTTAATTTTAGGGAACCACCGTTGTTGGTGATAAGTGTGAGTTAAGTCCGTGCTTGTCGAGAACCATCATCTCTTTCAAGAAAAGACAAAGCTTAATATAACACTTAGGAAGGAGGCGGCAATATACGGCTTCGATTTCAAAGTGCTGCTTTCGAGCACTCAGAAACACCAGCGTCGCTGCAGAGCTGATGCCTTTCACCGGTGGCTGAACAACGTAGACAGTGCTTTTCTCGTGTTCCTACCAGCTAGAACACAATTTCGTTTTTTCTGTTGAGTTTTTTGATTCGGAAAAAATTTTCCGCCAAATATCGATATTTATCGTTGCATTCATCAAATGAGAGTTAGCCTAAGCATTATTTTTATCTTCTTGCTCTGAATGTTTCTTTGTTTTTAAATTTTATTCTTAATGCAAAGCAGCACGTACATTCAGACGCTCCACCTGTGAATTGATGACAGCTGGTTTCTACTTCTGGTGGTAATAGAAACAGCCGACACATTGGTGGATCTCTCTCTTAAATTCATTTATTCGTCTATACTGATTCAATATTTTAAATTCATTTTTATATATCTATAAAGCCACCCAAGAATGACAACCCTGCCGCAATACATCATTTGGCGACGCTTAATTGCATTAGGTTCCTTTAGAAGATCGCAGCTCGGCTTTTGAGTGCAGAGCATTGAGTAAGTTAGCATCATTTGCTAGGTGGAGTCAAACGTTATCAACTAATAATAGCTGCGGTCAGCATTTTCAAAGATTGACAACTTCTGTAAAGCAGCTGAATGGTTAAACGCTTTATAATTAGCATAATTACTCATCATGTGCGAGGATGAAAAAGAGGAAAGTATAGCCCGCATTTCGTGTTACACACTAATCTTTCATAAAAACAGTTACATGTTCACAGTAGTACGGAAGCTTCCATATACAACAATTATTAGCAAGAGCACTTTTGTACCTCGAAGAGCTTATGAACGCAATTTCTTTTCACACATTGTAAGATTTCCTATAACTGTCAATATATTCGCAGATCTCCTATGGACAATATTGCAATTTTTTTTCTATTAAGCTTACTGCTATCGTCAAAAACTTTGCTCATTGCTTTTTTATAGCAGTCTTGACTTCTCCATGCGAGCGATGATAAAATATTAAACGCAAAATTTTTTGCACACAGCAGAATAACTGACCGCGACCTTCAAGATTTCCATAATATGTTCTTGCAAGTTTCTAATGTTCAAAATATTTGTCCAGAGGTGCTGAACATTTATAAGTGCTCTTGTATCAAAAACATCGCTCCTCATGCAGTTTATTACAGGAACGAAAGTATGCCGACATTTGTGGAAAATTAGCTGTAAATTGGACCTACTTATTTCCTAAAAATTCCGACAGTAAACATGATGTTTTGAAACGTATTGAACTAATTGAGACATTTCTTGCCTCAAAATTTGACATTGCTCATTTACCCCTGCATTTTCTCTGGACACCTGACATACGGCGACTCAGTATGGATACCACGAAACACACCAACCTGAATAAGATCGAGATATTGCAGGGTCAGCAACGCCCATCATTAGTAATATGCCGTTTGACTCGCCAAGTGCACACCTATTCCATCAACTCAAAGATATTCCCACTAACCGGTTATGCAACGTTAATAAATAATTACGTCAAGCAAAAAACCGCCGCTGGAAGACTGTTCGAAATCGCCGCGGTGGCTCAGTGGTTAGGGCGCTTGGCTACTGATCCCGAGTACCCGGGTTCGAATCCAACCGCGGCGGCGGTGATTGGATGGAGGCGAAATGTAAGCTGCCCGTGTGCTTTGCGATTTCAGTTCACGTTAAATATCCCCAGGTGGTCGAAATTATTCCGGACGCTCCACTACGGCACCTCTTTCTTCCTTTCTTCTTTCACTCCCTCCTTTATTCCTTCTCTTACGGCGCGGTTCAGGTGCCCGCCGAGATGAGAGACAGATACTGCGCCGTGTCCTTTCCCCAACAACCAGGTTGACAATTTTTAGATTGCTAGAGCACGCTGCAAGAATAACGCCATACAGGAAAATCAGAGCGCTGCGATACAACCCGCCGTGATATGGTCCATTCAGCAGATTCCGTTAGGGAGACGAAAGGTTAAAGTACCATTTATCTGATATGTTAAACAAATTGCACTTATTGGATATGCATGTTGGTCTACTCTAGCCCTATTGATAAAAACATCACTCCATTAATAATTAGCGTGCCTTTTTAAATAAATTTGTCTTACTTCTATCTGATATGCTGCTGTATTGATGTCATGTGATGTATTCTAATGGTCTTCGCAAAGCACAGTATACCGTGCTCATCTTGGTTCTACCTTTCCATCTCCCTACCTTCATGTTCAATTTGTCATGTATGCTACAGTTTAAACTTTTACGCAGAGTAGTAATGACGGTATTTTATTATTTGAATACCTTAATACACAGAATACTTTCCTTTCTTTTCTTTTCTTAAGAAGATTCTTTTATGTGTGTATTCAGTCCTGAAATGGTGCCGATGCTACCGCCATTTTAATACAGGTGTGGTACTTTTCAAGCCGGCGTTCCTGATGGCTTCTTCACAACGCTGCAAGCATTAAGTACGGTGCTGAATAACGTTGGGAATTGCAACTTGAACCTGCGTTGGGTGCAAAAATATGAAACACAAAAATTTCTGCAATATCAGAGCCACCAACGCGACTAGACTGAAGGAAGAAGGTGAGACAGGCTCTATTAAAGTATTTTTTGGATAACCAAAGATCATTGAAGTTTGAATATGTTTAGTGTGTGCAGCGCAATGAATCGTATAGTGCCAACAAACAGAGTACTTTTAAAAATATTATCTGCCAGCTTGAAAACCTGTAATTTTCGAGCATTTTCAATTTCGGATATAGCATTGCGAAGTAGGGTGTTTCTTAGCGGCTTGCATATCCGCTTCAGTCACGAATTCTCATGCAGGAGGAACAAAATTTGAGATTTTTAGTTTTATCTAGAGAACAAGCAAAGCTTTACCTAAGGAAAGCTCCGCGCTCAGAGATTTTCAATTGTACAGTTCCTGATGTGTCTTGGTAAGTGCACAACAATGATTTGAGCGCCTGAGTTGTATTTGCTTTGCTTTAGTTCCTTTGCCAAACATTAGACTGTGGAACCAGCTCCCCAGACTTGGCTTCATGTAGACGTATTAGCGATCTCGGTAACTACTTTACTGCGAATACTTGCTCTCTCAATGCACTGCTCTTGGTTTCCGGAAAGAAAACCACTTTGTTCTACGGACATATTAGGTTCCACTGAATAGGAGGCATTTTATGTGCAGAGCGAACATTAATGACCGATAATAACATCGCATTAGAATACGCAGAAGGGTCAAATATTTTCTCTTGCGTTTCGCTGTAACCCTCTCTTGCAATACACAGAAATACGCAAAGCTGATCTAATATTTTAACATAAGTACTCGCTGCAGCTTCATCAATTTTTCATTCCTGCGTGAAGAATTACGCTAAGAACATATAGGAAAACCTGCACACACTACATTGTACCAATAACCACCATTCGCTTCCCGTGCAGAAAGCCCGTTGCCTCAATTCCAGTCGATATTTAATTCTGTACCGGCCGAAAAACAAAGGTTGATAAAATTGACCAACCCCTCCTACCAGCTGCTGTGTGATATGAACGA
Organism: Amblyomma americanum; assembly: GCF_052857255.1. Lineage (NCBI taxonomy): Eukaryota > Metazoa > Arthropoda > Arachnida > Ixodida > Ixodidae > Amblyomma > Amblyomma americanum. The sequence goes on from NC_135501.1 coordinate 99,687,921, forward strand.
AGAAGTGCAGCGCCAGTCCTGTGCACTTCTTTGTTTTTCCTTGTCTTGTCGCACTGCATTCCTTAACCATCTGCACCTTAAGTACGTTTCGAGCAGCTAGGGACTGCACTGTCTCTTGCAGCTCGAGGAATAGCATTTAGTGGTGAATGCAAAAGGCGCTAATTTAGACTGGGACGAAGACGCACAAGGAAAGGCATTCAGCATTGTCTCTCTTCGTTCGTCCCAGTATGAATCGCTCTATATGTGCTTAGTGTATTGCCAACTCAGCCAAGCCTCTTATTTACCTGCCACCTCAGCAACGCGAGGGCTTCCCGATCTTGCTAAACTATAGCTAACCAGTAGCTGAGCTTCGATTTATCAAGCTTGTTCACGATGTGGTTTCGCTCAGTGCGTAGCGCCTATAAAATGAAAAAGAGCAGAACTTTTACGACAAGGTTTTGAGAAAGGAGGAACACCAGTGCACTTTTTGGGTGCCATAATTAACCAATTAGCCTGCTCAGCCACGTCAGAAGTACGTAATGTTGGAAGCGATAGCGTGCTTCTGCATGGGATATGTCGAAACTTCCTTATCCGCAGTACAGACACCCGGACCCTATTCGAACGAGCTGCAAAGGAGTAGTTTGTGTAGTAGTGGTCATATGGAAAGATTCACGTGGTCCGAGTTTCATTAATACTTCGAAGTGCCTCTGTGACCTAGCTATGCACAGGGTTGCTCAAACTGATCAAGCTATACTGTACTGAGGTATCTTCAGAACAGAGCAGTGAAGGTGACACTTTTTAGATGCATGCACAAGGAGAGGAAGGCTATGGTGGAGTGACTCCTCTCCGAAAAACGTAGAATTCGTCGTTCCCTCCAGCTTGTTTTAGTAATAGCACACTTGCCGGAGAATCCAGCATCGACATCATGAAGCGCAGGCGATTCGTCGTCGACGTCGCACCAGGTATCTTCACTTCCGAAATCAATTTAACGCTGACGACAACATCCCAAAAATTTTTAACGATCTCCTCATCAGCAGATCAGTGTAAAATGATTACAATCGCACGCATCGATATACCTGACCATAAGATATATGTATAATGAGGACACAAAGGTGCGAAGCACAGAACAGATACCATGAATAAATGTAAAAATGTATATCATGGGCGTGTATTAGTCACTCTTAAACCCACAAAACACCATCACAGTCATCGCTACCAAAACAAAAAAGCATTGCTTCATGATTTGCTCAGTCATTTAGAGAATAATTTAGGGCCCATCAATCACCGTACGAATGCCGTAAGGCCTGCCGTGTCTCTTTTTTGCACCGCAGTACCAAAAATTGGTAATGTGGTCTAGCATGCCGAATTAGCTAGCACAGTATTGAAACAGAAAGCAGAAAATTCCTTAGAAGTTTTGTAAAAAGACATCCGGCAGATTAGTATACAATACCTGGGAATATGTTGAAGGCTTCTACCGAAATTGTCGGAGCGAAAGTCACCACTATATAGACTCTTCGCATTGTGATTTCCAGCGTGGCAGATTTATTTAGTTCGGTGAACATCTTTTTGAACCAATGTTAAGAGATAAATGTAAGCGCAAAAATTGGCAATCTAATTAGCTTACTGGCTTTTCATTCAGATGGATTTTTTAAGGTATTCAGTGATAGCATGAAAACTACTTTTTACTTTGACCAGCTATCATGGCTATCATGGTCTACATCGCTGGAGTCTTCAGGGGTGTCACATATATTAAGGAGCGTAAATTAGGTTTTAAAGGAAAGAGGTGTGAAGAAGACGACGTAGATTAACCGAAGAATAAAGAAGAAGAAGGCGAAGAAGAAGAAGAAAAAGAAGAAGAAAATGACGAAGAAAAAGAAGAAGAGAAAGAAGAAGATAAAGAAGAAGAAAAAGAAGAAGAAAGAGAAGAAGAGAAAGAAAAAGAAAAAGAAGAAGAAAAAGAAGAAGAAAAAGAAGAAGAGGAAGAAGAAGAGGAAGAAGAAGAAGCAGAAGAGGACGAAGAGGAAGAGGAAGAGGAAGAAGACGAAGTAGAAGTAGAAGTAGAAGAAGAAGAAGAAGAGGAAGAAGTAGTAGAAGAAAAAGAAGAAGTAGTAGTAGAAGAAGAAGAAGTAGAAGAAGAAGTAGTAGAAGAAGAAGTAGAAGAAGAAGAAGTAGAAGAAGAAGAAGTAGAAGAAGAAGAAGCAATCGGTGAGGTGGAGAGAGATGATTGGCGAAAAGAAGAAGACGACGACAAGGCTTACATGGACTAACACTGAGGCTTTAAAAGAAGGAATGAGAGCGAGGCCCCGGGGGGGGGGGGGGACAGCAGAGAAGCGGAGGCTCCGGCGGGTCAGGGACACATCGGCTGGAAGAGAGCGACGCCGGCTACTGCTCCGGTGAGCTCGCGTTCTATGGCATCGCATCGTGGACTACCTGCCGTGCCTGAGCCCGTTTCGGGGAGTCAACGGAGGACGCTACCACCTGCCACGGCCAGGGGTTTCTCCAGCGCTGCTCCCACCCATCCAGGTGGTGCCCCTAACGCCAACAACACCGGCATCACCTCCAGGGGCGCTTGGAACGGGAGTTTATACGATGCAGCCAGCGACGCCGCCAGCATCGCTATCCCAAGCACGCCGAACGCCGCCTTGACGCCGCCTACTGGATCCATACAACGCCGCAGTCACACCGAATCAACCGTTAGCACGAACGCCGACCGCTAACCGTAGAACGCTAGTAGTAGACGCTGGTAGCAGTGTGCGCGGGGCGTGTGTATTTGTAGTATTTGTGTTTTGTGTTAGTTTTATTAGTTTTGTATTCTAGTGCGTGTGTCACGTAGGGTGTATTAAATGTGCGTTTGTGTGGGTACACCTGTCGCCAAGTCCATTCTTTCGGTCGAGTGTCCTCCGGAGAGATCCGTGACAAAGATAAGTGGCGAGCCTGTGCCAGGATTCATTTCCTTTTTTCGCTTTGCTTTGTCTCGGATCTTTCCGATCTCTCGACGGCAGACATTATAGATTTGGCAAAAACGTTAGAACTGGCGCTCAAACTTGGGTTAAGCAAGGAAGAGGCGATGCCTCTCTGCGGCCAGCAGAAAGAGGAGGCAGATAGGCAACGAGAGGAAAGGGCACAAGCTCGCGCAGACTCTCGCGCAGCAGAAGAGCGCGAGGATAAAAGAGCTCGCGAAGCAGATGAGAGAGCTCGCGAAGCGGTTAAAAGAGCTCTCAAGGCAGAAGAGTGAGAAGCTAAAAGAGCTCGCGAGGCAGAAGAACACGAGAAAAGAAGGATAGAACGGGAAAAAGAGTTTCTTTTGTGGAAACAGGTGCATGTCGCGGGGGAATGTGAGGAGATCACGGACAAGGATCAGCGTTCCTTAGCGGGTACAGAATCAGCTAGACAGGCTAGAGTTTGTCCAAGAAAGCTGATAACTCCTTTTGATGACAAGAGAGATTATTTGGATGCATATCTGCAACGATTTGAGCGGATAGTATTGGGGCAAGGCTGGGAGCGCAGTGAAACAAGCCACGGCATTGAGCATGTGTTTAGTCGGAGAGGCGCTGAATCTGTTTCGATGGATGCCCGCTGCTGATTCCATGGACTACGAGAAAGTCAAAAAGGTGCTCCTCCAGAGATTCAGGCTCACGTCAGAAGGTTTTCGTGAGAGATTTCGCATCGCAAAACCTGAGGATTCAGAAAACGCTGAGCAGTTTTCCTGCTGGCTATCTAAATATTTTGACAGCTGGCTTGATATGTCAAACACAGAAAAGAGTTTTGAAGGTGTGCGTGACAAGCTGGTCACAGAGCAAATTTTAGCGTGTTGCAGCTCAAAGCTGGCGCTATTCATGAAAGAAAGAAAGTTGTGTTCGTTTGAAGAGTTCGCCGACACTGCAGGCCAATTACTAGAGGCTCAAGGGTTAAGAAATTCGAATAAGGCAAAGGAGGAAACACAAAAGACCCTAGAGACAGATGCGGCAAAACCAAGAGCATATGGCGGTGCATCTAAGGCACCAGTAAGGTGTTTTTCTGCGGCAAGGTGGAACACCGTGCAGCTGACTGACGAGCTAGTAGCGCTGCCCAAAAAACACAGGTTGTGTGTCAAGGTTCTAAGAGGTGGGGTCAAACACTGGATGAGTGCCGATACAGAACGCAGGACCGAGCTGCCTGCGTTGTCGACTCTCGGGCAGAATCAGTCAAACCTCCCGAAGCTCCACAGCTGAAAGGGTAGCAAACGCCGCTGGAAAATGAGGCAGTGAGTGGAACATCAAAGTCGAAAGCAGCAATGCCAGTTGTGGTTGGACAAATAGGGGACCGTCCTATATTGGTGCTTAGGGACAGTGGAGCCAACACAGTCTTGGTTCGGAGAAGCCTGGTGAAGGACGATGATCTTACAGGGGAAGCATCAGCCGTCACTCTGGTAGACAGCAGAGTAAGGTACCTTCCTGAAGCCAGGATTCTAGTGTCCACGCCATATTATACGGGGCAGGTAGTGGCAAAATGCGTAGACCAACCCATCTTCGATCTCATCTTGGGTAACATTACTGGTGCAAGAGGTGTCGAAGAACCCGATGCCGAGTTGAGGATGCTCGACGTTGAAGAACATCCAAAGGAGGAAAGGCCCGTGACAGCTCAGACGGGTGCAGTAAGTTTCTCGTCGGCCGTGGAGACAAGAGCTCAAGCGGCAGCCCGAGAAACAGTGTCCGCTCTCTACTCCCGTTGCGAGGTGCTTGAGCGTAACACCGGGCGAAATTGGAATTAGGCAAAAAGAAGACACGAGCTTGAAAGCCGTCTCCGAAAGAGTCGGGGAAAAAGTGAAAAGAAAGAAGAGTCGTACGCCCTTCGAATATCAATTGTTAAATGGTATTCTGCACAGGGAGTGAATATTTAGTTCAGGAAGGCGGGTCCAACAGCTGGTGTTACCGCAGAATATGTGAGAGACTGTGTTATACTTAGGACATGGCAAAAATATTGCCGGACACCAGGGTGTTCAAAAAACGGTGTCTAGGATCACCGAGGAGTTCTTTTGGCCGGGTGTTCAGAGTGACGTTAAGCGTTTTGTACGCTCATGTGACGTGTGCCAGCACACAGTTCCGAAGGGAAGAGTTGGTCCTGTACCTCTGGGCAAGATGCCAGCCATCAACCTACCGTTTCAGCGAGTGGCGATTGACATTGTGGGGCCAATCTCTGCAGTATCCGCCAAAGGCAATAGATAAGTGCTTACTCTGGTTGAAGTGGCCACTCGTTATCCTGACGCTATTGCACTGAGAACTATTGACAGTATCCAAGTGGCGGAGGGTGTTGTGGAAATGATTTCGCGTTATGGGTTCCCGAGGGAAATGTTGAGTGACCGGGGCTCGAAATTCACATCGGAGCTAATGAAGGAGGTTAACTGCCTTTTGTCAGTAAGACAGTTACTGACGACGCCTTGTCATCTCAAGTGTAATGGGCTTGTAGAGCGGTTCAACGGCACCCTCAAAAATATGCTCAATAAAATGTACCAGGAGACCCCTACTGATTGGGATAGATATCTTCCAGCTCTTTTGTTCGCTTACCGCGAAGTACCGCAAACGAGTCTTGGGTTCTCGCCCTTCGAGATGTTTTATGGGAGAATCGTTGGAAGTCCACCTGCAATACTTAAGGACCTGTGAGCTAATAAAGAGATTGCATGAGATCTCAAGGCAACATACACATACGTTCTTGAGTTGCGGGACAGGTTAACAGAAACATGCAGGCTTGCACATCAAGGCCTGGAAAAGGTGCGTCCACGCCAGAAGGGATATTATGAAAAGAAAGCAATTCACAGGAATCTGAATCCTTACGACAGCGTTCTCGTCCTGCTACCCACGGATCATAATAAGTTACTGATGCAGTGGAAGGGCACTTATATTATGAGGCGGAAGAAAAATGACATGAATTATGAGTTATTGAGTTCGTCTTTTTTGCATTATGATCAACCAACACCAAGAAGGTTTTTCATGTAAATATGTTGAAGTACGAAGAAAGAGTTCCCGTACGGTGCGCCCCCAAGGTAGCATGCTCGGTAGTAGCCAAGGAGACAGATGATGTTGTCGAGGTGCCCACGTGCAGTGGGAAGAAAAATGGACGAGGGGATGAGGTACTAATGAAGCCCAATGTAAATGAAGACGGACGATCACAGCTCTACTCCAAATCAAGGGGTAGGTGCTTACGGAGACGCCAGGCAAAGCGGAGGTCACATGTTGCAAATTAGACCTCTCTACAGATAGAGCTAACTAATCGGCTTTAGCTATCTCTGGAATGTGTCTTTTTGGTGTTGTTGATTTGTTGCTGCTGTTGCTGAGTTAATGTATCTCTGGGATTTATATTGTTGTTGTTGCTGCTGCTGTTGTTGGTGTTATGTGATCATACCAGGGAGTGTGTTGTGGACACGAACATGCTTTTTAAGGGCTCTGTAGGGACAGCGGCAATGGTGTGTTTGTGTTCGGAAAACGAAATTTGGTGTGCTGTGTCAGTGGTGTGCGTTTGGTGTGTGCTGGACATCTGCAGTGTGGTGTTTGCTGGGTCCAGAATCGCCACAGAAGATAGTTGGTTGGCTGTATGGCATGGAGATGAGGATGACGTGAGCAGTTTTTCTTGGAAAAACTCTTGAGAGAGGGGGCCCTAGTCACATATATTAAGGAGCTTAAATTAAAATTTAAAGGAAAAAGGTGTGAACAAGACGACGCAAATTAACCGAAGAATAAAGAAGAGGAAGAAGAAGCATTCGTTGCGTTGGAAAGAGATAATTCGTAGAGAAGCATTCGGTGAGGTGGAGAGAGATGATTGGTTTAGAAGAGAAGAAGACAAGGCTTACGTGGACTAAAACCGAGGCTATAAAAGGGGGAGTGAGAGCGAGGCACGGGGGGGGGGGGGGGGGACAGCAGAGAATCGGAGGCTCCGACGGGTCAGGGACACATCGGCTGGAAGAGAGCGACGACGGCTACTGCTCCGGTGAGCTCGCGTTCTGCGGCAACGCATCGTGGACTTCCTGCCGTGCCCGAGCCCGTTCCGGGGAGTCGACGGAGGACGCTACCAGCTGCTACGGCCAGGGGTGTCTCGAGCGCTGTTTGCACCCATCCGGGAGGTGCCCCCAACGCCAACAACACCGGCATCACCTCCACGGGCGCATAGACCAGGAGTTTATACGACGCAGCCAGCGAGTCCGCCAGCAACGCCAGCCCAAGCACGCCGAACGCCGCCTTGACCTCGGCTACGGGATCTATACAACGCCGCAGCCGCACCGAACCAACCGGGAGCACGAACGCCGACCGCTAACAGCAGAACGCTAGAAGTAGACGCTGGTAGCAGTGCGCCCGGATCGTGTGTATTTATAGTATTTGTGTTTTTTGTTCTACTGTGTGTGTCCCGTAGAGTGTATTAAATTTGCGCTTGTGCGGGTACATCTGTCGCCTAGTCCATTTTTTTGGTCCGAGTATTCTCCGGAGAGATCCGTGACAAGGGGTGCGCCTCTCATTTTTAGGAGTACAAACGACGCCCGCACGTCGACGTTACAACACGCTCCCCTGACGTACATAACCACACATTTTAGTATTTTAATGCATGATATGGCTGCAAGAATCACTGAGCCAAAGCGCTAATCTCGGTGATGTGCTAAAACTATTGTCTATGGTCTCTGTGGAGGGCGTCCTTTGTGGCAGCTTCAATGCCTCTTCCAGAAGATGTCAGCAGAACAGAACGGCACTCTCATGGTTGGAAGGCAAGCGACTAGATTACAATGCAGACAACAGAACCCTGAAAAGCAATGCACAAAGAACGCATGCACTTGCTATAGGTGCTTCTCAAAAACCCAAGAATATGCGTGCCATAATAACACAGAAATTGAGCCAGTGGCTTCAGCGAATTCGCGTTTCGACCTATCAAATTTTCACAGTAACTAGCAGATTTAGAGAACATCGCCTGGCGTAAGAGCACTGCAGAAATAAAATCGTGGGTGTCATTTCTTGCATTTTCTCTGTTGGATGGTCTCTGCTTTACTCTGTAAACGGTTGCGCGGTTCTCAGGGGAGGACATTTAAAACTAAGCCGCACAGGCGTGAAGCGCCGCCTTCTTAGCGGTAAGAGTAATCAGTTGGTCATCTCATCTGCCAAGTTTGGCGAACAGTGCAGCCTAGTGATGTTACCACTTTGCTTCGTAGCACCTTCGCTTTGTCCTGCAGTAATTGCTGTGCGACAAAACGCTCAGGCCTAAGTGACCTTACAGTCAATCTATTAACATCTATTAACTTTATCCTTTTTATGCTGCCAAAAGTTAGTGTCATAAATCTGCACATACGATTACGTTGATAGTGATAAGGTACGTGAAAAGTGCTCGGCGGTGAGGTGCAATACTCTTTAGACGATCGCTAATATCTAATTCTGCGACTTCCTTCTATGGAAAGGAATGGTCCTACAGATTTGAGTTTTGGGAATACGCTTGTGTTCTTCTTATTTAAGATTTGTGTAGCTTCCTTACAGAGAATAAAAACGACAGCCACTCTTCGGGCACGGTATTGCCATTACGCGTAATATTTTGCCTCTAGCATTACGCTGCGTTCCAAGCCTAAGAAACGAGAGAAAAGCTTCGTGTCCGCTGGAGCTTCTAATCTGTAAGCCATTTTTAGAAGCGAAAAACACGTGTACATTTAGGAAAACAACCATAGACTGAATTAACTTCGTGTTTTTATCTTTTATGGTTTTGTTCAGCCGCGCCTCTCTTAATTAAACGCGCGCTGATCGGAATGAAGAAGCGGAATTTTCTTTCGACCAACTTCTGCCTCCTCTCCACGTAGTGAAACCCGCGCCGTCAAGCGTAACAATGATGACCATGGGACCGTTTGATAAGGCTTTTAAAGAAACAGTTGCGAGAGGTTCGCGATGCACTGATGCAAATCAGCGGTGCGCATCCTCATAGCAAAACAGCAAAATGAAATGCAGTTGCCGGATTTGTTTCGATGTATTTATTATGCAAGGGAACCGCGCTTTCTTTTATGGCCTTTTTGTACCCTTCGCAGAGAGGTCCTAGGAGATGAGTGCTCTGTCCATTTTAGTAATCTGAGTCGGGACACATTGAAGGCTCGGATTATGAGGCTTCTATGGAATTATTACGGTTAGTATACCACGTCTGCAGATGGAGAGCCGCCTATTTCTCCAATGCACGCCGTCCTCTATCGTAGCGTTGTGCTGGCAGAAAAGAATCCACAACAGAAATAGCGACCACAGGCAATATGCTCATCGACGAGGAGGGCTCACGAAGATTAACAAACATGAAGTGCTTGCATAAATCGAAGTAGCTGGATGTATTCACATCAACTGAAAATAATAAAGAATTCAACTTTATTAGATGAAAACCAAAAATATTTCAAACATTTATGAGCTAGAATGGTTAAGCGGACTTTTTATTTCTTTTTGTATCAAATATTCCTTCTTGTATTCTTCTTGTACACCATTTCAAGCGCTTTCTGATTAGATCGGGTTTGGCGTGGTGAGTAGTTTCAAAAGCCTGGCGGGTATTGTCATCAACTCCGTGCAGTAAGGTTTGCGCAATTCAGGATCAATTCATTACATTGGTCTAGAAAAACTAGAACCTTTATTGCAGGATGTTTTATGCGGCATCAATATTTCGCAGATACGTTTTACGACTAATACCTGCTGCCTCCACTAGATTATGAGGCTCAAATCTTCCAGTATTTACAGACCAGAGTACATTCATCAATCCCTAACGACAATTTACGACGACCTCATAGCGGAGCAACCCATTGCGAAAGTGCAGTTCCTCTCATCTCAGAGTGTTTAAAATGCGCTTCTGGGGCGGTCGACCATATGCAGCGACTCTAGCCACAAATGTATACTTCGAATTCGAAAGGCAACCGCCCTGGGCAATCTGAGAGCCGTACCTTTTTGCTCTTATACTATGTTCTTTTGTCGCACACGGTGTTCTTTGCCTTTTACTTCTCAAACACCACTTTGCGAACACACGCGCAGAGACGAACATCGATGGCTGAATTGGCATCTTTTGTACGCACTGCGTGAACAAAGGACAAAATCCAGGCAATAATATTAGCCTTTCTACATTCGGTTAAAAAATTTTCGCCTTTTCCTTGCACCGGACACCTTGCTCAAGCGTTCCTTCGGACGCCCCTCTTGTTCTTCTTTTGAGTCCGTCTCTGATTCTGTAGGAACATGCGATCATGTAAATGTGAAGGCCCCAAGAAAACGTATAATCAGCGAAAGCAGCATTTGATGACGAGTAGGACATTCAAAGGGTGGAAGGGTGTAACCACGTACGCAAATAATAGCGCACTAGTCTAATGGGAATGAAAGCGTGTACTGAACAGCGGTACACTTATTCTTATAGCAGATCAGGTGAAGCCAAAGGCACAGTTTTGTTGCATATTATGGTCTAGAGCGCGACTGGGTATGAAATCAAGAAGAAGAATGTAGGGCGCAAACGTGACAGAGAGAAAGAGTATTATTTTTTTCGTTGCATGTGCCACGTTTGTCCTCACTGTGAATTGTTCTTGAAGAGAGAAACCATCAAGGCATAGAAAAATTGCAGCCGTAAATAAAGTACGTAGTGTTTAGAAACAGGAAAAAAGGCTGCGTCTTCCATAGAAGCGCTTCGCGGAAATTTCCTGCTAAACGTGTCACAGTGACTGAGCTTGAAATCCAAACCTGTATGCTGTTTCACTCAGAAGATTCTGGTGCAGGGATGCGTTTTTTTAAGTATGATCGTGCAAACAGCAACCCATATCAGTTCCTCGTTCAATTAGAGCTTTACAGTGGCGCATACGTTGTGTGCTGATGGTTCTGGATAATAGTTATAGGATACTGTATGCATTTGCCGCCACTGCTTCTTCAACAGCAACAGTTGTATCAGCGTGACTAAGCCTCCTGCAGAGCAAATGCATGCCCTATATCTCTAGTTGACCCTGGCCTGTGCGAGTTGTGGCCATCCTATCCCCGCAAACTTCTTAATCTCATCCGCCCACCTAACTTTCTGCCGGCCCTGCTACGCTTGCCTTCTCGAATCTATTCCGTTACTCTTAAAGACCATCGGTTATTTTGCCTTCGCATTATGTGCTGTGGTCACGAAAATTTGATCCTCTTCATTACGACTACTGTGTTGTGAATGCACATGCGCTAGTGGCGCTGCCGAGAGGAGTGCAGGCCTACTCGTTGTGCACCAATAGCCTCGGGGTAGTTAGCACATGGGCATTGGCGGCTGGCGTTCAAGGTAATTGATCACGACACATGATATGGGCTATGCTAAAACACTTTAATATTATCAAGTGGCGATGGCGACAACCGGAAGAAAACACGAAGGAGCCATCGTCATGCTAATGTAAACTGTGAGTGAAGCTTGTAGGAGCAGTCTTGTTCAACACATCGCGGCTGCTGAGGCACGCACAACGCCACCACTGATATGTGTGGACACGTTATGTGCGCTTATGAATATTTAAAGTGGTTGACGATGTTGTGTGCGTCTCTTCTTCAAGTGCTCGAACTGCCTGCTTATCGTGAGCATTTCTTCATTATGAAAACAAGAGCTTGTTATACAAAACTTCCGCACTCGTGATCCGCACACCTTTTAGAACAATGTCGACAACCTAGAGAAAAATCTATTGCTGGAGATTACGTTTATCGGGCTTTGCGCAAGAGGAGAAAGCAGTATTTAGCCCCAATGTCTATTAACAAAACATTTGGCTAACGAGCAGGAACTAAGGAAGACCATTACGTACAATGTTAAAACACATGAGTAAAATAAACTGAACCAGGCCTACAATTTGGTACACAAAGACAAAGCATTTAAAATGGCCCTCAGTGTTCACAAGAACACCTAAAAAATTTATTATTACTTAACAAAAGTTAAATGAATTAAGATGTCGAAGGTGACGAAGCCGATAATTTATTTATCATAGCAGAGCGCATTCGGATTATAGTGGAGGGCTTTGTTGACGAATACTATAAAGAAAGCAAATGTAGCTGGCAACTGTGAGCTTGCAACTGTAAGATGTAAGCTTCTTCTCACATTTCTCTCCGTATTTTGCAGTCATGGCACATAAAATTATGTGGGCTCTATTAAGGCTTTTAGAAAGCCAGACTTGAGCGCTTTGAATTTTGGACGCCCGTAATAGTAGAAGCATGAGCGCAAGCCCTCCATCACAGACCCTCGCCAGTCTGTAGCCCTATGAGGTTAAATATCAGAGCGCCGACCGGCATAGAGAATATCTATTTGAGGTAAGGATCAGCGATTGCAGCGGGAAATTCTCTGGCTTTGTTTAGCATTGACATGGCTTTGTCGAACCTTTGAAATTTCTTTACGAGTACAGCGCCATCTAACTCTAAATTTATACTGTTCTTAGTTCAGCGCAAACAGCACAATGCGTCTTAAAAAATTCTAGAATCTTCAAGTATTACCTACTTTTAATTTGCACCTTTCTGTTGTTTTCTCTTATGGTCAGAATGTATACTTTATAAGAAAACATTTGCAATAATTAGTTACTAACAAAGTTCTGATATTGGTATTACGTGTCACTGATCTAGGAAGTTGAGTTTAATTAAGAAATGTAAGAAATGAAATAAACAATGGAGATCTGGAAAACCAAACACCTGACGCGCGTGTACACCCTCGGTTAGACGAAAAGCCTTGAGCCGAGAAAAACATTTAAAAAATCGTGGAGGAGAAATTCAGCAGCGGTCCCTTAAGCATCGCATGAAACATCTCATCGCCCCGTAGTGTTTTTTTTGACCGTCTTTCCTTCGAATGGTGGTTTTTACCTTTCACTTCGCTTTCGATATATATTTCCTCGACACCATTTTGCAAGCCATTCCTTTTCAACTGTACACAAAGGTACTTTGTCTTCAATTTTATCTCTGAAATCCATTCGTCACCGCCCTGACATTCTTCTTTAGGTATGTTCTCGGCCGTTTTGATATTAGCCTTTTCCTTTCTCGGTTTAGCTCTGCTGGGCTTAAGCACTATGTAATAGGCACGTAAAGCTTTATTAAAAAATGCCTTCTTAGTTGTGAAATTCATTGGTTTTATTGTTTGTTCTTTGTTAAATTTTCTTCAATGCCCCAGGTGAAGGCATGGCTTTAAATATGTGCCTTCTTGCCTGAATAAATCAGTTGTCTGCATCGTTTGTGTTCTTAAATATACTATTCCGGCGTTCCACCTTTTGCCGCAGCTCATACTGTTAAGATGGCAGGTCAGTGCTTCGCAGTTCTTCCGGCCAAACTGAACGCATTTGAATGTTGTCTTCATTTAAAGAGATCGTTTTCAATATGAGCCAAATCCACTAAAGGAAGAGTGAGAAAAACGGGAAAAATATTTATTCGGTACACCTCAGCACTGCAAAGCGTATTTATGACCAACTTTAGATGTTAAAGAAATTCTACGTAATGAAGTTTTAAATTTATTGCATTAATATAAACAACATCAGCATGCACGCTTTAGAATGGCCCCGCGGGGGCGTCTGCGACATGCAGATGTTGGTGAGTGGCGACACCACAGACTCCTGAGCATCCCCAGGGACATGCCTGCAAGGGGTTGATAGTAAACAGTGCGTCACCACGGGCCCGAGCACCCGCGCTTAACTGTTCGCGGCATCGCCGTGTCCGGGAAAAAGTGGTTCCTGGTGGTTGAGCTGTGCCGGTCGTTTGGAACTTTAAAGCTCCTCGGTGGAGATACCACAATAATTTGACCATAGCTTCCTGTAGACGGCACCTCCGGACTGACCCGCCCGGGGGGAATCGGCGATCGCCTTTGCCTGTCTTCCTTTTCACCTTTCGCTTTCCTATTTTCTTTCTCGCAACTCTCCTGTCTCCTCCTCACTTCTTGGTCTTTCTATTTTTCCTGGCGTCTAGGGTTAACTTTGGGCGCCCAAGGAACCTGAGTTAAGTCATATTTGGTTATCGTTGGGTTGTACAGATTTCGTGGGCAGGACTTGCGTGCAAGTTCCGTAGTTGGTTTTCATGTTGGGTGGCTGGCACCATGACAGAAAGACAATTTTCTTATGGCTCTTTCCTTTCCAAAACAATCATTCTCTGAAAAGAGGGCAAAACGAAGCAGTTGACTTTTGTAGGAAGTGAAAGGTGTTATTCCCTAAACTCTATGTTGTTCATAGAGAAGCAGCATACAACGAAGCAACTCATATACCCGTTTTTGGTAGCAAAGTGCTTGACAGAGACGTTGCACCTTGCCTGCAAGGTATAAAAGAAATCCACTGCTTACTTACTGCTCGAACTGCGTGACACTGTCCACTACTCTAAACTGCCAAACCTCGTGTCCATAATGGAGATTTCTGTCGGCGTCTCTTCACATCGATCTCTAAGCACTGTCCGAGGCGTCATATCTGAAATCGATTTTGTCCACCTTTCTGAGAAAAAAAGTGCTTGTATGCCTTGCCGACTAAGATGTTATAAATGATCAGCGGATAAATTTGCGGAACGATAACGAGGAAATAGGCACGAAACACCTGATACTCATATTGAACACATGCACACTGCCCGAAAGCACAGAAGCCGGCTACCTAAAAAAAATATGTAAGCCCGTATATTCCCAAACCATGCAGATGTTTCAATTGCGAGAGCTTCAGCCACGGCTCCCAGGGTTCTCGTGGCCGAAAAAAACTTGCGCGAAATACTATTCGAAGGACAACCAATCTGATGAATGCGTTGGTACCTCACGGTGCAAAAAATGTGAAGGAGACCATGCGGCAAACTCCTGGGCTTGTCCATAAAAAAAATGGCAATTACTCTGAAAGCTAGCCAAAGCATTTATTTCAAAGAAACAAGAAGGCCGATTTGCCTTAACAAACACATTCTCTTTCACAGCAAAAACAATCTTCACCGATGTGGTGCGTGGGCGCGGCGCACCAGAACAGGCTTCGGCACCTCTCCAGGCCACATACAGTTAGCCTGTGCCAGGGCCATCCTCGCCTCCAGGTCGAAAGGCTAACTCTATTCTGCCAGTTCCATAGCAGGCTGCGCAGAACCCCGGGTCGGCGATCCTCAAGGCCTCTTCCCACAGGTCGAGACCAAACTCGAACTTCTACATGTTTCAGCACGGTCGTCCAGCGCCTCAGCAGAGGCGAAGGACATGACCCAGTGCAGCCCCGTGGCGTTTATGTAGGACGGACGGCGGGGCACCCTAGATCGACTAAAAAAGAAAGGCCCCGAGTCACGGGGCTTTAAACAATTTGATCTAGTTTTTCACTTCATACAAACACAATATTAAATGGCATTCATAAAGCAATGTAACTGTGGGCTTCTAAACAACTACAGTGACAAAAAAGAAATCCGAGCACCACACGCTGCTGTCGCTTTATATCTTCAATATACAAATTTAGTTCCTTAAGAAAATAATTTTCTGAAGTATTATACTGTTTTCCGCCACCACCGAAAGCAGGCGAGTTGGCTGTCAGGAGGAGTAAACATCGTACCGAAAAACGGTCTCCAGGATGTTGAGCTAAAGCTAAAAACAAAACTCGAAGCTGCAGCAGCCACTATTCTTGGACATATATTCATTACAGCGTACTATATATATATATTGAACCACCGCTGAAGGTAACACTGACTTAGGTGGTCTTTTAGAGCAGCTACCAGAGCTTTACCTGGTAGCTGGACTCTTTAATGCACATCCTTGGTTTTGGAGATGCGAGAGAGCTGACGCTAGAGGGCAGCTTATAGAGGATTTTATTCTATGCAGTAACGCCCGTTTGCTGAACTCGCGTAAACCCACATACTACTGCCCAACCTCGGAGAAAATGAGTATTCTAGAGTTATGGTTTAGTTCGCTGACTGTTTTTATTGATTTTAACTAGAGTGCTATACACAAACATATGGAAGCGTTCATCTCCCTTTCACGGCGTTGGAAGCTACATATAGCTGAGTGGCCATTGTATAGAAAAAAAAACAGTTTGGAGGATATAATTTTGGAAAATTATAGCATAGGTGAGATAAATGAAATGTTCACAACATGCATTCGATCTGCCGGCCCTGTGTCAGTTGCAAGATCAACAGGAGTGGTGCGCCGTAACAGCAATGCATGGTAAACACTAGAATGTCAGCAGGCAAAAACCAATAGACTAAAGCTCGTGGAGTCTTTCGCAGATACCCAACACACTTGAAATTTATTATTTGCACGAAAGTGAGAGTACATCAGCAATTTATTCGGCGCAAGGCAAATAAAACATCATGGCAAGCATATGTCTCTTCTATAAATAGCTCAACCGCATCATAGCAAATGTGGAAGAAGCTTCGAAAACTAAATGGCGGCAACACACCATTGACAATTCTTTTTCTGGCAATAACTGGTCCTCAAAAGAAGTATATGGAAACAGGCAGACATATTGAGGGCGCACTTCACTGCTCTTTCTAGTTCTTCACATTTCGTAGCTATTTCGAAAATCGATCATGTATTCTCTGTATGTCGATGACCTTCAAATAGCATACACATGCACTTGTCTACCAGCCTGTATTTTATGCAGTACGCTTCAATTTTAAATGATGCGGGCGGTTTTATTTAGTGCTTTAGGGTCTTTGAAATATACTGTCAATACATTTTATCAATTGCGTCATCACATATTTGATTCTGTTGATGTCAAGGAAGGCCTCGGCCGCATTTCACCAACAGAAGCTATTAGGCTGGAACCCATTCAATACAAACGCAAAAAATTGCAAAAGTAGGAAATGCAAGCTCTGCTATTCGACAAAAAAAATTGAAATAAAATCAAACGTTATGCGCAGCACATGCCAAATCTACCGCGAATTTTGTCCTGAAGCGTCTGCTTTCTCTACTGGCACAGCGGTCACATTGCCTCACTTGAAAGACCAAGGAAAGTTTAGTGCATTATATACGCAGCTGAAAATCGCAAGAATGAGTGCTAAGAATATGTGCAACGTTTTGTAAGTTCTTTTTTCTGTACTCAATTTCTGGCTCAGTGCAGCTGCTTGTTTTTTTATTGTATTATATTTTTATGTTACCAGCTTATTTCACTAAATTATAAAAAACATTTGCACACAAAACACTGCCGTTATATATTCTCGGAACTGTAATGAATAAAGTAGAGTTTGATGCATTATAATTTGCAATACAAAAAAGCACTTACTGAAAAAAATGTTCATTTTAAACTCTCAAAACCGGTAGTTCTCACGCGGTAAGGAAATAATTTACACGAGGTGCGCCCGGGTGCAGCAATAGCTCTGTGCTCTTGTAAAGTGGCCTGTGAACCCTAGTCGCGGCAATATATTTTTACGAACTAGCGAGCAGATTTCACCTCGTGAGGTAGTGCTTTCGCATTAAAAAGGCGATTGCTTACTCATATCTATACTGAAATATGATAAGCATGGGGAAGCGCAATTTTTAGCTTACTGTGGTGTCTAATTCTATGCGAGGCTGAGTCGCCACTTGCCGTCGATAGCTCGCAGCGGTGACCGTTGTCCTCTCATCCCCATTTTTGTGTAGATGCCGAGATTCTCCACACTAGATGCATTAATGCAATAGCATGAGAGTGCCATCACCCCGAAACCCCGCAGATTTCAGAGACAAAAATCCTTAACTAATCAAAAAAGGTGACGTGACCTAGCTACATCTTCAAAACCTCTAAAACGTGCCAGGTGGCAACCTGTTTTGTAAGAAAGAGAATCTAAATAAAAGGTCGAAAAAATTGTGACCTGTCTAGAATGATCTCTTTATTTAGCAATTTTTTTCAATTTTAAAACCTGCTTCAATATCTATTTTACGTGCTCAATTTTGCAAACACCTTTATTTATGTTTACAATTGTAGTCTAAGTGCTTCATCCCGCATGACGCTGAATACTCAGTTGGGGCTACATCAGGATGCCAGTATCATCCTTGCTCTATTAGGCTTTCTCAAGCACAGATGATTTATGTGCTTCTTTGCGAATGCAGAATGCTCTTGTGCTCTTGCAACTTTGTACGTGTGTCTTAAATGACCATGTGTCTGTGTGATTGTGTATTGCTTCATTATTTATGTCCTTCTTACCTCAATACAATGTCTTCCGCAATATCAAATGGGCAAAACATAAGCCACTACAGCAGATAATTTGAGAACTTTGGCCGCTTAATGAAGCAAACCTTGCTTATTGGAGGGCATGTTACAACAAATTGATATTTTTAAGCCTACGGGAGCGGCATGCTCATTACGCTGATCTAACTGGAGTCAACTCGATAAGCGATATTTTCTTCATCCTGCAATGAGCTGTAGGCCACTGACTTTCGGATTGCAGATGCAATTTGCCGCTAGTGAAAACTTCAGAATGGGAGCCTCTCTGGATTTTTTCTGCTTCTTTAATTTTGTCTAAGTTGCAGTGTGTCCAAGCCTACAGAAATAACCCGATATTTACATCCTCTGAACTCACGTTTGATGGAGCTCCCGACATAAATCCTGTCGATACCGAATAATATGAAGGAGAAGGCTACCAATAATTTCTGCAAAATTTGTGCACAGAGTATCAGGCGCATTTTTATAACAGTTCTTGTGGAAGGGCCGAAAGCTGTCAGAGCAACCCAGATGGTCGATATAGCCGAGTTGGAATGAACGAATTTGACTATCAGCTTTAGAGTGTCTACGTCTTGAAGAAAAAAAAATTATTTATTGAATAATTATATTGCGGAAAGTTTCTTCCCTAAATAAATTTCAAGCCAGTAAGCAGCACAAACCAACCGAAGCTTAGTTCCAGTTCTTATGCGGCATAAAATATAAAACAAGTAACCTGAAATCTGTATGCCAGTACTTTTGTGTGAGCAAGCAGTGCATTGTGAGACAAGATATTAAAATAAATTGCTCTCAAGAAGGGCTTTCCGATAGAGAAATTTGTGAAAAAATTCTGGTTCTTTATCACCAGCCGTCCGGCCTCTCGGATTGCGCCACTCTAGACAGCCTTTTCTTCGATCTTTTCTGGTCATTTGTACTTTCTCATAGTGCAGTTCAGACCGCAACATAGGCGCTAAAAAACGATACACGAAGGAAAGTGCCTTGGCACTACTGCACCTTTAGATGAAGACTACGCAGCACAGTTCACGCCACTGTAAGTCAGAAGAACATGTAGCCTTTTTGTTCTGGAAAGTTTTGTCCCTATGGCATTCTGAGCGGACTTTAAGATACAAGAAAAAAATACGTATTTAAATAAAACAGGAAACTTGGTGAGTGTTTGATTCATATTCACACCACCACCGTTTTTGTCACCGCTGAGGCCGTCACTGTTTGCATTAGGCTGATAAAAAAGTCTATAAAAAGTAGAAAGCGAGCAGGACGGATATAATAATAACAATAATAATTGGTTTTGGGGGAAAGTAAATAGCACAGTATCTGTCTCCTAAATCGTTGGACACCTGAAATGCGCAGTAAGGGAAGGGATAAAGGAGGGAGTGAAAGAAGAAAGGAAGAGAGAGGTGCCATAGTGGAGGGCTCCGGAATAATTTCGACCATATTCACCGCCAAAGATTTGGGAACCCTGCCTTTTAATGGCGCGCTTTCGTGCTTTTATTGCAGCCCTATCTTATGAAACTCGGCAATCTAAGCGTGCCTTCGATTTAAAAATGCCGGCGGACTTTTTTTCACTGACCAAGTTCAAATTACTCCCGAGGAGAGCATTAGGCAGTTAGAAACATGATGCCAGAAAAAGCTCTGCCAAAGAGAAAAAGAAAGAATTGGAACTGAGAAAACTGGTCAGGGTCTATAGGAGTTTTCGTGTTTGTTTGCACACGATGTCGCGGAGTTGCTCCCTTGTGTGTGCTGCTCACATAAAACTTTCGCTTGGCCTTGAACTCACTTCTTTCGTCGCACCGACTAGGCGGGCTGATGTCAACCACCAGGCACGATGTCTGCTCTTTCGTTTTATTCGTTTTTATTTATGCGCTTTCTTCGGTAGCGTACTAGAGATTTATCTTTCGAACAAGCGCAATTTTATGGCCTCGGTTTCGGAAATGAGACAAATCTCCCGAGACATGAGCATCGCATGAGAAGCGAGCTCTTCTGCATGTGAACCAACAGCATGTGTTGCGATCACTTCTCCTTGTTTGGTTTTCTGGGCCTCTTTCGTCGGTCATCGCTGCACTTTGTTTGTTTTTCTACAATTTATTTTTGTGCCTCTTTTCTTTTCTCTTTCTTCGACGACCACTGTGGCGTCCTGGTTCGGTGTTGCTTCCAAAATACTGTTGGCAGCGATGGTGATTGGTGCTGAGAGTGATTTGAATGCGCTTTGAGACACGATGAAACAATGAACAGTGCCCACCACTTTTTTAGGTAACATACACGCCTCCTCATTATTTCGTTGAATGTGTAGGGAACGCTCCGTCAGTGAAGACTTCGACGCAGGCGGGAGCGTCAAGCTGGAAAGGTGTGCACCCGGTGCAGACCTCCCATAGAAGGTATTACACGTGCATATCATGAGCGGAGAGCGCGTTACGTAGCGGAAGACATTTGTTCTACCATCTTCAGCTGCGCGTTAAGTGAGACCGTCAAGCGATATCGGTGTGCTTGAACCTCTGCATGTGTTATTTGGACCATGGCTCTGCTTTCTCAGCGGTACACTCCCACAGTTTGTGGTTCAGCAGCACCAGCTGGCATGAATTAGGAAACAATTTATGGGAGGGATGAATGAATAAACTTTTATTCAAAGAGAAAGGCCCGTGCGTGTAGCGGGGCCGGCTGGGGAAGAGGACCCTCTACGTGAAGTAACTGTATAGTTCCGAATTGTAGGGGTACAAATCGAAAAGGGAGTAGAATTAACTCACTGTTTTCGGCGAAAAGGCCATCCTTACAGTGTGCGTAAGACCAGTTCCTATGATTACAGCAATGTCTAAACTTAGAAAGTGCTCTCATTCCTATCGCTTGCCCTGGCGGTCAGCAAAAATAAGAAAGTTTTTTTTTTTTCAAAGGCAGATGATTGCGATTGTCGACAATGCGAAACTTTGAAGCAGCTATTCACGTATTTTCATGCTCCCTGCCAGGGTTGGCAGGTGGCACATTACGATGCTTGTTGCCCTCCTGGATCTTCCCCTGGAGCACCTTCCCATCGTCCATTCCTCCGCTCTCGCCTTGGAAGCTGACATTTCGCTCTGCCATGGTTGTCAGATGGCTTGTTACACCAAAAACATCGACGATGGCGACTATGACCCAGACTGCAGGAACGGACGCCTAAGAGCTGCGCACGAAAAGCGACACAAGATTGGATAAGGCGGAGTAAGGTTATGGATTTGAATTACGTTGTCAACAAAAACGACGGCGTGGAGTTTTCTCTGCGTACATGACGACCGCTCTGCTTAGAGCTATAGTAGCCATGTGCCTCACTGGATTACCGCGGGCCTTACGCCTTCTTCAGGCCTTCGCCTTGTGCCCTTAAGCGGCGTTCATTACTTGGGCACCTTATGGGGAGGGGTTTCTACTGCCCTCGCTCTACAGCTGCGGAAAGGCACGACCTTGTGGCCTTCTCCCAGACAAAGCTTTTGCTTCTCTCAATCTCGGTGAACTCCATTCTTTGTTGTGAGACCAGGACTAATTTGCCCGATATGTTTTTGTTTATTCCTGTAGTTCTTGCGATACATTTGTCTGATGATATTATGAGATGTTCCCAGTGTACCTGTTTTTGTTTGTCTTTAACGAAACACTTCGGTCATTATGTGGCGGCGGAATTTTGATGAAGGTGAAATAGAACACACTTCCCCTTGGCAGGCGATGGCAAAGTATGTTAAAGAAACCCATGTGAAAAAATTGATCCGGAGCCCTTCGTTGTTCTGTACTTCATGTGCCGCTTCTAGCTGTGAGATGTCCAATAGACCTCACCAGGCCGCACCGCACCATACTATAGAATTCCATGCTATATGTCATATCATACCATACAATATCACACCCCAGCATATCATACCGTGCCGTTCCAAATCATACCACTACATAGGATACCACACCGTAACACACGAAGCCTTACCAAAGCACACACAACAGTGCACAGTCTGTTGCTAAAACATGTTATACCATACCACATCATACCGTACCGTACCGAACTATACCATACCATACCAGAGATCAACTTATTGATTTCTCTCTTGTCGTTGAGGATAATGTACAGGTGTGGTAGAAAATCCTTACAATTGGGGCATGAAGGAATTAAACAAAGTCTTGGATTCGCTTTGATTTTTCTCCTCCGTGATAGGAGCCCGAAACTAATCTGCTGTAGCCCTCTTGTTGCATCCATACAACGAAGTGCTTGGAAAAAGCGAAGCAGAGGCCCCGCTAGACGAAAAAATGAGCCGACACTGAGACAGCGATCGAATATCGAGCGTTAAGACAACTAACATAAGTCGCCGGTTACAATCTCTGCCGTGAGCAAGACTCTAACTTAAGAAGTAAGTCTATACTGCACGAGACGTGAAACCGTATGCCACCACCCCAAGCACTTTGCGAGAAACGGTTGAGCCGCAATGTTCATATCAAGATTCGTAACGACGGGAAACTGGGGGTACATAGGTCGCCGATTCGAATTCCTGCTGTGAGTGAAGCTCTAACTTCGCTAGTAAATCTATGAAGCAAAGAACTCTTAGTCGTATGACAACAAAACGGTTGGCCTACAACTTTTACACGAATTTTGAGACTAAGTTGCCGGACTTTGATGCCAGCCAAACGGATATACAGGCCGTCCTAGCTTAATTTAGGAAGAGTTTAAAATACGCCGAGGCACTTTAACACGGCGCGACCAAATACATGCTGCTGGCTATCGTATGTAGCAAGTCACACAATTTTGGTATTGTGTCTAAATCCATAATTAGAAGATATTAATTAACCATTTCGCAAGCAACGAAGATCGGCGAAAAAGTCCAATGAGGAAGTTGTAGAACGGTCCGCGAAAAGTTCCGGTGAAGAGTTTGTAACTTTCCATCTATACGTATCGGGTTTTCCCAGCTCATTGCAGATGCGCGCGAAATACAAAAAAGTACCACGTGACATGCCCGCTTGCGCGCCGCTATTGCAGCGCTCTCAAACGTTTCGTGTAGGAACGAACAGATCATTTAGCCTGGTGTGCTACCGCTTAAAAGGGGACAAGGCAGCGATGCAGCAACAGTCTGTGCGATATAGGCCGCCGGTATGCTTCCCTATGGGCGCTTGATAGCGACAAGCATACACAGTCCTTATCGCTTGCGCTCGCGTAAGTCGCGCAGCGAGCGCCTGCGTCGCAGCCCTGTAACTTGTTTAAGCTGCAGCCCGCTGGCCTAAATAATCTGTTCGTAATATGCGGAATGTTTGAGAGCACTCAATCGCGACGCGTAAGTAGCATGTCACGTGGTATTTTTTTTGTATTTCGCGGGCGTCTGCAGGGACCAAAAATATGCCGATACCTAATAGATGGAAAGTTAGAAACTGTTTAAACTGACGTTTCGCGGACCGTTCTACAAGTTTCTTATTGGACTTCTTCACCTCTCTTCATTGCTTGCGAAGTTAATAATTAATCTCGACAAAAATAGTGCGAATTGTTCCATACAAAAGATAGCAACATACATTCGGTCGCGTTGTCTTAGAGTGGCGCGGCATATTTTTAAACCTTGGATAAAGTTAGCTGAGACACCCTGTATATACCTCATTGACATAGTTTAATTTCGGTTTGGAGTGCTCGAGAATAAAGCTGCAGCGTGTTATTTTATTCCTTTATGTAACCACCTCGGTTACCGTGACAACCACTAGGTTAGGGCTTGCGTTATAACCGATAGAGCTGAGACACGAAACGCGAGAAGTAGCGAATAACGTTATATTATAATTTTGTTGCTGCGGAGGCCGCCACAATGAATTCCATCCGTGGAATCAGCATAACTCTGAGGCTCGAAACGCGACCAAGAACTAACGCTCAAAAACTTTTTAAGGCTTTTTCTAAAAGGAACCACAGCTCGTCTAATTATCTTGTTGAAGGTGCTTTTGCATCTGAGCGCTTAGGGCTGCCAGCCTATCTGATGACCACACCTCCTAATTAGTGAGGTTTTTGTGCCATAGTAGCACCCGACGAGCAACGTACGCATTACAAGTGAGGGACAAACCAACAGTGGATTCGATTTCAACAGAAATGAACAAAGCTGTGGCACTGTGGCACTCAGTAAAGGTTTATGGGGGTTTAACGCCCCAAAGCGACTCAGGATATGAGAGACGCCATAGTGAAGGGCTCCGGAAATTTCGGCCACCTGGGGTTCTTTAACGTGCATTGACATCGCACTGTACACGGGCCTCTAGAATTTCGCCTTTATCGAAATTCGACAGCCGCGGCCAGCATCGAACCCGCGTCTTTCGGGCCAGCAGTCGAGCGCCGTAACCACTCAGCCACCGCGGCGGCTGCAACTCAGTAAAGTTTGAGGCGGTTGTAATAGACAGGGCTGTGCTAAACGTAGTTCAATGAGATGCGGGAACGGGGCTGCGGGATGCGAAACCACTCGTGCGGATACCTCTACGGGCTGCTCCGTGTCTATGCTGGTCGCCGGTGGGTAATCGCTGCAGGGACTGGGAAAACCGAGATCCTCTACGAACGGTCCGGGAACGTCTGTGCTGCAGGCTGTAGCCGCCGCATCCAGGATGTATACGGAAAGAGGTACCGCGTCGCAAGAATGCTCGCGCAGAAATTCTTCCTCGGGGGCTGCGTGTTTCGCGCTTATGTGGTATTCTTGCTGTCAGCGCGTGCGTGGTCATGACAGTCGGCAAGAAACTTAGTGCACGTGAGCTATAGCTCTGCTTCTGGAGGCACACGGTAGCACAGGGACGAAGAAATGGGCGTGAGCGTGTAGTGAAGCATTGTTCTTTGAGCCGTATAAGGCCGTCGTGCTAACGCGTTATCCGAGAAACTCTAGCGCAAAGAAAGCCCTGAAAAGCACCGACGCCAACGGAAGCGCGGTACGGTTTATGAAGTGTAATTTATGCATCGAGGCATTGCAATTTCAGAGAACCATAGAAGATTGAGAGCATATTCGAAATAGATGTTTGTGTTAACTGGAAGATAAGTCGCGATTTTCCCCGAGCATTTCTCAGAAATCACAAATGTTTGTATCTGCAGGTTTGAGCCCAGTGAAATTTCTTTTGTAGAAGACAGCGCTGCAGCGCCATCACATTGGAAGTTCCGCCTGCCTCGTGTGCCTTGTGACACACAAACGTAGGTGTGACAGTGCTCTATAAAAACTGTGGTCCATTTCTTGCGGCGGCCCATGCAAAGTTAAAAAAATTTTTTTTTTATAGGCGATGTTAACTCACAATAAAAAAAGTTGCTGATATATTGCGTGAGCAGTCTTTATATGGTAAAGATGATTGCAGGCGGCTAGGCGATGCATGCGACCGAAATGAGGTGTATTATTTTGTATGCAAGAGGAGCGCCGTTTTAGCAAATCAAACGGAAAATAAAATTGACACGTTATGTGCGTTACAAGTTGACGTGAACTGTATGTCTGACCTTTTTCGTTAGCTTTGGCAGTGATTTCTCAAATCTTTTCCACTGCTTCCTCAGAAAAGAATACGGTACATGCAGACAGCGTTTGTGTTTTTACCGCCCTCATCTCACCTCTTCTATTCAACGTTTTAGGGAAATTAGCTCGCACACATGCCGCAGACAGTTTATAGCGTTCGAGACAGCTAAAAACGAAGTTCGCTGTTCTCGTACGCTTTTGGCGCAAGCACTTTCAGCGCATACAAAATCATAATATGAACCAAATTGCGCGGTTTAAGATACTCTAAACCCAGAGCACAATGCAAGCACTCTCACTTTGCTTGTGTTTCATACTACTCTATCAGGGTCCGAAAACTGTAGTAATGGCAGTCACCATAATACGTTTTCACAGGCTGCCAATCAAGTTCAGGTTTCCTGAAGCAATTTTTTTTCTTTCAAGTGTACCGTTCAATTAAGATAATATAAATCGGTGAGCGGAGCAGTAGAAAATTATGATTGCCCCTGAAATTTGCGAAATAACTGCTGTAATATATGCGAAAAATAATACAAGGAGGGTGAACATTAACACTGACCAACAAAGAAATAATGATAAAAGAATGAGCGGAGAATTTCCGAACTTTATAAGTGGACGCAACTGACTGGAAATTGCGTTTAGATTTACAAGTGCAAGTACACTCGGCCGTTAGATATAACTTCAGTGCGACCTTCGAAAACTGTGCACAGAACGGTAGCCGCCTGTGTATCACTGTGTAGTGTGTTTCCGGAAAGGTTAGTTTAAATCGAGGCCTCATTCTGTGTTGGTCTCGAATAGTGATTACCAGGCTTGCTACGCCCAATGCACGAAAAAGCCCCTCCCATATCTGTTCAATTAACCCCGTCCAGTGCTAGCTAGTACACGTTTTTCCTGCGAAACTCCTAATGTCAGTTGTTCATCTATATGCCACACCTGCAATGCTACCATCTCTTGGAATGCAGTTCGTTAACCTTAACGACTATCGGATATCTTGACCTTGAAATACACACACTGCCCATGTACATGTTTGCAATGTGCCGCTACAAGGACGTTCGCTTCATGGGCGTCGGGCACGTATAGCATTAATTAGCAGCAGGACACCGCGAAACACGCAGTCAGTGTACTACAAGGAGAGCATTCCGCAGAATAGATGTTAATGTCTGTTTTGCTTTTACTGAGCGTTTAGCCCAAAGTTGAAAAAATAACAGTTCTCCTTAACGCACATTTGTTCCTGAAATGAATGATCCGCTGGTTTCCCATATTCATCCGCAATGGAGGCGAAATATAATCATCAACCTAAGTAATCTTTGATTTATTACAGGTACCCTAATGAAAAATTGTTAAATTCGCTCCTGCTAATCTGTAAAAGAACTGATATTTTGAGCATTAAGCTGTGAAGCTGGTATGCTGGAAGTTCTTCGCAAAAGAACTCTTGTTTGCAGACGTAAGTAAGCTCATCCAGTGCGGTCATTTAAAAAGAGTTATGTGCAATAATTCAGACCTTTTACTACGGACCAAAAGTTTTTTTGCCTTTAGGGCAGGAAGTAAATCTTTTTTATTGTGGCACTACTAAAACATCTGTATAGTAGGAATATTATTTCTATTTCATTCCATGTCATTTCTTTTATCGTTTATTCTAGGTTCAGTGTTAAGTATTCAACGTTCCAAAGCGGCTCAGGCTATGAGGGACGCCGCAGTGGAATGCACCGGATAATTTCGACCACCTGGGGTTCTTCAATGCACACTGATATCAAGAGCACAAAGGGCTCTAGCATTTCGCCTCCATCTAATTGCGACCAACGCGGCCCGGATCGAACCGACATGTTTCAGGTCAACAGCCGAGTACCACTACCACTGAGCCACCACGAGGGTTTCTTGTTTCTTAGAGCACGAAACCAGCGCTATGCCTTCTCTCCAGCGTCAGTCTCTGAAGTCGATGTTTCTAATTACGCTAATGGTAGCACGTCCGCTGGTTTCTTCCCTGTTAGTGAGAGCTATGCGGAGTCCCTGAAATATTCACGCGTCCAGCGCCTCTTTGGCCCCACCTGGGTCCTTAACGGGGGACCCTCCTCTTTACTATGTCCACAAGTGTCGCACGGGGCTCGAAGCTACAGCGGCAATAGCCAGACATGCTCGCGCAAGTCGGTTCCGGATTGAGGTGCTTTCTCACGTCCATTCTTTATGATGCGACCAGGGTGCACGTGTTACTTTGCTCCTGGCATCCTTTTCTATATGCCCACTCAGGGCGCCGTTAATAGAAAAAAAAGAAAGCCTCCGCTGCCGCGTCTTGCTAGCGATGCATTGCCTTCTACAGCCATTTCGGCACATAGCTTTTAGCGTCCCATTTGCAATACGTGGTCGTAAATCCAGCACCGGAGCCTTTGCTGCCTGCTTGCACTCTATATGACTGCCTGCGGCAGCACGACTACATCTATTTGCGGCGTTTATCGAAGCCAATATAGAAGCTAAACTGGCACCGTTTTACCATGATTTCTGGTTAGCTATTGACCGCTAGGAGCATTTGTGTAAAAGCACTGCCGCGCAAAAACAGGGACAGAAGACGAAGGCACAAACAACAGGACAGGGCATGTCCTGTTTTTTTTTTTGTGTCTTCCTCTTCTGTCCCCGTTTTTTCCGCCGCACTACTTTTACTTAACAAGAACCACCGACTAGCCCACACCAAGATTTTGATGGAGCATTTATGATTTTCTGCGTATAATGGCCAGCTTTTATTTTTTCTTGCTTTGATTTTTTTTCTTCAGACAGCAGTCGTGGAGAACCGATTACCTATGTACTAAACTCCGGCAGAAACGAGTGTGCGTTTAGGGGCAAATGACACTTCAGTAGAAATGCTTCGTGCTTCAGAGCAGTGCAGCTGTATGAGGAGATTTCAGGGAGCATTAAAACGAATTATTATATCTTTCACATGGCGCACAACAGGGAGTCACCTCAACCATATTATTCAATTTCTAGGAAAGCGAATCCAAAGCGTTTTGGCAATTTATTAGCGACTCCCTTCTTTCATATAAATTCATAGGGGAGAACAGAAGCTTCAACTAATGGCGTTGGTGAGCATTAGTGCTTCTTTTGTACAGGTTCTAAAGTTTTCCATGCATAACATTAGTAGACCAATGGTCGTAGACATTTCGAAGGAGTTTGGTCAGAGACATCAAGCAGATATGCAACCGCACTGCAAAAGAATAAGCTGCATCAGACAGCAGACTCGGAATGATGGTCCAGCACACGGGTATTTCATGGGATATACGTGAGTCTAATAAAAAATAATCTCTAGCTTTTCATTATTACAGTGTTGTGCAGTACAATACCCAGCTTTCCGTTATATCAGGAACAAGTTTCACATTCCGGCTACCACTGCCGAAGACCCCTAAATGGACGGCAGATTTTCAATTTTTAATAATCTAAAAACTAAAGAGTGCACTAAAATAGTGCGCGCAGACGTTCATATCGTTGACTTGCTCTTGTAAGCGCTGCCGATTAAGATTTATTTAACGCCTCCTCTGCTCCTACCGAGCAGTTCCCACGGGTATAAGAAAACTGTGTAATGTAGCAAACTTTCACAATTTTCACAACAATGTTTGATGTTCAGGGCTGTGGAGCAGGTATGGTCATCTCCTCTACAAACTAGAAGCGGATGCCAGAAATTCCGGGAATTACTAAAGCCCAATATACGAATATGATGAATAGGTGTACATCGAAATGATACAAGAAAGCGAAGTGTGGTTTCCCCTTATTTCTCTGTGTTCTTTGTCATGTTTGCTCTTAGAAACCAGCCTAAAAACCCGCAGGCGCATTAGTAAAGACAAGCACGTTAAAATGCCCCTCGAAGAACACCCTAGAAGAACACACCATCTTTGTAAGCGAATAAACAGCGTTCCATACCCTGAATAGTATCAAAAAGACGTGAGCTCGCGGACGGCACTTCCTTTCTGAAGCCAAGTGTTTATGGCGACTATTAGTATTCATGTTATATAAGAAAGTCATCGAGTATGGTGCGAGAGTAATACCTTGTGCACTCATGGACCTATGTCCTGTCCATGCAGGTCATAATATAGCGACCGGTACATTCGCATTAAGAATAGCCTAAAAATATAGCATTTATATGAAATATTATAGACATGGCACACAAATACTCAGCACAAGAACGAAATAGTAAGACAGAAACAGCAAAATAATCATTTGTAAGACGAAAAATAAAAATTATAGGAAACAGTGAGGTTCGGTACAGCAACGGAAAAACATAAAATACCCACGTTCAAGCTGGTGTGATTGGTCTCGCAAGCAAATGAAACTGATTGAAACTCACCAATCCCAATCTCTGGTAACACATATATCAAAGCGGCCAATCTAGAATGAAAATTAGGCGCGGAATTCAGAGAAATTCTGAATATGGCTGGTAGCTATATCTTCAGCGGGTTTTTTCACGGCATCAAGGCCAAGCACCCGCCTCTGCTGCATTTATGAAGCCTTTAATTTATCAAACGTGCCTGAGGACGCCATGCTGTAATACATAAGCACGTCTCGTATCTATACATATCAGACGCCCTCATTTCAATATGTACAACCAACTAGCCCCATTTTTCATTTTATTATACTTTGTCTATTTTTGGAGGCAACCAAAGGAGCTTCAGGTTTACTGTCTTGACCTCTGGGTCAATCATCAATCACGGAGCAGCGAAAGATTTTCAGCCGAAAATTTTCTTAGTTTATTTGCTTAGTTAATTTTTTTCTTGCGACAGTGTGCCTGCTGGCATAAAGTATTACTTACAATTAAATATACTCAATGAACTCTCGCTACCGTGACCCATCCACATGTGGAAGTACAGGTGCAGGTGGCAGGTGCGCCTTACGGAGGGAGCCTTTGGTTGGATGTTGGGTAAGGCCGGAAGAATGGAGGTGCATAATTACGGGCCGGGTCTGGAGGTGCCTCCTCGACAGTGCTCCCTGAAGGCCTCACTGACATACAAGTACCAGAGATATTTTACTGCAAAAGTAATGCTACTCGACTGCGCCCCACTCTCTCGGGAACCCATTTCTGTTGAAGAAAAACCTCCGCCATTCCCCACACCCCCCAGACACACTCTCCTAGCACTGAGCTCCCAACCGCTCTGCCAACCTACCCATCTCCATAATAGACCCACCGTTCAACTCATCTCCACCAACCTTCACCCTCCAGATGCGCCATCAATTACGTACCCATCCAACTCGACGCTTCACAAGGGCGCCGCTACCGCGGCCCGTACAAGCTTCTTCAATAAACCGGAGAATTTAACTACGGGGTCGCCTCCGATGCAGTTAGAACGTACCAGCGGCGACGTTTGCACTCAGAGGTTGTGGATGGTATGGGCGCTAATGGGCGCCTTGTGTTTACAATCTGTGTTTGCGTGTCTTCTCAGTGCTTATTTTTCCAGTCGTCGTTCTTTAGGGGTCGATGTTTCTATTAGGTGGGAGGAATGCATCGAGGCTTCGTTCTTTTGTTTGCTCTTGCTGTGCCTCCCCTAGAAGCTCACGCAGCAACGGAGCGAAAGAGCGACAGGGAGATGGAATTTAAAGGCTCATTGAGGAAGCCAGCTTCCCTGAAGGTGCGCCATCCTCCAGCCACATCTTCATCCCTCTAGGAAGGGGGCTGCTCACTCACCCCTCCCAACTTCAAGAATAATTCTATGCGTTCTGATGCTTCGCTAAGAACTAAAGCATTCAGACCAGCAAAACTACAAAGTAATCATCGCCGATGAATACCACGGCTTTCATTGAATGGTCGCACTAGGCGTCTGATCGTCCCTTCATTTTGGGGCAAGATGGAATATATTGGTCAAGCAATAAACAAAGACCAATCACGGCGGTACCCGTTAACAGCTCCTTCAAAGGGGACGCTCCTAATATCCCTCAATTTGTAGCGTGCCGTGGTGGACCGGCAAAAGAAGACGATGATACGACTCATCACGCTTGCCAAGTGCCAGCAAGTTAGGCTTCATGACTTCATGACCGAATGCAGAGGCGCAGTGTCCTGCTCCCGCTTGGCTGAGCAGGTCTTGTTAAAATACATTCATGGTGGCCTGACACCGACTTATGTCATGAATTCACATCTATAAACGAATATACTAATATATTTTATTAAATCCCGCTCAGCCAGGCGAGAGCTGGCCAGTGTGGCACCGGCTTTTGGTCCGGATGTGAGCGTATCAATTATGCTCCCGCTTAGGTGATGTGCTGGAGCGTGACATAGCATTCTTCAGCCAGACCACTATTGCATGCGACAAATGGACCCATGAGAGCCTGTACTCTTGAAAGTACGAAATAATGCAGTATTGGCAGTGCTTGCACGCTGATAGTGTACCGCTTTGATAAATGCATTCATGAAGGATATGGTCTCTTGAAGTGAAGAATAAAACGCTTTTGATCAAATACTGCCATACTAATGAGTAGCGTTGCGATTTCGTTTCAATATATACTCGCATAAACATCGTCAAAGTTATTCCAAAGACTTTAACACTCGATGCCATCCAGCAGTCACCTCCGTGGAAAATGAAACTATCCGTCAACTCCGTACTGGGCTGCGTACATTGCTGGCCATTCAGAGAAAATTGCTACCCTCAGGCAATCATCATCTGAACGCACCAGCCTGCCTCGCAGCTCGCGCATTCCGCCTCGTCAGTCGTAATTTGCGCTATAATCTCCTATGCCTGGCGCCTGCAATTTCCGGATGCGTGCTCTGATCAGTGTATATCAAGAAAATTGTTACCTGCTAATGCTAGCCGCAGGCTGGCTGGTTATTCACAGCCCATACACGCCTGTCTGAGCTTTAAGAGATGAGATTAGAGTGATTGCATTGCGGCGATACACTTACTTGCTCTGACTGACGCCGCTGAGAGCCCATTTTTACTTCGGTGGTAGGCAGGAGACAGTTAAAAAGCGGCGATGTTCAGCGCACTGTCCGGCCCAATGTAGAATTCGTGTAACTTATCTTTAAATCAGTATTATCGCAGCGATTATCTTACTGGTTTTAATCTTTCTGAATCACTCTATATTCATATCCCTCAGAAATCGCTAGCTAAAGGAACTACTGAAGTAATGCAATTCAATCATCAGTCCACTTTGCTGCCCCCAAGACGCTAAATTAGTATAAATGTCCTCATGAACGTAGGAATATATGACTGCAAGCACAGTGAGACTACAAAACATCGGTCATAGTTTTCTCTCTGCTCCGCGAAAGATGAAGTTATAGTGATGATATACCAACCTCTCGTTTCCTGCCCTTTCTTTTCAACATTGGGCACTCTTCTACACAGAACACATCACGTGGAGAGTGTAAGCTATTGTGGTTCTACTATTCTATCATCAAGGTTCTATAACTT
This sequence comes from Amblyomma americanum, assembly GCF_052857255.1. Taxonomy (NCBI): domain Eukaryota; kingdom Metazoa; phylum Arthropoda; class Arachnida; order Ixodida; family Ixodidae; genus Amblyomma; species Amblyomma americanum. Next base: position 99,720,725 of record NC_135501.1, read on the forward strand.
CGGATCTCGTTCCTTACACAAAATTAACTGAACGCAATATTTCCTCACGATTCATTATTCCGCCAATGGAAAGAGATACTGACCATAAAACACTGCGCCACAAAACGATATAAAAAATCGCGACCAATACATTACGGTTATAAACTTAACGATATTACGCGCTTTACTTCGGCGCGCTAGTTCGGATTAGGGGTGAAATGTGTTGGGTCCGGCAAAAGCACATTTGTGTTTCATTCTGAGGTGGCTTATTAAAGGACTTATGATATGTCTCTATTTTACAGCAGGCTATCGCCACTGAGGCACATTCATTGCTAGTGATGTCAAAACAAGTGATCAGGTTTAGAAGGGCACGCTATGAAGCCGAGATCTCTGCGTTTTGTGCTTTATTTTTAGACGCTTTGAAGGCGCGACGATAGTGTAAGAGGCGCGCTTCACTTCAAGAAACACAAAACAGTCTAATCAAAGTTTCGGGAGAATGAAACAAAAGCATAAGTACCACGTACCATAAATGTCTCCTGACTGCAGTTTGCGCACGTGAGCCACTGTCTGTTAGAAACCATCACCATGTCTGTGTCATTACGATGACAATCCAACGAGTCCACTTTTTTCATGCAAGCTTTATTAAAGTATGCGTTATCACCTCCCCTGCTTGATTAATCGCCATAGTGTTCGGATGCAGAAGCCAAACAGGGATTGAATTCCAGCGTGAGTGGTGGGATTTTGACGAAGGTCACGGTTTTCGAAATTAAAACGAAGCGCTTTCTACCACCGTCTCTTTCATAGCAGAAATGGAGTTTTGACTTTTTCAGACTTGTACACCATATATCACATATTCTTATTGGAATTCAATAATACGCGAATTTTTTCCCACTCTTAGTACGTAGCTTCCGAGCAAGAATTATTCCCATATTCCTTTTTTAACATCCACAGGGAAGGAAAAGAAAATGACTAGTCTCGAACTGTTCGCCACCTATGAAGGTGAACTGGTTCCACAGATAGCTGTGTGCCAGCGATTCAAACTATCCAAGATCATGATAATGGGACGACCACTCAGTTGTCTATTTTCGACTGAAGCCATCCTTTTGTCCGCATGTTCTTCATTAAATATGGCTGTATGTACATTCGCTCAGGTTAAAAGCTCTTGGTTAGTCCATTGACAAGCAGCGGTTTTTCTTTGCGATAATGACGGTGAAATTAACGTAAACGCATTTTAATTCAGAAAAATCCTGCCATGATTAATAAAGCGGATTGTAGTTGTGATTCTTTAGCATGAACTAATTGTGACTTTTCACAATATTTGTATATCTATCTGCATTTCACTTTTGTTATTAGTCCAGAATATTTCTTTCTAAAACAAATAGAGGGAGCCACAAAATGCTATTGTAAACGTCTTCTTGAGGCCGATAGAGGTGAGATCGAGCGTCAGGCGTATTTATTAATTTTCGTTCGTTTGCACTCTCAAAGTGGACCCCAAGAAGAGACCTGACACCCACGAGGGAGAAGCGCTGACAAACACGGGCACTTTCTTCTACTAAAGATTCTTAGCGTCCCGTTTGGGGCAGGTCTTCTTTCCGTAATTAGGAAGCCAAATTTCGCTGTCAGCACCGCCTATCTGTGCAGGGCTGCATAATGAGATTTTCCTGCCCACAGACTCTGGGCCTTTTTTCAAGAATCGTTTCTTTACTGTGGATTCTTGTGACACTGCACGTCTCAGGGACAGAATGACAGGCGACATGCGCGTGGCACACAGAGCATTGTTTTCTTTTCATACCTTCATGGCAGGAATAAAAGGATTTCAGGAGAAGCTCATGAATGCGTTAACACCCAATTATTCTCGCTCAAAAATGATGTGAAAGTTTATCTTCTAAATCCCTAGAAACAATATGTGCTTTTGTTGATTTCATCCTCATGCCTCGAAACAACAGCCGAACTATGTGAAGGCTTACAGTTTCGGTTTACAAACGATGCTTGGATTGTCCAACTGGAAGAAATGTGGTAGGGTGGTTCGTTTATTACATGCATAATGGTATTACATGCATAAAAGAATTCTCACCTCAGCACGAGGTACTACTACACTGCGCTAACGTTCGCGGAACCACCTGAGAGGCTCATGCATTTTTGGAGGTAAGTATTTAAGCTTGTAAATGCATGCGTACTCCTTTTTAACGTTCATGAGCTTTGATCCTTATTGATGAGGTGGATTTTTGCTGAAGCCTATTTAATACCGCCCCTATTGTTTTTGAGTAATAGCTGCCCGTTAAAGGTCGATTGGCGTGTGCAGAGATGCACTATGCACAGGGTGTTTAGACGTGCTGACCCGTGGTAGATTGACATTTTAAACATGCAGCAGTGCAGATGAGTAGACAAAAGCGTGGCTACACGTTGCTCACTGTTGCACATTTCAAAAGCCATGAGCTTGCTTTGGTAGTGTTAGTTTTGAATATGATTTTTGAGGTTTCATGGCCACCTTCGTAATACAGGCCCTATTTTAGCACGTAGTCGGTATACGACGTATATTTCAGCTTTCATTTCACTCAACTGTATTCATCGGTTATTAATTATTCGGTAGAGAACGCTTTACTTCTGGAACTATTACAGTGGTAAGGGCATGCATGCAGGGTTACATCTGCAATCTTGTATGCGGGTGCTCGGTCGAACGCCATTCCTCGCCCCTTCGGGTGACCATACTCTATTTCCGAGATCTGTTTTCCTCGCTGTCAAAACTTGTTTAATCGTTAAATGAAGCAAAAACATCAATATGACTGAGAAAATTCTGCGTAAAAGAATGACGTTCAGCCTTTTTCCAAAAAGTAATATATAGGCACAGATATGTACATCTTTAAGGGGCAGCTACCAAAATGCATTAATGGATAACAACAGACGGCAGCATCGACGAGGTCTCGAGTCATAATTACCTTGCCAGACAACAGCAGAGAAAAAACAGAAGCACGTGCTTCACGTAGTTACTTCTTGTAAGCGCCGAAGCGGTAGCAGCAGCCTAGAAAACAAGATAACAACGCTAGCAGATTAGTTTAAACGTAGCGTCAATCCGACCTCATCACCGGTGATGGATCAATCTGCTCTCTCTGCCTTGCGGAAATAGCATTTGGAAACAATGGAATCAGCAACGTCGAAGGACGACCAATAAAATTTTCTGTGTGGATGGGCAGCAGCACCCAGACTCGTTACTAGCTAAACCTACATGAACCCGGCGCTTGGGGGTCAGGCTTCCATCTCTACACAAGCAACACTTACATAAATGTCTGAACGCCATAAGCAAAAATTCAGATTGAAGAGAACTCTAATGCTCTACACTTTAGCATTTGGCTTGGATTCACGTACTAAACTAGGGTTTATATAATTTTTTCGAAAAACATATTAGGAATATGGGTTCAAAGACTGCTGACACTTTAAGCGAATAGACTAAAATTAGGGGTGAAAATTTCATTATATACGCGCGGTTCAATCGCGTTTCACTGATTGAGGTTTTTCTGTAACCAATGTTGCAGATAATAATAGAGGCATGCTCATAATGAAAGCTCTAATTTCTAATTGTGCCCCTAACAACATGTCTTTCTGCTCTACGTGACATGCGAAATTCTCACTTTTATTTCCTGATTAGCGAAACAGAATGAATAGAAAGTCCCCAATCATCCCTGAGAACCCCTTGTGGTCAGCAGATGTTCGGTATGCTCAGGAGAATCACTGCGATGAAAGATAGACAACGTACATGGCTGCAAGGGATTGAAAAGCAGAATGTGTCAATGTCTCATTCAGATGCGGATTTTAATGGCTTAGTATATCGAGTCGCTTACTTTTACACGTCTGAAAAGGCATCAGTCGTTCTTGTCTTCATAATTTACGCTTCCATTTAGTTCGATAAATAATGAGATACCCCACTCTTAGTAATTGGTAGTGATTTTTTTAATATGTACAGAAAACTGTTGCAGTATGAGAGCGAAAAAAGTTATAGTATTTATTTCATATGTCGATGGCAAGATTATATGTCAGATCGCTAACGGTAATGCTATTCTTTATGAGATCAAAATCCCAGTTCGGCTGTTTAGTTTATTGCATGATAGAGATGAAACTAGAGGAACATACACCCGCACTAGACTACGAGGTCATCAGGCGGCCTATGCACGCTTGGTGAAGAAATCATTTGAGACGCACTCATAGTTGAAATCAAGCCAAATCAAAGTGAAAAATAGGTGTACCAGCACGTGCCAACAGACTGTCCATCAAGGCATTCTTCTGTTGAAGGAATTTTTTTTCAGGTTTTGCCCCTCACGCAACGTTTCGTTTTGACTTCACACATGTACCATTCGCAGTTTTGGGGATTTCCTGTAAACATTTGATTTACCTTATTTTTAACCACTTAGATAATATGCACGCTTCTACAATTATCATTCTGCTAACTTTCGTCTATGATTCTTTCAGTAGCTAGAGGATCGCTGCTCTTTCATGTCATTATCTCTTTCGCTGTGGTCACCATAGAGATTCGTGTTCACAAACGGTGGCATAATTTATTAGCCTTGGCCTTGTCCTAATTGATGACCAGACTTATCGCTTATGCTGCAAAGTTTATGTTTTTCTGTCTGCTATGTTTGGTGATAACTGTGACAGTCTTAAGTTATTTATTTACACTGTGACAAATGGCCGCCTGAAAATCACGCTCTCCAGTGTTGCTATATATCTTAATTGTTTTCAGCTGGACAAAAACAATTGTTAGCCATCAGCCATCCTTTCATGTATGTCTTTAAATTCCTCATTGAGTTGAGCTGCTTGCATCTGTATTTTAAACAGATCTGCACCCGACATATCCAACCGTTAATCAGATCCAATGAACCTAACGGAATATTCCAAACACAAGTGCTAGGATAATGCTGGTGCCCCTCAGTTGTTTTCCTAGAACAGGCAAGGACACCAGCTTGGCAGTTTGCCCACACTGCACACAAGCTTTTTCATTTTCACTTTTTAAGCATTAAGGCGGCACCGGGAAATTAACCCAGCACCTAAACTACGAAAAGCATTTGCGGGATTTCTTAATCACTGAATACATTCACCACTGCGACGCTAGTATGCTCAACTAATGTCTTTTGAAGCATGGTATACGGCAACCCACAAGGTTTTTCAACAACTTTTTCCCTCTAGTTCACCTACTCAGTATATCGACTTCGCTAAATCAGCCTACCGATCGATATTTTTACTCTATGACTACGTGGAAAATAAAGTGGCGCCCGATTGTATGTCCAATAGCTATTATTTTTACTCTTTATGTGTTGCTGGTGTTAAGGCATCGATTGATGACCTGTCGCTGCTCACTCAGGCATATTGCAGACTCGGTTTTTTACAACATGACGGCTGAAGACACGATTTTTTAAGCAATTGTGAATAATTTTGTGCTTCTTTTTTTCACCGATAATACTGCGTGCCTTACGTTTATCGCCCACATTAAAAGGCCTGTTGTCGCTTGCAGTCGCACTCATCATAGAAAGGGGCATTCGTGCCGATGTTATCCAGCGCGCACCAAAATAACAGTCGCCACCTTAGGTGAACGGTCGAAGATGGGAGAAAAGCGCGAGAGTTGCGGAAGTCATGACGTGTATTTTTTTCTTCTTATTCTTGACTTATCACAGGAAGGTGTTGCACTAGAAATAAAAACAAATTTACTAAAAATTGTTGGGCTAATGGTCATGCTTATCGAATTTTCTAGCGCAAAAAAGTACATGGTAGAATGTTTTCTTGTCCTTCATCAAGTTTGTCCAATGCTTTTTCTTCGCTCTAAGCTTACAAAAAAATTAGCTGGGGTTTAATTACTGCTTAACCCGGTTAGACAGCGAGAGCTGTGCTGTATCGGGCAAGTAGACGGGACTTGGCGTCTTAAGGATGAGTGCATTCAGCGCACTGGTTAGACAGCGCGCCCACCCTGCCACCTTTGAATGTTGCAGTTAAATTAATGGTTGATCGTGAGAGGTTGCTCACCCAATGAACGCTGCGGCCTATTGTCGCAGTGCCACTTGTCTGTGACAACGTTGTCAGCGCTAATGCATGCAGGCCGCATCTCTTTCACACTTCCGCCACGTACCCCAAAGCACGATTGAGACGTCCACTGACCCAGGCAGCCAGTTATGCACGCTTCTTCTCCTAAACATCATCGCAATCTAGAACGTTGTCAGGCCCAACGCCAATGAACATTATGAACGCCGACGGCCTATACAAACAGAGACGAGTGCTTAGTCTCGGCGGCGGCGCCAGCTGAGCGACGTCATAGCTGTCACGTGGTTTCTTCTCAGTTCACGGTCAAACTCAAGGGCAAACTCGGGAGTAGTAAAGCTTTCGGGTTATAAAATCGTATATCTGCATATTTCTGCTGCGTGTGGCCGCTTATTGTCCGATAGTTAATAACGGATTTCTCAGAGGAGCTGTCCACAGAGAATAGCCGCCTTTAGAATTTAAAAAAAACGCGTATCCAAGATGTGAAATGTTTGACACCTCTCGTAGAGGGCGCTGAAGGCAGATGTTTTCAGCGGTCTTTTCCTGGAACCTGGCGCTGCAGGCACATTTAAGGTCAAAAGCAATATCTATGCAAATTCTAATAGGCCAGCCAGCCTGTTCTGGAAATTGAGAAACGCGCTTTTTCATGCAAGAGAGAGGAGTCGGTACCGAGAGAGGAAGTTGCAGCGATAAACTTATAAGAATTAATAAATTAATTTTTTCCGCTTGAAACACAACATCGGCGCTAGATTTCGTGGTACTTTTGAAAAGTACGCTAGAACATCATCACGTAATGGTTTTCAAAGGTATGAGATGTGATACGTACCATAGATGGCAAAATTTTATTCTTTTCACTTATTTCAAACAGGATTTAAAGGGCTGTTTATCTCTCACATTAGCTTATGGTTAGGCAGCAGCCGTAGGTCAAAAAAATGGCAGAATGAAAAAAATGATGGCAGCCAATTTCTGTAGAAACAACGAAGCATACTGTTCTCTAAACTTGAGTCAGGGATTTCCTATGTCATGTGGTGAACGAAAATAATAACTCCAGTCAAGCTACAAAATTGTTAGCATGGAAGAAGAGCTCTCTTTGAGAAAGAAGAAAGGGCTCCATTCAGACCGATGTCACTACTGGGCTATACAATAATGATGAAATATGTGGCAGTTGCCTTTAAAGCCCGCCATGAGGTGTAAAACAAGATCCGGGCGTTGTGGCATTTTGTCGCAAATGAAGTACGGCAGCCGCTCGTTTCAATCGCGTTACTGAGCTCTGGCTCACTAAAGTGAATGCGCACTTAGCCGCTTTGGGCAAAAACTTTCTGATGGAAACAGGCCATCAATATGATATAAAGTTCAGAATATATAACCATCAGTGTTTATGCCAAGCTCTGGCCAACTGTGCACAATGTGCGTTGATCCTTTTTTTTTCAAGCGGCCTTGGAACTGCCGCTTGTGCTGGCGAGGGTCGAATGTCCTGCGTGCGGCTATAATATCTCGCTCCTCGACAGTAGAACTCCCAAGTGTCATTAGCACCGACGGGTCGACGCTAGTACATGTATTCACCAAAAGCCGTACACTCGTGCTTCATGATAATTTTCCCATTCGCTGTCCTGCGTAAACAGAGGCGGAACGATGCAGACGCGAAAACCGTGCGGTAAGTGCCACGGAAACAAAGGATAAACGTCGCACTCGAGAAGACCAAGCTGCATATTAATGTCTTCTTTTCCGCACTACACGCGCACCACTCACAATTCGCATTTCTGCTTTAGACGTCAGTGACTATGCGCTACGCTGCTGCACTTGCGTTTTCCTAGGCAATTTCAAGCACAGTCATACCGGTGTTCCGACTTGGTGGTCGTGACGTTAGCCCGGCGGCCTGTGGTGGGCGTGGAATTCCAACTGCGGCTGCCAACTTCTGATGACGATAATATTGAAAAGCAGCCGTGTGATGTGCGGTGTCAGTACTCATAATTGAACTTGAGGTGATATAACTTACCTCGAAAACGCCTCTCTACTTCGCCTCCTTTTACACTGTCCTTCATACCTCCCTCAAAGCACGGTTGAAGTGGCCATCATGAACGCAACGATAAATGCCGCTTGTTCTCGGCACAGAACACTTGCTGATTTTTCGTTCCATCCGAACAAAATTGGAAATTTTTTGCAGCATAGGGAGCTATAGGTTAATCTCTCGCTCAATGCAATTCACTGTTAAAACTACGAATTAGCCCGCGTTACCTGTGACCTCCCGCAAGTGGCTGATTAGACTGCGGTATCAGGCTGGGAAGTTAATTGGTACGCGCGAGTGCCTTTTTTTATAACCCGGTAAAAATAAGAGGCGTTTAGTAGCCAGAGGCGAAAAATTGGATGAAAACCTTACCTTTGAAAACATTGCAAGCGTGATCAAACTTTCGCCGTTCAGGCGGCCTAAAATTTAAGCTCACCACGCGAGCAGAGAAAAATTCTCTTCGCGGCGCATTCTACGACAGGTTGCGAATGCAGTCGACGTAGTTGCATACCTTAGCTCCGGGCAACCACCGCCACACTTTTTATGCCCTCGTGACCAGCAGACCGGGCGAAGCGGCACAGGTTTTACAGACTCGCGCCTTTTTTTTTTATTTGCAGAGTGCTTATACACTTCGTGGCGAAAATAAAACTATTCCACGCTTGCAAACCACCTGCTCAGTGCGAAGCCACGAACGCTGAACGCAGAATGCACATCGTGCTGGCTCTTCGTTGTCCTGTTGCGTAGGGAAACTGAACAAACCCGAAATCAGAAGCAAGCGGAAGCTTACAACGGCGTAATTGCGTGCACTCAGCTGATCCTCGATGCTTTATCATTTTCCACTGTAATGCAGCGTCAGGGAGTAGTCATTGCGGGCAGGCCGCAAAGCTCTTCTTTAGCGGTGTGGAAACATTGTAATGATCAGTCGGCCACTTTGAAATCGCCCCTGTGCTACCCCATTCACTTGTTGAAATGATCACGTCATCTTTTATTTCTGGCTGACCACGGTAGAGACGCTATGAAATAGTTATTAAAGTGCTCTCTCACAATTATTCTCTTGGCTCAAAACGGTATTTGATAAATGAAGCGTACTTCACACTCCCTTCTCAGATATAACTGGTACTTAGATAAACCACCATTTACAGTTATTTTCGCAAGTCGACAAAGTAGCATGGAACGAGCTGCTTCGTAAGGACAAAGAAATGATCAGCAGACGAAACCTGCGTTGTCATTTTTGCTGAAAACGAAACCGCTTTAAGTAGCGGCTTTAAAGTTCCAAAGATGTGTGTGACAGAATTCTGACCTGAATTTTTGGCTCATGGCATTACAATGGCTGCAGGTGGTGTCGTTGCTGCGCGCTGGATGGTGGAGGAGTTGTGGAATTAATGCGTGAAATATATCCTACTATCAGCGAAGAGTAGTCACGGTACAAGTTTACTTTGCTTTCACTGAGAAGCAGCACGGAAACTAATGTTTAATGTTTTCTGCAATAAATAAACTACTTCTTGAAATGTATCTTTAAAACTCAACTTCAAGTGGCCTCCCAGTTTTACTTCTCAGTCGCGTCTTACGTCCGCAATTCTGCATTATAGTTCACCAGAGTTGTTAAAGTGTTCTAGGTGTACACGTTTGAAGATATTCAAACCGCGCTGCACTTGCGGCGGATCCCAAAGCTGCTGTTAAAGTTGGTGTAACCAAGCGGAAGTACATAAAAATTCATACAATCACATGTACCTTCAGACACCTTATATCCAACAACATTCACTCCTAGCAAGATGTATGCCGAGAAAACCGTGTTCCATTTCTTTCTTTTGCGAATTCTTCATATGGTGTTGTATATACCATGTGTTTCACTTAAGAAGATCGAGAAGTTCTCTAAAATGCTTCTCGAGTTAGCAGACATCTTTCGGTATAACACAGCGGTGTAGAGCATAAAAGAACTTCAAATACTACTTAACTAGCAGGATGATTAACAAATATTTAATGGGCAACTTTTAACTGCTACTGTTACTTTCCTTATTTATTAACAGGCATGTAGCACAATGTAAGAAATATCCATATCAGCCTTTAGAATTGCGTAAACGCAGTTGCCCTCGGCGCCGTGGTCCAACGAATTGGGGCTGTTTGGACGAGTTACATGCACTGGAGGCGTTGCTTTGCCGGCCAGTTTTTTTGATAGCGCATGCGTTTTGGCATCGTGTAGGCAAAATTGAGGGCACAGCACCGAGGGAAATGCGTTTTGGAAAGTCTAAAATCCGATATGGGCATTACTTAAGGTGGGATACATGCCTATCAGTAGTTAAGGAGACTAACAGTAATAGTTGAAAAGCTAACTATTCACTATTAGTTAACAAGCCTGTTAGTTAGCAAACCTTGGCACTGTGCTAATCAGCTGTACTGCTTACAATGCTGTGCCGAAAAAGCGTTCTTCTAAGTAAAAAATGTCTGTCCTTAAAACTGTACAGAATCCTAGGTGAAACGCCCTATTATGGGTTTTCCTCTCATGATGCGTATTTTATTCGTCCCCATATACAATGAGGCAGAATACAAAAAAGCGTCAAACAATCCGGTCCAATTACAGTAATGTCTTCGCAGGAATGCTGAATAGTTTTGTTTCCCATATGCGAAACATTGGAACTTAGAAAGTGATAATAAATTGAAATTTGGCATATCTTAGACCTCTTTCCAGCAAAAGCCATTTTTACCGGGAGACCGGGGTATATAAGCACCACAATGAGCTCTTAGGTAGCTTTTTTGAGACTTTAGATAACGTCGAAACAAACTCAGTTATTGCGTTCACCGATCTGGTCGCTGAAAAGAAACATGAAAGCTAAAAGGCGCCGTAGAGTTTCAGCGTGTCTCATGAAGTCTAGTGCCTGCTCTGGTTTATAGAAGGACAAAATCTTCAAAGTGTGACTCGGCGGAAACTGCATGTCGGCCATTCACGGTAGCCACATAATTGCAATAATCATCGATTGGGTAGGTACTACGCGTTACTAGAGCCGAAGTTTTATGGAAGCTGAACGAGTTGTCAGTATTAGGAATTTCTGGTTGAATATATTTATTTGATTTCGTATTCTGTTTCCATACTCTGCCTAAGATGAATATGAGTAAATTAGGAAAAATACAAAAAAAAGATATGTGCTACCGACCATGCAAACGCCATAACTATCATATCGCACTAAAATCACATAACAAATGTTTTAGGTATTCAAATTTGCTTGCACAATTAATTTGCGAAATAAATTGAATAGCTCCCTCATAAACTCATAGGTAATTTGTTTTTCCTCAGTTGTGCAGCAATGTCACGCGTTATGATTTCTCTTTTTTTGTGCGCTAGCACGTTATGAGTCATTCGCAAAAAAGCCGTTATGCACAGGTGAACCTCAGAGTAGTTCCTGTAAGCTCAGGCGTGGTTATAGAGCAGTGTCGCGCCAGCCGCAAGCAAAAGAAGGAGGCTAAGGTAAGATGGGAGTAGAGTCGCGCCAGCTGCAGCCAATAAGAGGAGGGTCTCGCTACCGTTGCAGCCTAGTGGATAGAGGGTGTGAAGGTGAACAGTGAGAAACGCGTTGTGTGCGCATGCGATGCCATAAAGACGAGGGGAAGGACGAACTCTCCAGGGAAACGTGCAGTGAAGCAAATATTTCATCATTGCTGAAGCCGGCCTTTTACAGATTCCGAAGCCTAACGACGGGCACGACTGGCCGGAGATGAACCCAAAAGCATAGAGTACCAACATGAGTCAATCGATACAGTGGATAAAGTCAGGCGATAAGCCGAAGCAGAACGGCGAGGTCTGCAGAAACTTGCTAAACGGTGTACGGAAACAGATAAGCGAGGAAACAGATGCGAACGATGAAGCCGCCGGAGGAACCTGCAGTGGAGAGGCACGTACAAGTTGCTTCATAGACTACAGAAAAGTGGGAATGACGCTTGGAATCGCATTGATCAGCTCAGGGAGCCTATCGCTAAAGCAAAGCAGAAGTACTACTGCAGGAACATTTGGATACAACATGAGTTTTCAGTCTTTTAAAATGGTAAATTAAGATATGCAACGCGAAATAAGGGCAAGCTTGCAAGCGAACTGAAAACGTATTTATGCTAACCTCATGAATCGGAGGCCAGTTTTTTCACTGTTATTTACCTTTGCACATATTGATAAACAGCTATTTTCCTCTATTTCTCCTTGTTTCTATGACTCCTTCCATGTCCACTTTTAAATATTTTCAGTTAAGACAGCAGCAGTCATGATTAAATAAGATAAATGAAGAATAATAAAGTTTGCTCTCTTCGTGAAGAATATGAAGTGCTGCCTGGACCGGACTTGTTTCTAGTGCGCTCCGTCAATTTTGACAAATTGGCCAGCGATTGACTGCGAAGCCATCGCCACAGCTTTGCTGCATGCGGTGGTTAGCTGCCATTTGATTGCGGACTAGTTTGACCCGTAGACGGCCACCTTCTCAGAGGTCACGGGGACCACGCAGCTCAGCAGCTGCAGCGAACTGGGGCTACGATCGAACACTGTCGTCCTCCAGGCACTGCGTCTTCTACCAGACGGGCTGTCGAAACGACATGCCAGTCTAAAAGATCCTTCCCAGGACCGCTCAGAAGAGAGGCTGCCTGTAGTCTCAACCTGGCGTATCGCCGCTGTAGAAGGTAGTGGTTAAACCACGCGAATGCCACGATGTGTCAACCTTGTCCAACCGTCTCCTTCAACCAACCCTCGAAGAGTGCCTTGGGACACATGGATTTCAAAGCTTCGTAATTCAGCACCCCACCAACACCATGACCGTTTGCGCTCTTTATTCGATGCCGACCGCCTCAATGAAGTGCACTGCCTACGTCTGCTTCGACCACCGTGATTGTTCAAGCTTAACCGGCATCTGGTGCTGACCTTCAGCGCTGTCATTTCGTGTGTACACCCAGACGTAGCACACAAGGAACTTGCTTCTTCGTTGGATTGTTCCACACATAACGTGGTGCAAGCTCGCTACATGGGAAGGAGGCGTACGTCCCTTCGTAGTCTGCAGGGACCTCTGTCTACTCCAACTCGCAATAAACTTTATAGGGGCTACTCGCAGAACCACCTCTACAGGCCTGGAGACGTATACTGTTATTTTTTCTTTCGGTCAGGACATAAGATAGCGTCTTGCCGTATTCCGCAGACACCTCTATGGGGCTTCTAATTTAGAGCTACATTTCTGCAGCCTTGGTAGCAAGGACGATCACGGTAGCACTTCCAAAGACTGCCCAGTGAAGCATCGCGCCATAGAGAAATGGCGTAAACGTTCCAAGGGTGCTCGCCCGTATCCAGTTTCAGAGTCGTCAAATAGTGTCTTGACTACATCGAACCGCTTTGCACTATTGGCGCTTAGAGAGGTTGACACCACTGCACAACGTGATGTTGATGAAGCTCTTCCCGTCACTCAAACGTGGAGTCAAGCATTGAAGAGAGGGAAAACACGTTCTGCTAAACCACCCCGAAATTTGGCTCTTGAGCAGCAACATTTTGATGACATTGCCGAATTGAATAAAAAGCTTGCAGTTCAGCAGGAGGAGGTGCATCATCTCTCCCAGAAACGCGCTTTACTCGCCCAATCTGCCACTCGCCATACTACTAACACATCTGTGACGTATTGAAATGCGCGCACATCGGTTGCTTCTTGTGCAACACCCTGGCCTGCTTACTTGACTTATGTAGAGCTTCTCCACTAAGTAGCGTGACAACTACAACAACTACAAAGGTGTCGATAGCTAACATTCCTTTGTTTCCCAAAGTGTGCATTCAAGATTGGACACCTACCAATATGTGTTACAATGGAACTGCCGGAGTTTACAGAACAAGGCAGGCGAGGTACGTCATCGACTGCGCTTACATAACTTTCTGCGTGGACGTTACTTCTACAAGAGACTAATGATCTGCTTGCGCTTTATGGCTTTACTGCGTACTCCTGTCCAACTATACCGGACCGTAGTTCTAGTACTGCCTCCAGAACGCCTGCAAAGTCCGCCGTATAGGTAGCCACTTGTTACCCTCCGACTGAAGTTCCACTGGTGTCTTGGTGCAACAAGTGGCAAAATGTTGTGGCTGTGCTGGTTCGCCTTCCACAAACTGACGTGGTTTATGTGTCGTGCCACATACGTCCCTTCAGTAGGATGGATAGCTAGGATGGATAGCTCACCTTCGCGGAGCATTCCCAGGGCGCCCTGTTTTCGTTGGCGACAATTCCATTGTCCTGCATCAGATTTGTGGTGACCCCTTCTCTAATGTGCGGGGAAATATAGTGCTGGACACTTTTAATGAGGGAGAGTTCGTGCTTCTCAACTCCCCAGGCACCGCAACCCGCCGGTGGGATCATCCCCACTCTAATGCTTCCTCTCCAGTCATAACATGGAGGTGTGGTGCACACCCTGTATCCTGTGACTGAGAAATAGACTGTTCGGGCAGCCATCTCCATTCATTTTTTTATCGGTTTGGATCCTGATTCACAGCGTCGCCGTAAGACCTGTGGCTATGTCACAGAGTTTGACTTGTTCAGGACGGCACTCAGCGACTGCCTGCTATCAGCTCCATCGGATCTGCAGAAAGCTTTGTGTAGAAAGTTTCAAAATGTCAGTCATTCAAGTTGGGTTGAGGAAAGCCAACCGCCTCCAGGCCTGTGCCTTCTTTGACTCTGGGCAGCCCGTCGTCGGGCGGAACTGGTGGTCACTCGAGGCTCATCTTCGTCGCAACGCCGAGACGCATTACACCGATTAACAGCTGCTGCACGCCGATATCAGAAGCGCCTTTCTCGCCAGCGATGGCAGGACTGGTGCGCGTCTATTGGCTCATCGTCAATGACCGCCTCGGTATGGCTCATGTTTCGTCTCATGGAAATCGGCAAGCGTTCAAAAGGCCCCACAAGTTCAGAATGCCGTGAAACCGGGTTCCTCAAGGCTCTGTACTAGGTAATCTGCTTTTTAAGCGAAACGCTAGGTAAAGCCGATTTCACCGTGCGTTGGTTGTTGACCTTCAAGTGAGCCAGAGGGCGACTGTGCTATAGACCCTACCATATGTGGCTCACCTCGGCGTTACAACAGTTGACCTTTGTATTCCGACCAACCCTTTCATCTTACAGCATTCTGGTTTGTGTCACAGCATTTCTCTTTGCATACAGCATACACGTTTTAGTCCAGTTGGAATCTAGCTTCCGAGAGGGTTTCGGACCAATAACATATGCACCTTCAATTGCATGCTTTTTGAGACTTGGGAGAGGAATTCGGACCGATGATGCATAAAACTCTAGTTGAATGCTTTTAGGCGCGCTTGAGGTGACCCCCAGTCGAGATCTGTGAGCTACTGCGTCGTTTCCTTTCCTCAAAACATGCTTTCGCACTCCTCCAAGTAAGCACACGTAAGTACTCTCATAGTTTTTCATAATTTGTATAAACGACTTCTCTGACTCCGTTAGGTCACAAATTAGACTTCACGCTGATGACCGTGTGTGTATTGTGTAGACAATTATCGACACCTTCTGATATAGTCACTCTTCAATATGATCTCGATAACACATCTTTATGTCACGCATGTTTTATGAAACTAAAGGTTGGTAAGTGCAAAGCAATGATTATAACTCGTACGCTTATCCAGTCTTCATGTAGGTATTTGGTAAATAAGTCCCCTTAAACTTCTGTGTCTGATTATAAGTGCCTTGGCGTATATTTTTCTGCCAACCTCTCATGGAAAATGCGCATCAAACATATTAGTAATAATGCTAACGAACACTTGGTTTTCTTCGCCGTAACTTTTCCTTGCTTCTGTGTCCCTAAAACCACTTCTGTAAAAGTCTCTTGTCCGTCCGAAACTAGAGTATGCCTGTTATGTCTGGGATCCCCATATGATCACTCATAGTAGCCTTCGGATCCATCAAAAATCGTTTTTCTCGTTTTATGCTTCCTAATTACGTTAAGCCAGTGTAAAGCTTATGAAGAACACAATGAATTTCCTCAACTTTCCTTACACCCCATATTTCTCATTTTTTTTTCTGAAAATACATTTGGTCAATGAATTCTTAATAGAATCGCTTGTTCTTATCCCTACGTACTTTTCGTCCTGCGTAGACCCCCTTTTTAAAAGTTGGTTTTCCAAGCATAAGTACTCACCTGTATTCCGATTTGCTTCTTCAAAAGACAAGCATGGACTGGAATCACCTTCTCGCCTCCGTCATGCCCATCACTGCACCCGGTGCCTTCAAGTCTGCTGTGTATAACAATCTGTATAATTCTGCCTATTACAATTGCATTTTTGATATTCACCCACTCCTGTTTGCAATGACGATGGGCGCAGAGAGTGAAAACATCAAAATACGGAAAAAATCCAGTTGCTGTTCTTGGAAAGTACCTTCAAAAACATGACGCTGACGTTTCTTTTTGTCACCTAGCGGTCGTGACTTTAACGCTCTCGTTTCTGAATATTTCGGTGCGGCAATAATAACTGATGTACTCTACAAAAGAATAAAGCAAAGAAACACGATTATTGGATTGAAACTAATGAACAGACATGGCCGCTCCGAGCTGCTAGCAGCATGAGGCTGTATGAAGCCCCGCAGATGCCTAGAGCGAAGACTCAGTTGCTGGTTGGCCTTGCTTCGTGTTTTCATTTCTTCGGCTTGACGGCCTAGCAGCGGTAGGAAGAATATCGTCATGCTGCGCCTCTGGGTCTCTGGTTGCAGGGATCTTTATTTGGGAACAACTTCCTTCTTCATTTATTTGTCATTCGCGACGTTTCGTCCTTGACAGTTAGTCGTTCCCACTAGTGAGAAGGCTGTGCAGTTATTTTGTTTATGCAGAATTAACTTGTTTCTTGCACATTTCCTGTATGACTTACCACATTTCACAGCTTTGGCAAACTGATAGTCATTCCAATGGCACTGTCATGGAAATTATGTATTTGCCATTTTTGCTGGTATGTTGCAATTTCACAACGCTTTTTTTGGTATAGTGCTACCGTTAGCCACTCCTTGGTGTTAGACATTGGCGTTCCAAGATGGGACGATGTGTTTTACGTCTTCGGAGGCTAATGTTCTGCGACGTGCTAAGTTCAAAGATGGATACGTAAGACGGACTTTTCGAAAGTACCAGGGGGTGCTTATAAGTATGGAGCTTTACCCAGCAAAAAATACGTTAGGAAGATGAAACTTCCATGCTATTCTATAAATTCGCACAGGACGTCAGTCCAATTGCGAGATGTCTCCTGCAGCCTTCTAAGTACTTGCAAATAGAATTCTACTGGCCGCTACTCAGGCCACCCATTTGCAGCATTAGTTGCCACCAAAACTGTTTCCAACATCCGAGAAGAGAGAATAGAGGGACGCATCCAAGTCGAGCGAATAGGGTTGATGGGGCATTAGTTTAAATCCTAAGGGGCGATTTTTGCAGTACTGGCACCTCAGTGTGTGTCGGGGCATTGTCACGGAACAAGCCGACACCTTTGGAGAGCTTCCGCCAACGTTTTGTTTTTATTTTGCCTCAGATTTGTCGATAACGAGCTGTAATATGTTTCACTGATTGTTCAATTCCATAGGAGTGAGTCCACGCTCAGAACTGGCTTCTTATCCTCCCCAAAAAATGGTTGCCATTTGCTACTGCACTCACATTTGCACGCAGATCTTTTGCTTGGGGCAAACAGAGTGCCTCTATTACGTAATAAGGCAGATACTTGGGCCAGTTGCAAAGCGTTTGAAATCATTTTCGCTAGCGCTTTGTGAACACACGATACAAAGATGACAAATACACAGGACAGACGCTAGTCTTCAACTGCCTTTTATTCATAAAAAATTCTTTGTAAGACATCTCACAATGCTCCCACTCACACACGCGCAGTAGCAACGCCGCGCTTCAGGAAAAACGTTTCTTTTTTTTGATAGATTGACAGGCGGGGTGCTGCCGCATTTCCAACCTTCTTTAACAATGCACGTAGCTTTGAAAGATTCACGTTCTGATTGCGTTTCTATTGTACCTAGAATGATTTTTCTTGAAAGATGGGTGCACCGGTCAGGGTCGCTAGGGTACCGTTCGAAAAAGCACCGTTTGAGTGCGCAGCATGCATCTCCCCCGTTGTGGATTCCGTTGCCAAGCGGTGCTTTCTCAGCCTTTCATTTATGCAATGATGCCATTCAGTATTTGAGAACTAACAATCTGAAGCTACTAGTAGCGGATAAGGAGGGAGGATTTGTGGTGGTGTCAAACAGTGTGTACAAAGAAAAGGTAAAAATGGCATTAACTAAGAACTTTGTAGCTCCGATGGTGACTAGTCAGAAAGCGAAAAAACAGGCATTAAGGTTACGTAACGAGAAACACTGGATATTTTGGGCAAAAAGATAGGTGACAGTAGGGAAGCGGGACTAAGCGTTTTCATCTCCGCGAAAACAAATAAAGAGGATGTGCCACTGAGGACGATTGTATCGGAGAACGGGCCATGGCAAGGCGTTCTTTCTAGATTCCTGCAAGAGAAATTAAGTCTCTTGAAGTTTTAGGACCCTCCCTTTTCTGGTTAGTAATTGTAATGAGGTAGTGGACAATTTAGGAACCACGAAGAATCTCCGCACGTGAATTTTGTCTTTTCAGTAGATGTAAAATAGCTTTTTTACTCGACGCCGCAGGAGGAAAACTTGATTGCGTTGCGTGACTGCATTGAAAGCGGAACCCGATTGTCATTTCAGAGTTCTATTGGCATATAAATTGAAAGCTTTTTAAACCTTGTTTCATTTTACCGGTTATCGACTCTCATAAAGCAAGAAGGTGCAGAATATGTACCGAAGGATGGTATATGCTTTGGGTCCTGCATAATTCCCGTTCTTAACTCTGTCTAATTAGCATACATTGACCAACGCATTGTCGCGCGGATTAACACTGACAAAGTTAAATGCATTTTTAGTTATGTTGACGCCTACCTTGTAGTAATGAATCTAACACAGTCTGACAAACCGGAAAATGTGGTGAATAATGTGCTCGATGTTTTTAATTCTTGTAGCCTAGGTCTAACCTTTACAACAGAAATCCCAAACGACAATAGGCTACAGATCCTTGATATATGCATTAGATTTGAAAAGGCACTTGTTTGCTGGATGTATGAGCCGAGGACAAAAAAAAAGAAATTCTCAGTTATCAATCGGCGTGCTCTAAACTTGTGAAAAGGGGTATTACCATGAATGCCTTCCGCGCTGCTCTCCATAAGTCGTGCGAGCATTGCATCGCCGAGAGTGTGACATTGCAAAAGCTTCGCTAAGAGAACGCCGGGTTTCCAGAGGAAACTCTTTTATATGTTGCGGAAAAGCTGCTGAAAGAAGTGAGAACTGGGAGGCCGCAAAACCGTGAAGATCCCCAATGACGGACCCAACTTGTGTCTATGCGTTATATGCACAACATGTCGCGTCGTCTAAAAAAGGTGGCGAAAAAGTGTGGCGTTGATCTTGTATTGACTGCCCCGAATAAACTTGTTGACTTGTGCCCGCTTGTGAACGGCAAGGCAAGGAAGCCAATGTGCACTACGAACCAGTAAAACAAGTTCGTACCATGCAAAATTTGTGTTTATAAAATCCCGCTCGCTTGTGGCAAGGCTTACATTGGGCAATCAGGACGATGCATAAATGAAAGGCTAAGACAGCATCGCTTGGCAAAGGAATCTTTATTGGCGGGGGGGATTCTCGATGCGCACTGCAAACGCCGTTTTATCGAACGGTACCCTGGCCACTCGGTACCTTGCGCACTAATCTTTCAAGAAACAAGCATTTTTGGTACAATAAAAACGTAATCGCAGTATCAGCATTTGGAGATGTCTTATCTTGAAAGTTTTTCGAATAAAATAAAAACGAAAGTTGAGAACTAGCGTCTGCCCTTTGTGTCTTCTTTGTCTCATGTGTTCACTAAGGGCTAGCAAAAAAGATTTCTATTACCTAATTTTTTCTTTTTATCTGTAGGTCTTAACAGGATATCTATCTCTCGTCACCAGTTGGTGCAGAAAATCTGCCTCGTTTCTGAAAAAATGTTCTAAAACAGCAACTCATATCCGCACATGTCTCATCTTCACTTCGGTTATGGTAAGTGTCGCGACACGCTTGGCTGTAAGCTTTCTGATTACTAAGCCACTGCGGATGATGGCACCGACTCTCTCAACTGATGTCTTCCGATATGTAGCAATACGTTTGCAAGGTATTGGCGGTCTTCCATGATCATGTCATAAATTGTTTTCACATTCGCAAGCAAAGAGACGGAGACAGGCCTTCTATTGCATTCCTCACTTTCAACACCAAAATGACCAGTTTAAAAATATACAGCCAATGTTGAACTATTGCATACGGAGGGCCGCTGTCACACAAAGCTTCTGACATTTGATCATAGACCTGTTTTGCAGCTTTACCTTGAAGAAGCAGGAACTTGATTATGAACGTGTGTACTTCTGCATTGAATTTCTAGGGAGGTGATGTCAAATTAACTGTGGATCGCGAAAAAAATCCAGCTAAACACATAGTTGGTACATATTTGCACCATGTAATAGAGACAAAGTGTTAAGTACACACTGGAGTGTACAGCCTTCTAGAGCAATGTTTTCTTGGTAAGGCGCAATACTTATCAGCACCCCCTTATCAATAGATGGAAGTAAACTGTTGATCCAAAACAGAAAATTTTCTGTCTGAGACGGGTTTAGAATATTTTAGCACGTGTATTTTTTTTCGTAACCTTTGGAGACGCTTTCTATACAAGCTCCATGAACAGCATTAATCCCGCACAGAAATTTGCACAACCTATCACCCAAGGTTTTTTTTTCTTTCCCCGCCCGCTCGCCGTGTGCCATTCTTTTCACAGCAAGGTTCTTCACTGACTTGTGGCCGTTGTAGATTTATTGATGCTGTTGTTTTGCGGCTACAAGCATTGCATAGCCTCTCCTGTTTATCGCCGCGATCTGCCAATAGTAATGCGATGGCATAAGAATTGTGCTGACACCAAAACCCAGCCGATGTGCGGGGCTACGAAATCCGCTGGGTGGTCACGTGAGGTGAATTGATCTTGTCGCGCCATCACAAGCTACCTGCAGTGGCAGGTGAAAACTTCGCCACCGGATTGTGAGCTACCTGCCCACTATGGCAGGCGGAAAATAAATTAAAGATTGGTCTTGAGAGGTTACGTGACCGTGTGATGTCGTCACAGCCTACCCAATTGGTTGTGAGCACCGATGTTTGAAGGCAGCAACCTAGATAGGTAATCGAAATTAAAAATAAAATAATGGGATAATGCAAATGTCGGCACCATCAAATCATGGCGGATACGACCTACTGCAGACAGAAGTCAGATAACGGTGGTTGATGAACCGACCATCTCAAAGAAACTGCCGCACATACGCACCGAAGCGAAGAGAGGGGCTACGACAAATGTGACATTTAATGCTATTGCATTCCAGTCCAGAGTTGACCTGAGGGTGCCCATGGTTTCTTTTAATTATGTCAACGTCACAGACCCTCTTGAGGTATCATATGAAGATTGGGCTTGTCGATAATTTAATTATTTCATCAAAGATAGACTTGCAGCAATCAGGGGCAAGGTGTATCGCTGCTTCGGCTAGGGGGATGTTGAAATTTATGAGTCTGAAAGAAAGACATAGGATGCGCCGACCGGGGTACAAAAAGCGGGATGGACGGATTTCAAGTACGTGTTGTGAAGCGGAATCCGGTGTGCCTGGGTTATAAAGGAATTACTCAGAAATAAATAATTTAACTTGTCGACAAGGCAAAGTCTAATTTCTTTCAGCTGTGATTCAGCGCTACATTAGTTATGTTTTGTGGCTAAAGCCCTAAGAGAGCAGATGTAGTGCAAGTTGGTTGAGATTCATGGCTGCAGAAGCGCGCAAGAAAAACACGGAAGACTGATTGAACGACACGAACAGGTGTTAACTTGCAACAGATGTTTATTCAAGAAAGACACGAGAATAAGTAGGAAGGCAAACGAAAAAAAAAACGCGAAACACCAATAACCAACAGAGTCGTCAATCCTTTTCTGCCACCCACACGAAAGAATAAAATACGCCTCTAGAATATATTTAAAACCCCCAAAACGCTGCCAAAAATTTAACACCCCTATAAGCCAAACATTCCGTAGTTTATCCGATAAATATGTCACTATATAGACGCATAAAAAAGGCTTTCATGATCACGCGAACACTTCGGTCACGGTGTTTGAAAGGAACTGTAGTTCTTCCAAGCAGCGGAGTGCAACGTCTTTTTTCCTTTATCATTACTTTCACACGTGAGGCAGTGTTTTGGCTATTTAACTTTGGAATGGCCGCTTGAGTATCTTAGTCATGCTTTTTTGTCTTTTCAATCTAATCTGCAACGCAGCATTGCAGATGTTTTAAATTGCTGTTATGAAGACCTGGCTTCATATGACCCGTCCTGGCAACCCTCTTGGACCGTGGCTCCTTCGCAGAAGTTCAGCTCATCGCCTACGACATCACCATTTCCTCTGGATATAAACGAACGCCAGCGGCCCGCGCCTTCCAGTGGGCGTGTGAGCAGCATCGTGGCACGGTTGCTTGACAGCATGCGTTTGTTCATGCAGGTTAGTAATGACGTTCCTATGTTTGCAAAGAAATCTAGCAATGTTTGTCTTGTGCTGTTCCCACGCCCACAAGTGCTATTAGGTTTGCTTGTGCAGTCATTTGATGTGTGTGCTCAGCTGGTTCTGCAGTCGGGTGATGTCGAACTTAACCCTGGCCCTGGTACGCGTTCTAAGAACAGTGAAACGGATGACTCTGTACAGGAAAAGCTTAATGACGTGTTAACTTTATTACAGAACGTTAACTCACGCACTGCTAGAATGGAAACCGAACAGTTGCGCTTAATTGCTTGCATATCTGAAATAAAGGAAAATCAGGAATCTATGAAAAATAATATCTCCGATATCGATGCGAGGCTGTCGGCAGTTGAACTTCAAGCTTCTGCTTCTGACGAAGCTCAACAAGAGCTGCTGACCCTGCGCGAACTCGCTGATAACCTGATTAGCGAGAATGCCAAATTGCGGCTTAGTCAGTCACAGCTTGAAGACAGGCAGCGAAGAGACAATCTATTGTTTTTTGGCTTACGTGACAGTCCAACGGAAACATGGGAAGGAACGGAAGACAAGCTTTTGAGCGTTATCTCTAACTGCTTCAGTCCGGCGCTTATGAAGGATGCGTTTGAACGCACCCATAGGATTGGTACATTTACGGATGATAAATGTCGCCCGGTCATCGTGAAGTTCTCCTCCTTTAAAACAAAGCAACAAATTCTATCCCAGTCAGCGAAACTTAAAGATGAAGGTATCACCGTAAGTGAAGATTACTCGTTGGAAACGCGTCAGGCCAGGAAAAAGCTGCTTCAATTCGCTAAGGGTCAGGACTCATTTTACAAGCTTAGGCACAACAAGCTGTACATTAAGAACAAATGCTACAGTTATAACTCTGCTCGCGACTGCGTTTTTATGGAGGCTAATCTTCGGGCATCAGCAACTTCTCTTGATAATAACTCAAGTCACGGTATCGCTGCTTCATCACATGCTGAGCCGACTGATTGATTGTCTCCTTCGCCAGTCCACAATCAGCAGTCAAATGACGGTACCTCTGGCTCGACCTACGCGCCGTAGGGCTGCGCGAGGGGCAGTGGGCCAGTGTCCGCTACTGGCAACTCGCTTTCTTTTATTTTTTTCAACATACGAAGCTTACTACCCAAGCGCGATGAACTTAATCCTATCATTGATTCGTGTGATGCTGATGTCGTCTTACTAACCGAAACATGGCTTTCTTCCAAGATAGCGGACATTGAACTATTTGACTGCAAAAAACGCTATAACGTGTTTAGATCTGACAGAAGTGAGAGATCTGGAGGAGGTGTTTTAATAGCTGTCGCGGATAATTTTGTAGCATCGCCTATTAATATTCCAACTAGCCTGGAACTGGTTTGAGTGGAACTCAGTGTACGTTTTAAGAGAATGATTTTGGGTATATGTTACCGTCCCCCGTCCTCGAGCCATACATTCGTTGATGAATTGCATGATTCCCTTAACATGATCACTGTACGATTTCCGAGTACACCTATTGTCTTAGCTGGTGACTTTAACTACCCTAGTATCGTGTGGACTAGTACATCACCTTATCTCAGCTCTTTTTCGACTGAGTGTAAAAACTTGTATGGATTTCAATCTTTTGCAGTTAGTCTCTAAACCTACTCGAACTGCTTTATCCTCATCGAATGTTTTAGATCTTGTTCTAACTAACGTGCCTGATCATATCCCTTCGATTATTTACCTACCTGGTCTCAGTGATCATTCTTTGCTGCATTTTGATGTACAAAATCCTGTATCTATCCGCGTTAGCCAGACTAAACACATTAGAGATTATAAACGGGCTGACTTTAATGCTATTAACTGCGAACTAGCTGGTTTTTTGGATGATTACTTACCAGGCTTTTCACAGCGTTCTCTTTACGCTAACTGGGATTTGTTCAAGGATATCGTTGAACATCTCATTAACACTTTTGTACCATTAAGATCTTTGAAGTGCTATCGGGAATCACCTTGGTTTAATAATATTTTAAAAAGACTCTCCAATAAAAAGAAGCGCTTGTTCCGCTCTGCGAAGTTGTTGAATTCTAAACAACGATGGGAGGCCTACTTTTCTGCAGCTGCAGAGTACAAAGGTGCGCTAAAAAACGCAAAGGACACATTTTTTAACCACACACTGCCTGCTATGCTGGTCAATAATCCAAAACAATTTTGGAATGTATTTAACAAGAAAGGCCCTTCCACAATACTACTTACTTCTTCTGATGGTGTTGCCTTTCCTCCATACGTATGTGCTTCTGTTCTAAACAATATATTTGCTGCGGCATTTTCTACCAACGTTTCTCTTGTTCATCGCGTGTGCCCTGTTTTTGATGCTCTTCCTATGGATCCAGTTATATTCGACGCGTCAGGCATCCAGTGCATCATAGAAAATCTTAAGGTTTCCTCTTCCTGCGGTGTTGACAACAATAATTCGAAGTTTTTAATTAATACAAAGTACTATTTTTCCATAATTCTTACTAAATTGTTTGAGCAGTCTCTTGCAACAGGTTGTATTCCCAATGATTGGAAAATTGGGAAGGTAATTCCACTGCATAAGTCCGGAAGTAGACATTCTCCTGATAACTTTAGACCTATATCACTCACTAGTATTCTGTGCACGATCATGGAACACGTCATATATTCTCATCTCATCTCTTTTTTAGAATCTAACTCCTTTTTCAGCATTGCCCAGCATGGTTTTCGTAAGTCTTTTTCATGCGAAACTCAGCTAATATGTTTCACACATGACCTTCATTGCATCCTTGACCACGGGTCTCAGGCAGATTGCATATTTTTGGACTTCTCGAAAGCGTTTCACACTGTTTCACATGAGCTTCTCTTTCTTAAATTAAGCAATCTTAACATAGACCCTAATGTCCTTGAATGGCTACAATGCTTTCTTTCTAACCGTTCACAATTCGTAACAGCGAACAATATAAACTCTCATTCTTTGCCTGTCCGTTCCGACGTGCCTCAGGGGTCAGTTCTTGGGTCCCTCCTTTTTCTCATCTATATAAATGACTTACCGGCTAACATTTCTTCTTAAATTAATCTTTTTGCCAATGATTGTGTTATTTACCGCGAAATTAAAGATGGTATTGATGTCTCTTGTCTTCAATCCGATATTAACAAGGTTCTTGACTGGTGTTTTACTTGGAACATGCAACTAAACATTATTAAGTGTAAACATGTACTCATTTCTCGTCTCTCTAATGCCCCTTCTTCTTATCACATTACCAACGTGTCTCTCGAAACCGTGTCATGTTATAAATATCTGGGTGTTTACGTTTCTTGTAACCTGTCTTGGAAAACTCACGTTGAATACATAATAAATAACGCTGATCGCATGCTTGGGTACCTTCGCAGAAATTTCTCACCTTCATCTACTTCAATAAAATTATTACTTTATAAAACATTGGTTCGGTCCAAGTTAGAATATGCTGCATCTGTCTGGAGCCCTGGCATCTATTCACTCGTTTCAGATTTGGAAGCTGTACAGAACCGCGCATGCCGTTTCATTCTTTCTAATTATCACCGAACAAGCAGTGTAACCGCCATGAAATCAAGTTTGTCCCTACCACTTCTTTCCCACCGCAGATCAATAGCCTCATTGTGTCTCTTTTATAAAATTTACCACAACAGCTTTCTCAATCCTAAGTTACTGTCTAGACCATGTTACATATCAGCACGCGTTGATCACCGTCATAAAGTTGGAACCCCATCTTGTCACACCAAATGTTTTCATGACTCATTCATACCCCGAACTTGTGTCAGCTGGAATCACCTTCCCCACGACATCGCAGGTATTTCCGATGACAATACATTTCGTAAAGTCCTTAATGTTTCTTTCTGAGTATGTGTCGTTTATTACTGTATAAAAATTGCCTTTTTACTGTCTACACACTGTTTTAATATATCCCCACTGCATTCTAATCTTATTGCCTTCCTGTGTTTTCACTTTTTATGTATTCCTGGTTTATTTTTGTTTTCCCTCCTTGTTGTTGCTGTTTAGGCTGAATTTTTATGTATTCCCACTCCCCTCTGTAATGCCTTCGGACCCTACGGGTACAATAAATAAATAAATAAATAAAGTAGCCAAGGTCTCAAATTCACAGTCGAGATTCTAAAGTACGGCGCGCATCAGTTTATATATGTATTCTCGTGCTTCCGATCTGGCCATGTCCGTTGGTTCTATCACCCATGATCAAAAAAAAGCACTACAAAGTAACTCATCCGGCAATTCCAAAGCTATCAAGAACGGCATTGCCGATTCGTGCATTAAAACAGCAATTTGAAAGTCCTGCGCACAATCAATGGAAGAAAGTGTCAGTTCACATGGGAGCACATTGATATTAATCGGTTATTCGAAACATGTAATCATGAAGGCTTGAGAAAGTGTGACAAAAGCATGTCAAGCCAGGGTAAAGACTTAAACCCCTAGTAGCAGAAAATCGCCGAGTTGCTGACATTTAGATGAGTTTTGTCGACCTAGAAGACCATATAATGAGACATCTCTCTGTCTGGAGTATGCAGTCTTCATCTATCTCTTCCTGTTGTGGTCCGCCTGATGAAGATTAAGACTACAATTCGGTGCATTGGGTGTCGGTTTGAAAAAATTTTGGAGCATCACTGTTCGCGCTGTTTTTAGCACCATAATATAAGCAGCTATCGTATGCGTTGGTTTAGTATTCATTATGAACCATTGAAGCGAAAGACAAGCAGACGTGACTTTTGAAAGAAAAAGGGCAAAATTTCTTCTTAGATCTCTTCGACACGCACGTAGCCTTGCACGTTTGGCAATATGTTCACTCTTCCTCAAATTCAGCGCAATAAATTCTCATTTGATGCAGATAGATTCACGCTTTCATACGTTGAACTGAACTGTATACACAATGCATTACCACAGCTGTTGAGTAATTTCTCTACATACGTAAAAAAAGGAACGACGGAAAGGCGGTACGTGCTGGGCGAGCCTCATTTTCGCAATTCTTTTATTTGCAGAGATTGCCGAGTGGGTGCAAAACGCTGCGTTCATTCTGGCCTATTAGCCAATCAACCCTCCGCAGTCGATACATTTGCCTGCTTTCTTCTACGTCGTACGGGAACATTGCACGGCATGTTGACAGGTGGTATGCATCATAAGGGCGGCGCTTTGTGTGTGGACGTGAATCAGTTCCAGATATTAAGTTTAATTATAAAATTAGTTGCAGGTACCCGATGGTGCATGTTTGCTGCTACTTAGTTCGGAACAATTTCCTGCGTATCAGCCGGTTTAGAAACGACATCTTATTTCGAAGTTAAAGCATGGGCCTGTGTATTGGGTGGACTCAGCTTTCTACCCGCGAATAGGCTGTTGCAGCGCCCTCTGAGTTGTTTATTTTTAGGTCTGCTGCTATTGTATACCGCCACAAGTAGGGTAATATTAATAATAATATTAATTGGTTTTGGGGGAAGGAAATGGCGCAGTATCTTTCTCATATATCGTTGGACACCTGAACCGCGCCGTAAGGGAAGGGACAAGGGAGGGAGTGACACCACTGAACCACCGCGGCGGGTCCACAAATAGGCTCTGGAACCAAAAGGACTACAGTAGTGTTGAAATCTGGGTAAGTTGGTGCATGGTCAGGAGTAAAACCAGTCAAAAGACGCAACACAGCGAAGTCGTCGTGTGTGTTCCTCGTCTCTTCGCTGTGTTCCGTCTTTTGACTGGTTTTACTCCTGAACAAAAGGACTAGGCATATGCCGCAAGCAGTGAAGCAGTGTCTCAGCTGCAAGATCACGCGTCCCTCACATCTTTGCCCTCTAGGCGCCGCCCGAGGACACCTGGCGGCGATATACACAAGTATTTTTTGTTTAAAGCGTTTAGCTTTTTTTGAGACAAGCTTTGGCTCCATTCATGTAATGAATGAATGACTCAATTAGCTGTAAAGCGCTTCCTAACAATGCTTGAAAAAACAGTTCCCTCTTGTCTACTTCTCACATAATTATCAATGCAATGCGGAGGGGGGCCAGGGAACACATTAAACGGTTTTTTATAGCCCAACAGTTATCCACAAATTTATTCTGATAAAAAATAAGGAACATTAAAGAAATGATTTTTGGTAAACAATTAGCCGGAGAGAAGCACACCCTCGAATATACTAAATGAAATGAGCACACGCATGTCATTCCAATGAAAGCTCAAATTAACTGCACAAGTGCTAATAGAAAAAAAAGCATTTAGGGATGTTCCAAATGTGAAGAGGTGTCTACGGTAATGCGCAGACACAGCCTTTAACGAACTCAAAATAAAAGCGATTTGCGATTCGACAGATTTACCTGCCTTTCAGATATTCTTTTTCACATGCGAAGATTGCATAAAAGAACCGCTTCATTCGCTGGGAGAACGTAAATGAAATGAGGGCACGTCATGAAAAATATCGCCTACTCGAACAATAATGACAAGGCAAAGAAGAAAGAGGTCTAGGGGGGAAATTCTGCGGATCGTTAGTCAGTAGAATCGCTGAAGAGGGAGCACAGGTTTAGGAGGATCTGTGACGAAGGCAAGAGAACAATGGCTGGGTTGTCTCCGTCTCAAGAGGGACTTAACTTTGCAGAATTTGGAAGTGCCATTTATCTTGCAGGCGCCAAGGAAAATGAAAACCGCGGGAAATTTTCGCAGCGTCGCTGAACAATTCATTCCATGCTCGTTAAAGCGCCTCGGTGTCAGCGATTGTGTGGTGTGTTCCGGAGAAGAGAAAAATAAAAGAGCACCAGAACAAAACCTATCTCATCAAAGGGCAATGAAAAACTGGAGAGGTGCTTTCTTTGCTGTGAATGCTCCTGATTTCATAGAAGCAAGCTCTCTCGCTGATGAGGAACCGGCACTGTGCCATTCTGCTTGTACCACATACCGATGCAACTGCAACATATTGAAGAGGATTTTTTCTTTAAAACACCTTTAAGTATCTTGCTTTATTCAAAGGGCCGTTCCTCTGACGTAATGAGTGATAAAGCAAATGAAAAGCTGCATATAAACCTTACTCTTTCATTGGATTTTAAGGGAAATATAACAAAACCGCGGTTTTTCACAACTCTCAGAAAAGGAGAGCGGCACTACTTGCGCATGACATGATGCGGCTAGGAAATTGCACTTCTTTTAGCGGAGGCTTCATAAGTAATACTATAAACATACCACCACTCCTCGTATTTCTTTCATGCCGTGACAGGAATGCTCAATATATCCGCAGAAATTAAGCCTGCACAAGAAGCCCGCAGTTAAAGTTGTAAATTTTAAATAGTCCTGTAGCTGCACGCGTTAACCTAGTAAAAGTTATTGCCCCCCCCCCCCTTTCAGGTTTTCAGCTGCAGGTTTAAACGACTATTCTTCCAAGCTTAGGGGACGGCAAGGCTTCTGGGCGTTAGTGCATGAGTGCATGCCACAATAGTGAGTGACTGTTAGCTCAAGAAGGTTGCAATTTTCAAGATTCCTATTACGAAGGAGCGAAAATCGCATAATTTTCTTCTTCTTTTTCACACATTTTTATTAGTTATTGGCTGTTTTGCGTCAATGAAATCAACTTCCCAAAATTGACGGGAAAAATTTTGAGGTAAAGCGTCCCATTTAGAGTTCGCGTTTCGAAATGTAAACTGTTAAGTTACAGCAGAAATGCGCTGTTCAAATAATGTGCCAAAATCTCTCCAGGACCTGGGATAGTCATCGAATTGCCTGCTTCACATACAATATATTCTACGTTGTGAACCATGCGGGCACAAGATGCAACGTGGAAAAGTCGTCAGTTGTATTTTATGGATAATCCTTAACAACAGAGATTTCGGTTTCAAATTCACTGTACTGGCGTGTGATTTTCAAACATGATTTCTGGTGCTGCAATAAATTATTAGCTTCTTATCTTTTCCAGTTAATGTTTTTGCGTGTTAGGCTCTTAAAACAAATACCGCTCGTTTGGTGTTGGCCCCGTGAAGACTGCTTTTTAATAATTTGTCGTTTTGATAATTTTTACATAATATTCCATTCCATAATATTCCATAATATTCCAGAATGCTTTTTATGATTAGTATTTTATCTGGCGCCTTGCCTTTTTAAAAGCTCCTTATTGTGGTCCGCAGCAAAATGGTGAATCTGTATGGAGGTCTCTGTTGATTTGTTTTGTGTACAGACTTAATTACCTATAAGTTGTAATGTGTAAGATGTAAGAAAAAGAGAGCTCGGAACTGTATAATTCAGTCGCATACAAAATAGCATACAACCTGAGTATAAACACCAAAACTTCGTTTGGTGTTTTTATATCTTTGTAATGATGCTTAAGGCATTTTTATGTACGAATCACCTCGTGGTGGTCGGCTACGACCACTAAACAATTTAAAGTTCTAATTTTTTTTCATCTCGCAGTGCTTTCCACAGCCGTGCAATTGCTGTGACGATAATTTATAGTACTGGTAACGGGAGTCATGAAAAAAAAGCCCCGAAGTGATTGCTGCTTTTCGTTCTTCGTTATTTTGGCTCTTGAGCCAGGGTTTTTTGAGCATACTAGTGGCTGTAAACAAACGCTGAGGCATCGATTTTGGCAGGTTCTTGGTGCTCAGGTGATATAAATTACCCATTCATGTCAAAGGCATCATTCAGGTGTTGAAATCAAAATAGGATGGCAGAAAATATAAAATTATAAAATAACTTTCACCCTCTTTAAGTTCAATTGATTTATCTTTCTGAACAGATATCACGCACTTAACCGTGTATGCTATTTTTTATGCGCCATTACAAACAGCCATACACGGAACCAGCAATTGGGTGTCTGTACTCCTTTAAGCTTCTGGTTAAGATTTTCAGTTTCCAGTGCAGACATGTTTTATTCAAGTTTTCCTGTCTATATCTATGGCACAAAACACCAAATAATTTTCTTAATGCTTTTTCTGTTGTATACAATTTTTATAATCCTCTAAGCACCAGCTTATATAATTGTGCTCTTCTCCTCGCTGATGGGCCGGCAAAGCAAAGCTCATTCTCCTGAAGAATGAAAGCCTCCCAATGAAAATGATTGTGTCACTAATTTCATGACGTTGCCCCTCAATATCAGTGTTGGTGCATAAATCGGAATATGGTTTTACGCCCTAACGCAACTCAAGGTGCAGATAATTTCGACCACCTGGGGTTTAACGTGCTCTGACATCGCAAAATGCACGGACCTCTATCTTTTCGCCTCCATTGAATTTTGACCACCGCGACCGGGGCTGAACCCACGTCTTTTGTGCCAGCGGCCTATCAGCACAACCACTGAGCCACCGCGGCGGCGGGTGTAGGAATCATTGATGCGAAAACGTGAATTAAATAAAATTTTTAACTTTACCTCAACTCTCAAAGCCTTTACTATGTTTCAGCAGCCACCTTTTTGATTTCAGTAATGTAGCAGCAGTATAAGAGTGCAATGCTTATTGTTCTTGTAAGACATGCGATCTTTAACTTTCAAAAGTCAGCTTAGACTGGTATTCATTTACTTTACCACAATTTCTTCACTTTATTTTTCTTTCTGACTTCCTGTCGCACTTTTGATACAGTTAGTAACAAACTTTAGGAAACAGTTCAGAAACACCGAATAATATAGAGAGTAGAAAGATCAAAAGCATCCCAGCAACTACCTTTGTCACAAAGCGTTGGACTGAAAAAACAAAAAAAAATGAACGCCACAGTAAAGGTTAAGGAAAGTACTTGTATGAGGGATCCAAGGAGAGTCTCCAGAAAGAAACAAAGCATTGGTAGTAAATAATAGCGGTGACAAACTGCTGAAAACTTCTCTTAAACAACGGAAAAGGTTAAAATCTACCTTCTTCATCTGTTAAAAGCTATCAAAGTTAAGTTTGGCTAAAAACTACCACTATTCACTGTTAAAAAAAAAAGGAACGCCTTAGTACTGGCTGTGTTCGGCCTGGTTTGATAAATCGTTGAATTATAAAGATTCTCTCTGACCAGGCTGTCAGCGGCGCAACCAATAACAAATGTGCTACAGAAAAATAGGCGCCATCAGTGCTCTGAAACGATGAAATAGGTGCATGCTTGCGTTAGAGATTTCGAGGACGCCGCTGCTTTGCCAAAGCATTCTTATCGACATTGTCGACCTTTCGCATACAAATTACATGCATTGCATAATTATATTTCCTACACTCCACCTAAACAGTAAACTATGCACCTACAGTTTTTTGCGCACGTACCAACTTTTGGCTTGCTGAGAACTAAAATGTTTCAAAAATTAGAGAAATAGGAAGGATTCATATTGCAAATGCTGACCTCAAACTTCTGTTAGTTTTATGTTGTTTGATATTGTGAACACTGTACTCGGTGCGCATATTCAGTGGTTGCGTAGCGAAAAGCCTGTTATCATCACCATCATCACTCTTCCTGTGTTCAAGGTAAAGGCTTTTCCCATACCTTTTCAAATAATAACGTCATGTGCCAGCTGAGGATATCGTATTTCGGACCGTATCCGTAAAAATTCGAAAATTAACTTTTGTGCCAACGCTGCCAAAATAGCGATTTGCAAACGTAGGCCGCAGATCATAACCCTGGAATTAAAGAGATCATAGTCTACGTGAGATTATATTGCCAGAGGTTTTAGTGAACCTTTTGAATTCTGCATATCTAGTCGGAAAGGCAGGATAGAAATAGCTATCGAAATTAGGGACAGTTTGGCAGCGTATAGCACTAACTAAAATCTCATGGCGATGCTTGTCCTGTTATTGGCTCAAGTATGACTGTTGCGTAGTCAATACTACAATACTGCAATTTGCTTCAGTGTGTTCTGAACGGTTGGAACACGCACAGCAACATAAAGACGATATTGGAAACATACATAAATGAATCTGAAGCCTGAGAAATGTGGCGATCAAGACTACTGGCGTCAACGACATTAGTAAAATCATCTTGGATAGTGCGTTTTGCACCACAAACACTTTAACACGATTCAGCAAAAATCAATAAGCCACGATGTTATCACATGGGCCTTCTATTGTAATTTGATGTCAGTCTGAAATCACTCTTCAAGAAAAACAAATCAAGAATGCTTGAAGGTGACCGATTTGTAGCGTTGGCCTACTCGAAGATACGATGAAGGCCTAATCGCAAAGTTATATCACATAAGAAGCACTGGCGTACATCGAATGAAATAGCCTACGTTCACAATCAGCACCTGGCAAGTTGAAAGCGACCATCATAAACAGAAAGCCTCCACATATTTGGTTATAACTTGCCGTGTAAAGAAAAGGTTATGTTAGTCACCCGAGAAACTGTAGTATTACATCACTCAGTGGCAGAGAGATGATCTACCGGTAACGTTCAGTAGATAGCCACGGCATTCTTCACACATGGAGGTGATTTGTAGGCATTTTTTACCACAAATTTGTTACACCTGCTTCAATCCTGCATTGTGAGGGTTCAACTTTCAGATAGATGAATAATTTAGCGGCGTTGTTTTTGCCGCCATGATCACATCAGTTAGCCATGTCGATGTCACTTCTACAAAGTTAGGTAGAAGCCTGACTAGAAAGAATTCCATTGCACCAACATAACTTTTTCTGTAATCAGAAAAAGTGCGGAGACACCAGCAAGGCCGTGAGATGACCAAGAAGCTCCTTTCCTGAAATTGCATTATGTTTCACACATGCGACATGCAGCACAAGAAAACAACCTAGTGAGATCTGCATTTGTTCCTTGCTTGAAAGCGCCATGTTTTGAAGAAGCTAGCGCGAAACAAAAAGACAGCGGCTGTCTTTCTCTTGTTGCCACTCGGTTTGAGTAAATGCAGCGGTAGCAAGTAAAAAAGGTATGCGGTATGTGCATAATTCAGAAAATATGTACAATGGATACAAATTTCGATATTTTCTTCTATTGAATCAAGGCCACATACTCCTGGCGTGTTTATTACGTAACTGCTTAGCAGCAAAGCATTTATCTGAACATGACTTTGGCGTTCCATCCTGTGGACAGCCTTTACTTTTTGCGTATCAGCGCCTAGTGAAAAAAGGATGAAGGGAAGGTGCAGAGCCAGTCAATTGCGAAATTGTATTCACACCGACTCGTTGACAGCACTCGTATTTGCTGCAACTTTCTGGGACACCTTTAATTAACAGTCGCGCGCCGTCCTAACGGTCGACCGTTAGAGGCACACTTCTTTTATCCGTTGTTTTGTTCAAGGGCCTGCTACGAAGGATCCCCACATG
Source organism: Amblyomma americanum (assembly GCF_052857255.1). NCBI lineage: Eukaryota > Metazoa > Arthropoda > Arachnida > Ixodida > Ixodidae > Amblyomma > Amblyomma americanum. The sequence goes on from NC_135501.1 coordinate 99,755,544, forward strand.
GGCCATTCTGCAATTGCAGCATGAACATATTAAACGACAAGGAGTGAAATTCAAGTACCTAGGAACGACAAAACCAGTGACAGTTTTATTTACACGCTCGTTTGAAGTATGGTAATCCGTGATTCAGCAGTCGCACCTTGAAAGTAAATAAATTATAGCGAATGCACTAGTGCACAGCGCATGAGTTGGCTGTATGTGTAAACGAACGCTCTATTAAGAACTAATGAAGATTTCGTGTGATGCCTTGAAATCTAAGCTTGTCTGCATGCTGCTTTCTTTGCTTTAAACTTTTCTTCTCTTTGAAACGTCGGGCTTAATTAAAATCAGGAGCACTCTACGCATTTTGATGTCCACATCAAACGTCGGGCCGCACAGTTTATCTTTAAAATTAAGGCTCCGTGTTAGTGGGTGCTCTGAATGCGAAAGAGAAAGCAACGTGCGCCTTTATTTCATGCCAGCTGGATATGTCGTTCCACGGTTTCGCGTCTTGAAAAAAATGTTTGTCTGTTTCTCCAGTAACTGACGTTTCCAGCAGCACTAAACAGAGAGAGAGACTTTTTAATGAAGAAACAGAGAATTTAGCCGGCGTTTCAATATCGCTGGCATGCTACTCTGCGTAGGGAGGGGAATTTGGGAGATAAAGACTGAAAAAGAGCAGCGTGGAAGAGGTGGAAGAAAAAAAACGAAGATAAAATGCAGCCATGAAATGGGTACTAAGGATGCAGTGGCGAGTATTGATGTAACCTACGGAATGATGGAGTGCATAGTTCGACGAATGGGCTGACGAAGTTCACTGCAAGAAGAATGCATGAAGGTAACCTGCAAGTGAATTTAGAGCTTATCGAGATGTCCAATGTCTTTTAAATATGTAAAAATAAAGTTCATTGCAAGTCTCTGTTGCCTGAAGCAGGCTAAGGGGCCAAAAACTTTGTCCATTGTTAGGGGCACTGGGCAGAGCTTCTGCATGCAATGTTCATAGAACGCTCGCTCGTTAGCATACGGAGGGCACTCAAGCAGGATATGTTCCACAGTTTCTATCGAAGCACAGTTGTCACAATGCGGACTGTTCATTTGTCCAAAACGGTATCGCAGGCCATTTGTATATGCAGCACTCAGACGAAGTCGGTGATAATGTGTTTCGAGTTGTCGAGGAATTCTGGGTGAGAGTCGATCTAAGATGTGGGTCGATTGAGTGAAGAAATTGGTACTGATGTGTCGGCAAACTCCAAAGCCGATGCGTTTCTTCGTACGGAAAACTTTTAGCCATTTGGGACGCATCAGATTTCGCGAGAAAAGTTCGAATGTATCTCTGATGTTGATGGCCCGTACGGGCCGCTTCATCTGCTTTTTCATTAGCCATAATGCCACAGTGAGCAGGTACCCACTGAAATGTTATGCAGTGGCCTGCGGCAATAGCTAAATGATGGATATACCCAATGTCCAGGGAAACTGGCTGGTGATTCGTTTTCTTCAGCAGGTTGGCCAGGATCTGCAGAGATGCTTTTGAATCGGTGAAGATAACCCAACGGCCGGCGGTTCGGCGCAGGATGTAAGAAACAGCTTCCTTAATGCCGTGAAGCTCAGCTGTTGTAGAGGAGGTCCTCCGCTGCAGCCGGTAAGAAAGGGCATGGCCTGTTGAGGGCACATAAAGGCCACAAGAAGAAGTTTCTTTAGAAGTTGAACCATCGGTGAAGATATGGGTGTGCTGCGTATATTTTTCGATTAAGTAGGCGAGAGTAGCTTGCAGAAGTGCTGCCTGTGGCATATGGCTCTTTGCATGCACACCTGGAACAGACTTCTTCACCTTTAGAGGAGAGAGTGTCTATGGAGGAAAGGACAGAGGTAGTAGTTTCTGAGGCTGATTAATAGTAGGAAGGGGCAGGAGCTGCACCGCCTGGCCAAAGATAGAGTTGCTGTGAGTTAGGTGGACACGGTGTAGGAAGTGCTTCTTCCCTTGCAGGACATGGCGGAGATGGGTACGCATAGTTTCCTGGGCGGCAATTACATCTAGTGGGAGACATCCTGCCTCCGCTACTGTTCCTGATGCACAGGAACCCCTTGGGAGGCGAAGACATATTCGCAGGCAGTTGTTCCGTGCGGCATTGAGAGTCTTATTGCTTGATGTAGATAATCTTTGAAGCACTGGTAGACAGTAGCGCAAGGTTCCTTCAACGTAGGCTTTTTCAAGCAGAAGCATTGATCGGCAGTTGCTACCCCACCTTGTTCCCGCCATGAACCTGAACACTTGCGATGCTGCAGTAATCCTCGCACGGAGTTTTTTGATCTGAGGTGACCATGACAGATTATAGTCGATTACAACACCCAGGAATCGCTGAGATCGTACATATGGCAGCGATCGTCCGCCTAGGAGCAGCGGATATCGGGTCATCGTTTTTCTTGTAAACGCCATTGCAACACTCTTTTCTGGCGAGAGACGAAGACCTCTGGAAGCCAGGTACATCGAAATGTGCAATAGTGCTCTCTGAAGACGTTGCTGGGTAATATAGCGCGAAGGTGACGCGGTCCTGATGCAGATATCATCAGCATAAATTGTTATGCGGACCCCTCGCGGAAGGTGTCTTCTTATATGAATAAGGACAATATTGAACAGGAGAGGGCTGAGCACCGCTCCCTGTGGTACGCCCCTCTCCACTGCGTGAAAGCGTGTTGGACCGTTTGGAGCGGTAATAAAAATTTGTCTTTCTTTTAAATAATGCCCAATCCACTTGTATAGCCTTCCTCCAAGGCCAAGACCGCCAAAGGCTGCGAGGATTGCATGGTGAAAGACGGAGTCAAAAGCGGCCTTGATGTCTAGGAAAATGGCTGTTGGGATGTACCCAGCATGAAGGTACACCTCAATTGATGAGACGAGGGCGATGATATTGTCAGTCGCAGACCTGTTTTGACGGAACCCGTTCATTTCTTGGGGGAACTCATTTCGGCTTTCTAGCAACCAAGTTATGCGCTTGCAGATCATGCGCTCCATGAGCTTACCTACGCAGCTCAGTAGAAAAATGGGCCGGAATGATGCATAGCTTGTTGGCTGCTTACAGGGTTTCAAAACGGGCACGATTTTCGCCACCTTCCATTCCGTGGGGACCTCACCAGCCATCCAGGAAGAATTGTAATACTCCAGGAGTCGAAGACGGGAGGTGTGGGGTAGCTTTGCAATGGCGTCATAGGTCACCTCATCATGACCCGGAGACGTGTGCCTGTTTGTCTCCGCGATAGCTGTGGATAGTTCTTCCATTGTGAAAGGCAGGTCTAACGCTGGCACAGCCGCCTTTGGGATGCCTGTTTGACCATCTGCGGAGAGTGTCAAATGGCCTGACCCTGCCGACAGCAGCTTCCAGTATTCTTCTGAGACTTCTTTTATAGATTTTTGTTCGTGAAGGGAGAGTGCAGCGAAGGGGTGGAGTTGTTGAAGGGGCGTGCGCATACCCCTAACTATCCGCCAAATATTGGTTACTGGTTTGCGCACATTCAGCGTAGAACAAAAGTCACGCCACTTTTGCCGACTGAGTTTATCCATGTTGCGTCGAATGTGACGTTGTGCCCGTCGGCATGCACGTAGGTCATCGAGGCTTTTTGTGCGCAGAGCTTTCCTTTCAGCTCGCCTGCGTATAGCGCAAAGCCTTTGGAATGTGTCATCATTTGAAGGTAGGCTATCATTTTTAGCTGTAAGTTGTGTACTCGCCCTCAGGCAATACGGAATTGTCGGTGCTAATTCCTCATTGCGAGTTGCCGCAGTAACTCCTCTGCTTACAGCGTCCTTGTATGCGTCCCAGTCTGTAGATTTTATAAGGAATTTCTTTGGGTTCCTCTGCGCATGGAAAGCCGATATGAGGATTGGGTAATGGTCGCTTCCACGTGTCTCCAAATCAGTGCACCAGCCAAAGTTGTGGGCGAGTGAACTTGTGACAGATGTCACGTCGATGCTGCTGGTAGTCGTCGGGCCTCGGAGGTAGGTGATGCTGCCGTCATTTAATGGCTGAACTGAATGCTTGGAGAGAAGTTTTGCAAGCTTGGCACCCCGGGCACATGTATGTGATCTGCCCCAAATTTTATTATGAGCATTGAGGTCTTCGCAAATAATATGCGGAGAGGGCGTCCTTGCTATCAAGTCTTCAAGTCTCAAAGCATCAAATGGCGTGCCTGGCTCAAGGTATACTCCAATCAGAGTGTACTGTTGTCCGGCAATAACTGTGACAGCGCATAAGTATTCGTTGTCGCTGTGAGGCGGGACATCAACTGGTGAGGCCGGGATATCCTTGGGAAAGCCTATCAGCAATCTGCTGTCGTTATCTGGTCGTTGTGAATGATGGAAATAGTATCCATTGAGTCGGAAAGTTTCCTCGACGCGTGATTCACAGATGACTATGAAGGGGAAGCGGTACGCTCGCACGAGCTGTCGGAAATCTGAGAGTTTAGAGCGTAGCCCGCGAGCGTTCCACTGGAAAATGGTGCATGTACGTAAGATGTTGTGGATTGTCAGCTGCGGTGAAGTTCTCGCTGTGGAAGCCATGATTACTGAAGTGTGGTATTACGCCCCTGCGGAGCGTAGGATACCGACACCAACGGCTCCATTGCAAGGACAGCTTCTACTTCTGGGAGTCTTCCTGACGAGGGGTTTGCACGGATAAGAGCCTTGATGGCTGCAAACAGCATCGGAATCAGTAGGCATGTGACATCTTGTTCAGAGCTTCCGGTTTGCTGCCTGCCGCTGATCTACTTGTCATGTTGTTGCGCCCTAGGGTCAGAGCAAGCGACGCTGTTTGTCGGGTCTTGTGTAGTGCGTTGCAGTAGCTTTGATGAAGGAGAAGAACCAACGGACTTCCCACGCTTATTTTTTACCGCATCTGCGTAGGTCTTGTCAGCTGCTCTGCCACGCTGTGTTGACTGATTCTTGGAAAGAGCTGCCGTAGTCGTGAAAACCACGTCGGGGTTAGGTGGTGGTTCATGGCGCATAGGGGGTTTCTCTTGTGTTTGCTCTGCCGTGCGAGCAACTGTGGCTACTTTCTTTTTATAACACCCTCCATAGGAAGCAGGGTGTGGGCCACCGCAGTTAGCGCATTTAGGTTGCGCTCTCGAAGTGCATTCTTTGTGCGAGTGGGGGCCAGCACACACTTTGCAGCGCACGGGGCCGTTACAGTGTCTTGATATGTGACCATGCCTCTGACATTTATAGCACTGAGTTGCTGCTCCGACGTATTCAGTTACAGGGTAACTACACAACCCCAGCGTTACTCGTTTTGGTAGCGGCGCATCTTTTGCGAATTCCAATATAACTGTGTGACGGCGTACCGCTGTAAACTTTCCACCATCCTCAGGAGTGTAGGCGATTAGCCTCCTTGCTGAGAGGACACCTTGGTCGCGTAGATATTCCTGCAGATCTTCGTCTGTGTAGGTGACAGGTACATCTTGTATTTTGCCATAGCTTGCCATGTAAGAGTATGGGACTCTGGCCTCTACAGCCACTCAAGCCAGCTTAGTTACCGTGACAGACGGTTGGCGGCGGGCAGCGTCGATACTGTAACCATCAGGCTCCGATCCTTGTGAATGCGATGGCTGAGGACTTTTTCTTGAGCCGATGCTACAACCGCCGAAGCCACAATGTTGGGGTTGGCTTTCCATAGGCTTCCTCCTTCCTCAGTGGGCCTGAAAACTACAAGAACACCGGTAGCTCTCCTTTTCTTGTACGATACAACTGTAAATGATGCTTGGTCCATGTCCTCTGGATGGTCGGTCAGAGGCTCGTTGCTGGCTTGGTCGTCGCGCAGGCTCTTGTTTGGCGGGGCCTGGTCTGTAGCCGCAACTACAGGGGCCGCTGGACCCGCCGCTGGCGCTGCTGCCATCAGTGCAGCATGGAGTTCAGCTGGCGGTGATGTTCCGTGTCGGCGTTGATACGGCGCACAGCGCCGAGGAGGTCGCTTGACGTGCTTTTGCCGGCGGCCAGGGACCCCCAGGTCGTCGCACGTCGAGGACACACGCCCAAAAGACTGGAAAACCTCTGAAGTGAGAAAATAAAGCCGAAAATTACGGATCGGTGTCAGACAGCCGGCCCACTAATCGCCGTCTTCTTCTTCCTCCAGCACGAAACACATCTCTTTCAAAAAATAAGCGCTGCGTTAAAAACACCTTGAAGTAATGTCAACAGAGAACGAAACACATCTCCTCTGTTGACATTACTTCAAGGTGTTTTTAACGCAGCGCTTATTTTTTGAAAGAAAGAAATAGCCCTGTCGAACTTTTCAGTGTCTACATAACTGCTTTGTCCTTCTTTGTATTCGATTAGAACTAAGTTGTCCAACCGACCGACTTTATCACGATGACTTGTTGATCACTGCGTCCCAAATTGCTCTTGTGTTTAGAAGTGGGCTTTGGAAACAAGTGATGTGAAGAAGCTCTGAGATATGTTGAAGCCCCGGTTTAATATAACAGTGTTCACCAATTAATTCACTGTATGAAACGAAAATGCTTATCATTCAAAACGATAAGCGCCACGGTAATACCAAGTGATGCACACATGATGTTCTGCAAGTATTCAAAATATCCTTCTTTGAGTTAAAAAAACGCTTTTTTCGGTTTAGAATTGTTAGCGCAGTAGAACATCACAATAGATCTGAGACGTGCTGCCTAGTAGGCTGCCTAGTAGGCCGGACAGTTAATTTCTAAACTATTATTGAAAGCCTCTACTAATTGAGAGTCATACGTGAAGCCCACCGTGAATTCTATATCAGTTTTCAGAATTTAGAAAACACAGTTTCTTTCGGCACTGTGGAAAATATATTTTCACTACTTCGTCGTGTTACGTGCTCTTGAGGTGTTGGTTTGCCTGCATGCGTGTCGAAAGCGGATGTATTTTGGCACGGTATTGGAAAATTTTGTTGGGCCACTTCGGCGAGGGCAATCGCATTTTCGAAATTCTAAGAACTGTTATAGATATTGCTTACGGTGGTTATGCACGCCTCTCAATCGAAAGGCGTCTAATAGTGATATTAAAAATTTTAACTATTCGCTATCTCTTTACAAGCCTACTAGCTGGCACACCTTAGCTGTTCTGATGTGATACACAGCTGGCGATGCTATGCCGGAGAAAGCGCTTTTCTCACTGAGAAACCTATTTTCAATATAATAACCAGGAATATGGCTTCATCAGTGCAGGCTGCTTTTTCGGTTTCTGTAGCGATATCAGTTAGACTGCGTCTCGTACTATCGTGATCAAATGTTTGCCGGACGCTAATGTGCGGAAAAAATTATTTCGGCGAAATCGCGTCGTCCACTCGCCTGAAATACAATGAAGTAGGATTGGACGTGTACACTCTATCCAGTGGTAACAATTCTACGCCAGTGGGTGGCATGGCAGTCTAAAATAGGTATTTTGCTGAAATATTTGGTCGCTATTGGACATACTGTGGCATGAAGAGTATAATGAGAAACACTGCTCTCAGTGTAAGCGGTTCACGCGAAGCTGATTTTCGAACTAATTTTGGAAAGATTGATTTCTGCTTAGTTTCCTATGGTATGACACGGAGCAATTGCTTTATATACATTGCTGTTTTATTTGTGCATTGTAGCATGAACAATGACACATATGATACCAGGGCGCTTTTTATGTTTGTGGCGGCAGACTAAAACTTCTTTAATTTGACTCTCCCTCACTCGTAACAACAGAAGATCCGGACTTCCGCTGTGGTGCTGACCAAAGGGCGCGTAATACCATGGCGGGCGACAATGAGCAAATGTGAGTTTTGCTTGGTTTTACCGGTTTATTCCTGCTGGCTTTTTAAGCTAGCCGTGTCACGGTGTGACCCGCAAAGACATAAATTCTGAGAAGTTGCTATTGAAGCCTGAGTTGCATGCTCCATTTTTGCTCACCCACGTCTGATGTGCTAAGCGTTGCTAGGGGGGAGGGGGGAGCTATGCGGGCGCGTAGATTGGTTTCCGTCAAGCTAGCCGAGCGAAGCTGCAATTCATTCATGACAATGACTAGTGCGCCTGTGGTCTCATTTTCTGCCCTTCAGAAGGCGTCACGCTTTCCAGATGACATCGCACGTTTCTCCCACTTTTGTCCACGTGGTTCTTCCTCTCTTCCAATGCGGTGATGCTGCGCGCTTCTTATGTTCTCTGTCCTTGTGCAGTGAAGGCTCCCAGCATGTGACGCGCCGCTTATGCTGAGGCTTAATCTTCCACCTGGAGCACCTTGAAAAACACTTCTAAGGATCTTTCATTGTTGAAGCAGTCCTGCTTCGATATTCTTGACACTGTGGTCGCCGTAAAGCATTAGGCAATAATAATCTTTTTTTCTGCCTCGTATTTGACATGCAAAAAAATATAAAATTTTCACCAGTACAACACCTACATATGTCAACCCATGTCTGCCACTCTTACTTTCCTTCCACAACGCTCCGCTAGCCGAGTAAGTGTTCTCTCATCCAGGCTCCGGTCCAGAGGATATTAGCTTGACTTTCAAGCCGCCAGCGAATTTACAAAAATCTGCAGTAGCGTGGCTCCACCTCCCCTTGCATCAGACGAACGATGAGCCCTGAAATACGACCATACACCAGCCTGCTGCACGCCTGGAAGTCACGCCACTGACTTGAGTGACACCTCGTCTGACTTGGGTGCGTGTATTCTTTGCAGAAAGTCATTGACGCGTCGCCGTCTAGCCTACACCCTCAATGCAAAGACTGCGGTAGCGATGACGGCTACGCCCACACCCTTTAAACACAGCCCTTGCAAACGGCCTGTGGCATCATTCGTACTGTCTTTGTCACTGCAACACGCCACATCTAGCACCAGGAAGATTATCTGCAGCAGCTGCGGCCGGCATCCTTTAGGCCCACAGGAAGAGTAAACGTTTGCTTTTGCCGTAAGGGTCACTGCACCAGACGTGCTTACATGCTGCAATGCATGCAGCCAAGGACCAGTTACCACCTCCTACGACAGACCATATTGGCGGCTGCATCTTTATAGAATACGAACACCGTACAGACCGTGAAAACGTCGGAAAATCTCTTCTCTCCTTGCGGGAGAAGCATACGCGTTGGAAAGCTTCACTTCTGCCTTTTTTTCTCAATCCTTGCTCCATCATCTCTAACTCTAAGAGTGGAGGCATTGTACGGACCGCTTCTCTTGGCCTGACTCCGGACGTTTGTGCCACAGCATTCAGCGCCACCTCAACAATTTGAGAAAAAATCTACACTCATCTCATCTCATCTTCGACCCATTGGACGGCAAATTACAGGGAAGCTTGTCTTTCTCTCTTTTTATTTCGAGTTCTCTATTCGTGCGTTACCTTTTATATAACATCAGTTTGCTGTGAACTCCCGTGCTGTAAAGACGTCTTCTTCTTGCCTCGCAAATGGTCCGAAATTGCAGTACATTCGTCAACAGATAGCGTACCACATATTCGAACGGTCAAGTTAGAAGAATTAGACAATGCTTTGCCGGTCCCCCCAGGCGTACAAATATGCTGCGGATTAAAACAAATGTCAGATTTTTTCCCCAACAAACCATCACTTAAAGACAGAAGAGCCATGCGCACATGCTAGTGCACTCTAAAAATCCGTTCACTGCTGAAGCATATATACCACCCCAATGCTACAAACTGGCCTTCTAGAACACTATTTAACAACAAACTACATGGTACCCGGCCACTGCTCTTGCGATTTGAAGAGATGTGTAAAAACCTTGGCGGACTAGACACATTGCAACGCACTGCTTGAAGACTAGATGCACCGCCGTCATGGTACAATTTTCCTACTGTCTGTGATTTCACTCTTACACAGTTGCGTAAAACAAAAATTGCACGACAACATATAATACAAGAATTTCTTACACTCGTAGAAAAGTACAGTACTTTTACAACTTTTTATATAAAGGTGGTGCCAGAACAGATATCTTTTTCAGAAGCGCGGTAGTACAGGGCAATTCAATGAAATAGTAAGGCTTCAACAATGCGCAACTATCTTCACTGCCGAAAATTACGTCATCAGCTATATTTACTCAGGCTTGTCAAGGGCGCCTATATCCCTTCATTTTAAAATGCAATTAATCCGCTGCTTGAAGAATTCATACAAAACATGACAACCGCCAGAGCTGAAGGACAAATCATAAAACTCTGCTGGGTACCAAGTCATGCCAAAATTACAGACAACGAGAGAGGAGACTTGTGCGCTGCCCAAGCAGGTGGCAAGTCGATAAAGAAGGCAAATGTTCCTTTTAAGGGTCGCACGAACCTCGTACACCGTAAATTAATTTAAAAAGGTTGTAGGCTTCGAGCAACAAAATAAACAACGAAATACACTTGGTAAAGCCAGATTTAGGTAAATGAAAGTCATGTTTGCCCCAGCAGCGTTTCATTGAAGTTATTTCATGCCGTCTCTGTATAGGCCATACACAACTTGCAAACAACTTTCTATTGTCAAATGAAGACAAACCCGATTGCGAAATATGTGGAAATGAACTTAGAGTTATTCACATTTTATTATCATGCAAGAAAGTTGAAAAACTACGGAAAATGCATTTTACTGAGTTTCATAAAAACTCGCTCCTTCACACATAATGTTACTTTTGGGAGAAGATACAATTGTCAACATATCCTGTGTGTTTCTATTTTTAAAAGAAACAGGTTTTCTCACTGATTCGCTTCGTTCTTGAATGCACTTCAGCCGACTTCTCAATCTTGAGAAGAAGGCTGCGGATTTATTTTACTGGTTGGAAAGCTCTACCTCCTTGCCCAGCCAAGGATGTCTGCTGAGGTTACCTTATCTTCTTTAAAGATTTTAGTATTAGCCATTCATAAAACTTTTTCCTTTATCACTAAGGTAATACAAAACAATTTTTTTGGCCCTCTACACCACATGTAATTATTCTTTCCAGACGTTCTGCAGAATAAGAATTTCCTTTATCTTGAAAGTGGCGCATGATGGCCTGAGTTGCCTATGTGCCACACAACCCGACACAACACATCAGAGTTTTGCAAAAATTCTGATTGTTTCATAAAATAAGCATTTATTTTTCTTCCCAATACAGCTACCTACGAGGGAGGAACGCGGCCATCTGAAAGCATTCTTCTTCCAAGAAGTTCAAAGCAGGAACTTCGCAAATTGCATGTCGCGTTGATTCATGTATTCTCCCACAAGGAAGCAACTCTAGAACACGAGACTAGACCCATTGGAACTGTAAAAGATGAACGGAAAGCAGAAAAGAACGAGAGTTCAAAATAATTAAGCCCACTTTGCGCAATGATTCTTGAAACATTGTACACTTTCGTCTGCGATGCGGCTTAAACTAGGAAGATCTTGTTACTATATTTATTTCATTTATATATTCATTTATACTGCAATCTATTTAAGAGGTTTTCTAGTAGAGCGAAATAAAACCATTAAAAATGATAGAGAAATCGTGTAAAGATGAAAATTACAAATTGCAAAAACACCCATTGAAGTAAAATCAAGAACATAGCAATAAAATATAAGATGTTGCAAACACTAAACGATATGAACGGGACCATAAGAATGAAGTAAATTGGCAGTGAGCACAACACAAAAATATTGCTTGAAAAACTACAAATCAGGGGCAAACATTCTTGCGCGTAACTGTCTGATACTGCATTAATTGCAACTTTTTTCAATTGGTAATGTCCGTGGAGAAATTGAGCATGTAAAATCATTATTTGCAAGAAAATAGTTATTGCCACATTATGACCACGGTTTCTTTCGTACGCAGGAGAAAACAATATGATAATTAACATTGGAGGTTTGGTTTTGTTAACTAATTGATACAGTAATATCACTCGCAGTACAGAATCAATTTCAAATGAACCCATGTAATCTCCTCAATTTTTCAATGCGGCGGCAGCTGGTGTGTATGCAACTACTTCTTTATTCCAGTATGATTATTCGTAACGCTAAGCTGATAACTTGCATTTTGGACATCTTTTATAGAAAATGCTCACTAATAGAATACCGGAATTTTAGACGTAAGTTCTTGCGGCATTGCCATGTATTGGTTTCCAAACTTTATTTCAGTAGTAGCACTTTATTTAAAGATTAAAGAGCACGGTGACCAGCATACAGGCAAATGTTAACAGTAAATGTTAACAGAGTGCAAGCACCGAGGCTTGAGAGCGCAAGAAGTCGCTGTGGCTGTTATACAGTTTTACTCACTGAAGAGGACATATTGATGGCGGTCGTGAAGGTAAGCTGACTTCCAATGTGTGAGGCACTAAATATCTGTCATGAAATTTAATGAATACTTTTTTTTCGAAAATCTTGTCGAATCTTTTTTGTGAATTTGATAGCAATTGCGCCTGTTTGCTCGCACTCACCTTTTGATGCAGCGAAATTGTTTAGTGTTTTTTTTAGAACGTATTGCGGACCGTTCAAAATCGTCTGGCTGCTCATCAATCTGGATAAGGTAATTTTTCATGTATCTGACGAGAACACGAACGAATAAAGTTGGGCATAACGAAACATTTTGTGTTATATTGATTCTTTATTTATATAACGCAGGAACCATGACAATCCGACGGGGCTTTATATTCTTCGCGCATAAGTGAAACATCAATGTTGTGAAGAGTGTTTTTGTTTTCTTTTTCGATTATGGCACATAAGGACAATACTCTTCGATCCACGGACTCAGTGAGAGCAAAGTCTCTACCTGTATTGCCTTGAGCGTACATCTGAGTATGACGTGCTAATTACACTCGTGCCCAACTTGTTGGGCCTGGGCAGTTGCCATGTAGCGTATCGCCATATAGCACCAGTTCTTTCTGCTTCAGGAACACTGATCCTGGGTCCTCTCCCAAGGTAAGCAAAAGAAGGCGTCACGCATTCATTCACTACTCTTTAGCTTCGTTTCCAAATAGTCAGGCTAAACACCAGAGAAGATTATAAGAGAGTCGAGGTACTGAAATCGTTTGGAGACACTTTTCGTGAACATACTGCCATGAATCAATGCAGTTATTGCGCGTCCCGCTGCGCGGAATTCAGGAGCGGGCCCCGCATTCTGGGGATATTTATGGTGCCTATTCTCTCTGTCAAGAATGAATGGTCGCCGCCGGCTTTAGTAGCTTCCTTTTCATTTGTCTCTACCGCTTGAACCCTTCTTTGGTGCTAACATTCTTATGGTCGCGGGCCCTCATATTTTTACCAAGACGTTTTTCGTGCATTGACTGAGATGCAGAGGGAGGGTCTCGTCGCAGCAACCAGTCAGGAACAATTTCTTGTATAAAAGGAATTAACACAACTTCTCCTTTCAGCAGGCGGACTTTTCTTCCCTACCGATTGTATACCGCCGAGCTGGTCAGTGACAGCTTGTTTGTGCGAGAGAGTAACTCTAAGCAGCTCATCGAAATATCTCTGGAAAAATGAGAGCACCATTTTTCTCAAAATCGCTTGGAGTGTAGCAACTCATGGAGTCGTCCTGCTCTGCCTTTATTTTTATGCATCCTGAGCGACCGTAATCTGTCTAAAGAGAACTGGCTTCGCGTCGTTTGGAGTGCAAGATGTCCTAGGGAGAGCCACTAAAGAGCGTAGAAGCATAATCCTTCGGCTGTATACTTTTGACGGCGGCAGTAGATCAAGGAACATTTAATGCGGATTACTTCACACGTATATAGAGAACCTGAGCACGCTTAGAGTTCAAAGACGTCAACCTCAAAACGATGTCAAAGCTCAGTGCCATAGAATGTACTCGTGTGCGGTCGAGTAACGTGAACGTGGTCTCTAGCTCCGACGACTCGCAATTTTTATAAAGTTGCCCTTTGACGAAAAGTGAAGTCGACAGTTCTTCCAAGCCACTTATAACACGCGGGGTCCATGTTTGAAGCTGCCTCTTTTACCTCCTACTTCGTAAAACTCGCATACACTGGGAAACCCTACATCGCCCCTTCATATTCATAAACATGCACAATACTTCTACTTCGAGATTCTAAAAAGAAAAACAGACATTTCTTTACCAGCCGTCCACAGTGGGGCAAGTGGAGACAGTGGCGGCATATACTGAAAGCTACTTGATTGCCTATCTGTCGCCAGTGTTTAACTGGCAGTTTTGCGTGGTTTAACTTCGGTTAGCCTACCCTGCAAGAAACCAAAACTCAACAATGCAGGTTATTTTAAAAAAAAGGGATAGCTTAGGACTAACCGCATGTAGATGACAGCGTTTTCTCCTTAAACTCGAATGGTAGCCTGAATACGGCTTCAGTGTTTGCTTGATGAAGTACCCAGCATGGCTCACCGGACGAAGGGAAATTATAGTTATCGGCGACTCTGAAGGCAACAGTTGGCGCAGTTATGAGTCCCTGCTTCGGAATCACTGCTGTTAGAGCTGCACAAAATAGCAGCAAACCAGCTGTGCAGTGACTGATCGATTGCGGCGTAAATCATTGTGAGCGCCATCAGAAAAAAAATTCTGTCGTGTGTCTCGCATTAGCCGCTGAGAGAAGCCTCTGGCTCCTCCAGTGAGACAGATGAGTGCGACAACCGGCCTCGACGAGATGCGGGAGGAAAGTCTGCATTCGTGGATGAAGAAGAGGCGGGTAAGTGATGCCGTCAAGTGTGCAGCGATTGGAAGAAAATGGAAGCGGCGCCAAAAGCGAGCGCTCGCCATCTTTTGATCAAACGCGAAGGGCCAAACAAGGCGAGATATGTGTTACGTAACAGAGGGGAAGCCGCCGCGGTGGCTCAGTGGTTATGGCACTCGGCGGCTGACCTGAAAGACGCGGGTTCAATCCCGGCCGCCGCGGTAGAATTTCGATGGTGGCAAAATTCTAACGGCCTGTGTACTGTGCGATGTCAGTACAAGTTAAAGAATCCCAGGTGGTCGGAATTTCCGGAGCGCTTCACTACGGCGTCCCTCATTGCCTGAGTCGCTTTGGGACGTTAAACCCCCTTAAAACCAAAACCAAACTAGAGCAACGTAGGAAAAGGATTAAACTTGTTTCCTGACCGTAAAGTCTTCCAAAAAAGCGCAAATGCACCAAATATAAAACATCAATTCAAGACCTAACCCTTAAAGACAACCAATTTGAAGCGAAATTAATTGCCACAACTTTCAGGAAAATGGGTGCGGCAAAGGGAAAGGAGCGCGAAATGAAAAATTATGAAATAGCAAAGTAACAAACGAAAAAGCGTCATTTATATTACATTATGCTGATGCAGTTCATGGCCTGAGACCATCTACGCGTCTTTGAATTTCTGATGTTGCATAGGTTTCCTTTAACGCCGCCAATACTAACAGGTCCAGTGCCTATGCTGAGTTTGAGTACCTCGCTCAAAATCTACACCTGCGTGATAGTGTTAATATCGGAGACAGGGACTGAGCACATGATTTTCAAGTAGGAGTATGAATGAAATTGCTTTTCAGGCTGCCAATGCGAAGCAAGTGCGTTTCTTTTGTGAGGACCAATATAACCCGAGAATTAGTCTCAGGGTTTGATATAATTTGTTGCGCACTATTTCACGTCACAACTCCAGAACTGCACCATCAGAGTATTGAGTGCACAGTGCAGTCGTATCAAATATTTGTTTTCGAAGTAACAGAGGTAAAATGTAGGTCACTTCTGACGTAATTTACAAGGACGACGTCGGGAGCAGTGCCATGAAAAATGTTCCTTGTTCTCGTTACCGTTGAATTATCATGTCTAACACTGTTGAAAAAATTTTTGAATATTGAAAAATTGTAAGCTACTGCTAATGAATATTGTAAATAATGATCCATTCTTCAGATGTGTAGAAAAATCTTCATGTCCTAGTGTTTCCATCGGTCGCACTGCGCAGTTAGCTGGTGTAAAAAAACCAGTAGGTAACACTTTTGAAGTTAGCAACAACGTTATTAGGAAACAAATGCTAGCCTGGCAAAAAGAAATGCCAGCCTGCCGACGGGATAACCCGCCGTTGTGGCTTAATGGTTAAGACTCTTGTGTACTGAATCGGAATACCCGGCTTCGACACGAACCGGGGCTGCCGCGTGTCGATGGATGCGAAACGCAAAAGGCGCCTGAGTTGTTTGCGATGTCCGTGAATGTTAATGATTACCAGGTGGTCGAAATTATTCCGGAGACGACCACTGCGGCACTTCTTTCTTCCTTTCTTTCTTCTTTCAGTCCCTTCTTTATCCCTTCCGTAATGGCGCAGTTCGGGTCTCCACTGAGATATGTGAGACAGTTACTGTGTCCTTTCTTTTTCTAAAAACAAATTTGAAATTCAATTAAAATTTCGCAGGATGTCTGCACTTATATTGATTCTTAAATCGAAATCTTGCAATATATGGAAAAATTGCCTTCATAAAGACTTTCGCGTTAAAGATTGCTTTAGTTGGTTTATTTATTTATTACTTCTATTTAATTATTTATATATTTACTTCACTATACTACAGGCCAGATTGGCCGAGGCAGAAGGCGCATAAAATAAAAACTGAACACTTACAAATAAATGTCCACAATTGTTGGACATCATCAAATCTCTCTGCAGTTCTTCCGCATTGTATGTTGATTCATAACACAAAAAAGAAAACATCTGCGCATAATATGCCGTTTCCTAAGCACTAAGAAATGATATGTTTTATTTTCATTATAATGTTGCGGTATAAAGGTTCGTAAAGGTACAGACGTTACCACAAAACAATAACGAGCCCTAAAGCGGCATGCTAGCGACGAGCACCAAATTCGATAAGTAATGGCTAGCCACATGAGTAAACAGAAAAAAGAAGAGCGTCACGTCGTTAGCCGAGGGAACCACCGAATAAGCAGCACCCAATCAGGGAACATAATCACGAGGCCAGTTGTTCAGCGTGACCTCATTGGGTCGAGGCCCCATTACCGAATATGAACGTGTCCAGAAGTTAGGGTGGGAACAAATTGCGCCTAAAGGCGGAAAAAAGGCAGAAGGGGAAGAATAGAAACAATCTCTTGTTGAAGACGAAATGGAACTCTGCTTTATTTTGTACGCCTTGGCGAGAACAGCACATGCCGCCATGATTCTGAGTAGTATATGAAAAGGAAAATAACTGTCCAAGGTACAAAAGAAAAGAAACAATAAAATGCGAACTGCAACAACGAATTTTGTTAAGTACCTTCTTCTGGTATCGCAGTAGCTTGGTCAGTCCTGCGTGTAACAAAGGAGCCAGCACTGTGTTTCTGTAATGAGAGGTGTACCCTAGATTGCGACAATCGGTTATAATAAAATTTCCTCTACTTCTAGGTCATCATTAATCGGGCTTCTTAAGCAAAAAAAAATTAAGGTAACGCTGCTCTGCCCGCACCACCACAGGCACAACTGGTGCACTTCCAGGAAAGATAGTCAGGCGAAGAGAGCTGACGAGGTCCGCATACAAAACAACTTAACTATCGCGTGTAATGGCCGGACAACGGAACCTGGGAACGAGTTGGAACAGCTTAGAAGATATGAAATATTTTCTTGCATGGCTTTTGAGTGCTACACGCTCCCAAAATCTTGCTCAATAATTATTCACGTACAAAATATTATACTTTGATCCAGTGAGTGCTCAAAAGTATTAAAAATTTGAAACAAGGTGCATTTATCTGAATTTATATAACCTTCATCGTTCTCCTTTTTAAACTTTTCATCGTGAAGCTTAGCGCTCTTAATGCTTAAGCCGACGAATATGTCAGCCTACAAAAATGTATTATGATTGATTATTATGTATGCTATAGATGCATTGCATGATGTGTTACACTGCTTATCTTTGTATTATTGCCGACACTGCTGTATATAAAGAATTTAATCCCTAGATAATCTCAAGGTTTTTCAAATGACACCGCGGATCTACGCAAATTCAGAGCTTGCGGGGTGCCGGTCTGTTCGATGCGGGAATAGTTTGGACTGCCGTGTGCCAGTGTGCTGCCCATATTCCAACGATTCGCAAATGCATACCAGCTTGTCGCGTTGAAATAACCGTGCTAGAGAGCTATGAAGCGATCGCCCTTTCATCCCGTTCCCTATGCGAGCTTGAATACATGCCGATAAATGGACTCAAGTGCACAGCATCCAAAAGGAGAAAAAATATATTGAAGTTTGC
Source organism: Amblyomma americanum (assembly GCF_052857255.1). Taxonomy (NCBI): domain Eukaryota; kingdom Metazoa; phylum Arthropoda; class Arachnida; order Ixodida; family Ixodidae; genus Amblyomma; species Amblyomma americanum. Next base: position 99,773,589 of record NC_135501.1, read on the forward strand.
TTCATTCACGTCATTCTCTCTTTATTTATTTTAACATTTTAACATCACATTTTTCATAATGTAAGTAACCAAATTCAGATAACGCTTGCAATTTGCGAGCATTACATTAGGGAGATGTCCTTGACGAGCGACACAAATTCACGCTAGTCCCTATTAACTCACATTCATTACAACTCGTAACCACGAACTTTAAGGAATATACAGCCGTAAATATGGACAGCACGAAAGGAGCACTAAGCTGTTTTTTGACCAAAGAAAACGCATTTATCAACGTTAGTTACACAAACGCAGATAGAAAAAAACGACAGAGAACATGACCGATCGCAAATCATCAACCCTGAATGATAAAATATTTACAAAAAGAACATCTGCTTCGAGCATCATCTTGATCACAGTGACAAATCCTCTCATTATATTATATATATACAGGTGACTTGAGGAGCCAGTACTTAGCATCCTAAGCTCAAGTTTTCACTGAATTCTCTGTAAACTACTGAGCAAAGTGTTAAACGTGGTTTTGGCATTGTGTGCACTTTGGTTTTATGCTCGTATATGAAAATCATAAAGGTTTTGCTCTGCTGGACGAGACTACTGCCAAAAGACATGGGCTTTTTCTTTGTGTACAGCCGTTCTTCATTGGCACGTTAAGCGCGACACAAGTTGAGAGCGCGAAAGCTTATATTGCTGAGACCGTTACTGCGCGTTTTATCATCTGGTAACGTTTTCTTCATCGGAATTCTAAGCGCCGAAAGAGAATAGGCGCCGGATATTCCATTACATAAATTTTTACGAATATCTTTGCTCTGAGCGTATGCATAAAAATATTAACCGAAAGCTCTTTTAACTGAATTTATAGTGATCCGCTCAAGACTGTTTAGTCCTGCGAGTAAACTATAACAACAAGGAGCTACAACAAAAGTGGCACGATCTACTACTCTCATTAAACTGCTTTAAAGGTTGGAATGAAAGGCAAGATTTCTCCAACCGCAGCTGCAAAGATGAAACGTGACTTACGTTCTTGCTCCCTTTCTTCTGCCACTCCTCCTTCCTTGATATCAACTATAGCTGATTTTGTGTATAGGTGACGAGAAAACTTTATCGCGTCATGGCATGCGCCGTGTAGTGGGATATATACAGCACCCCTAAAGTTCAAAGTTTGTTTAGTGGGTCGTAGAAGTATCGTGCTCACCACTGAGAAACTTGGTAGCCTCATAGCTGTCTCAGCAAACAGAATATACGCCTGGAAAAAAGGAACTATAGCATCAGAACTTTTGACACTCCCTGTACATTGCTCACCTAACCGGTAATATCGGACCATGAGCGACACTCAAAACGCAGGGGTGCCGCTGACTGACAGTATGTGCTTGGGTATTTATTGACAATATATCCCGACCAATCCTGGCACGGAGGGTTAACTCACTGTTTAACACTGAGTTTAGCATACTCCGCATTTCATGGGGATGTTGCGCACACCACACTGAGCTCATTTAACGGTTCTTCAACGCGTCTTGTAAAAAGTAGAAGATTATCAATATTTTCTGATTTTGTATATAATAAAGCATGGATTGAAAACGCCCATGAACGTTTACTCCTTGCCTTTGTCACGGATCTCTCCGGAGAACACTCGAACCGAAATAATGTACTAGGCGACCGGTGTACCGACACAATCGCACATTTATTACACCCTACGTGACACACGCACTAGAACACAAAACTAAAAAAACTAGCACAAAACCCAAACACTATAAATACACCCGACCCGGGCACACTGCTACCAGCGTCTACTATTAGCGTTCTACTATTCGTGGTCGGCCTTCGTGCTCAGGGTTGGTTCGGTGCGGCTGCGGCGTTGTATGGATCCAGTAGCCGGCGTCGAGGCGGTGTTCGACGTGCTTGGGCTGGCGTCGCTGGCGGTGTCGCTGGCTGCGTAGTACAAGCTCCTGGTCCAAGCGCCTGTGGAGGTGATACCAGTGTTGTCGGTGTTGGGGGCACCACCCGCTAGGGTGGCAACAACGCTGGAGACACCCCTGGCCGTAGCAGGTGGTCGCGTACTCTGTTGATTCCCAGGAACGGGCTCAGGCACGGCAGGTATTCCACGGTGCGAAGCCGTAGAACGCGAGCTCACGGGAGCAGTAGCCGGCGCCGCTCTGTGTCCCTGCCGACGTGTCCCTGACCTGCCGGAGCCTCCGCTTCTCTGCTGTACCCCCCCCCCCCTGTGCCTCGCTCTCACTCGCCCTTTTATATCCTTCACATTAGTACACGTAAGCCTTGTCGTCGTCTTCTTCTCTTCTCCACCAATCATCTCTCTCCCCCTCACCGAATGCTTCTCCACCAATTATCTCTCTCCACCTCACCGAATGCTTCTTCTTCATCTTCTTTATTCTTCGCTTAATCCACGTTGTCTTCTTGACACCTCTTTCCTTTAAAATTTAATATGGCTCCTTCAATTATATGTAACAAGGGCCCCCTCTCAAGAGGTTTTCCATGAAAAACTGCTCACGTCATCTTCTCTTCAAGCTAGCCAGCTAAACGACTATCTTCTGTGGCGATTCTGGACCCAGCACACACCACACCGCAGATGTCCAGCAGACACCAAACGCACACCACTAACACAGCACACCAAATTGCGTTTTCAGAACACTAACACACCACTGCCGTTCTCCGTACAGAGTCCTTAATAAACATGTTGGTGTCCACAACACACTCCCTTGTATGATCACATAACATCAACAACTGCAAAAACAAACACACGGTAAATCTCAGAGATACATAAACACCGCAATAACAAGATACATCCCAGAGATACCTAGAGCTATTCAGTTGGCTCTACTAATGAAGTCCGCTGCAACGTTATCTCTGCCTTTAATATATTCGACCTGAAATGAGTATTCCTGCACGGCCAATTTCCATCTCATCACTTTACTATTGTTCATTTTGGCCTTGGTTAAGTATTGAAGTGGCTGATGATCTGTTCGAATCCTGACATGTCTTCAATAACGATAAATGTGGAATTTCTTTACCGCCCGCACCACCGCCAAACATTCCTTTTCAACAGTAGAGTAGGTGCGTTCACTAGCCGATAATCTCTTGCTTGCAAAAAACACCGGATGTAGCACGCGATTCTCTTCTTGCAAGAGCACGGCTCCTAACGCTCGGTCTGGTGCATCAGTGCGAAGCACAAACTACCTAGATTCGGAGCAAGCAGGACAGGCGGTTTTGCAATATGCCCTTTTGACATCACGAATGCATTTTCATGTTCAGCAGTCCACTTTAGCTTATTGCTTGCCCCCTTCTTAGTGAGTTCGACAAGCGGGTTGGCTATGTGGGCATAATCGGGAATAATAATCGGAATAAAGTCGCTGTAGTATCCCGTTAGACCCAGGAAAGACTGTACTTCTTTCTTGGTAGTCGGTGTCTGGGCCTGCTGTATTTTCTCCAAGATGTCGTCTTTCGTCGCGATGCGGCCCATCCCCAGCTTGTGTCCGAGAAAAGAAATGGCTTCAATGCCCACCTCACATTTTGCCGGTTTTATGGTCAACCTGGCTTGCTGAATTCTATAAAATAGTTTTTCCAGCGTAATTACATGCTCTTCCCACGTATCTGTTGCCACAAGCATGTCATCAATAAAGTGTTCTACATTTTGAAGCCCATCAAAACCTTCCTCATCAGCTTCGTGAATATTGCATATGCTGTCTTCAAACCAAAAGGCATGAATTTAAACTCGAATAAACCCACAGAGCACGAAAAGGCAGTCTTCTCTTTAGACGAAACTTCCATCGGTATTTGCCAATACCCTTTGGTAACTCAAATTTTGAAAAAAACCTTTGTGAGCCACCTTAGCGCACATCACGTCCGCTCTTGGTATGGGTTCTGCATCGGGTACTATGATGTCATTTAGCCGACGACAATCTAAACACAGTCGGCTACTACTATCGGGTTTTTGACAATCACGAGAGGCGCATTGTATGCTGACCACGACCTCTCAATCACACCAAGCTCCAACGTATCCTGCACCTCATTTTCAATTAATTCTTGAACTGCTAAAGGTGGTGGGTATTGCTTCACGCTGATTGGTCTATCTGTAGAGAGATCTAGTCTGCAACATAAGACATCCGTTTTGCCCCGCACATCCGAAAACACATCCCCTTTGCTTTGCAGTAGGGCCTTTATCTGTGATCTTCGGTCTTCATTCAAATTGAGGTTTATTAGCACCTTTTTCCATCCTACAGTTTTCTTCCCACTGCACGTGGGCACCTCGACAGCATCATCTGTCTCCTCGGCTACTACCGAGCATGCTACCTTGGGGGCGCACTGTACGGGACCTCTTTCTTCGTACTTTTTGAACATGTTTGCATGCAAATCCTTCATCGTGTTAGGTATCAATAAATCATAATCCAAGTCAATTTTATTCTTAGTCACATGATAAGGGCCTTTTCACTGCAACCGTAACTTACTATGATCCGTGGGTAGCAGGATGAGAGCCTTGTCGGCCGGATTTATATTCCTTTGAGTGGCTTTCTTGTCATAGTAGGCCTGATAGCATTCGCGCGCCCTTTCCAGGCGTTGATGTGGGAGCCTGCATGTTTCTTCCAACTTGTCCCGCAACTCAAGAACGTATGTGTATGTTGTCTTGAGATCTGATGCAATCTCCCTGTTAGCCGGCAGCTCCTTGAGTATTGTAAGTGGACCTCTAACGGTTCTCCCATACGACATCTCGAAGGGCGAGAAACCAAGACTCGTTAGCGGTACTTCGCGGTAAGCGAACAAAAGAGCTGGAAGATATCTATCCCAATCAGTAGGTCTCTCCTGGAACATTTTCTTGATCATATTTTTGAGGGTGCCGGTGAACCGCTCTGCAAGCCCGTTACACATGGGATGGTTAGGCATTGTCAGTAACTCCCTTACTGACAAAAGGCGGTTAACCTCCTCCATTTGTTCCGAAGTGCAGTTCGAGCCCCGGTCACTAAAAACTTCCCTTGGGAACATATAACGCGAAAACATTTCCACAAGACTCTCCGCCAATTGCATACTGTCAATAGCCCTCAGTGAAATAGCGTCAGGATAACGAGTGGCCACGTCAACCAGAGTAAGCACATATATCTATTGCCTTTTGTGGATACTGGAGAGATTCGCCCCGCAATGTCAATAGCCGCTCGCTGAAACGGTAGGTCGATGGCGGGCACCTTCCCCAGAGGTACTGGACCAACTCTTCACTTCGGAACTGTGCGCTGGCACACGTCACATGAGCGGACAATGCGCTTAACGTCACTCTGAACACACGGCCAGAAGAACTCCTCTGTGATCCTAGGCACCGTTTTTTAACACCGTGGTGTCCGGCCATAATGGCGTCATGTCCTAAGCGTAGCACGGTCTCTCGCATATCTGTTGCTAACACCAGCTGTTGGACTCGCCTTCCTGAACTAAATATCAATTCCCTGTGCAGAAAACCGTTTACCAATTGATATTTGAATGACGTACGACTCTTCTTTTTTTCACTTTTCCCCGACTCTTTCGAAGCAGGCCTTCAGATTCGGGCCTTCTTTTTGACTAATTGCGATTTCGCTCGGTGTTACGCTCAGGTACATCGCAACAGGAGTAGAGAATGGACGCTGCGTTGCTCGGGCTGTCGCTTGAGCTCTTGTCTCCACTGTCGACGAGAATATGACTGCACCCGTCTGTGCTATGGCGGGCCTTTGCTCCTTTGCATGTTCCTCAACGTCGAGCATCCTCCACTCGGGATCGGGGTCTTCAACACTTCTTGCACCCCTAATGTTTCCCAACATGAGATCGTAGATGGGTTTGTCTACGCATTTTGCCACTACCTGCCCAGTATAATAAGGCGTGGACACTAGAACCCTGGCTTCAGGAAGGTAACTTACTGTGCTATCTACAAGAGTGACGGCTGACGCTTCCCCCGCAAGATCCTCGTCCTTCACTAGGCTTCTCTCAACCAAAACTCTGTTGGCTCCGCTGTCTCTAAGCGCCAATATAGGACGCTCCCCTATTTGCCCAACCATCTCTGGCATTGCTGCTTTCGACTTGGGTGTTCCACTCACTGCCTCATTTTCCAGCGGCGTTTGCTCTCCTTTCAGCTGCGCAAATTCGGATGGCGTGACAAGTTCTTAACTAGAGTGACATCGTCCGCAGCTTGGTCCTGAGTTCTGTATCGGCACTCATCCAGAGTATTACCCCTCCTCTTACAACCTTGACACACAACCTGTTCTTTTTGGGCAGCACTACTAGTCCGACAGTCAACTGCACGGTGTCCTACCTTGCCGTTGAGAAAACACCTTACTGGCGCCTTAGAAGCGCCGACATATGCTCTTGGTTTTTCCGCATCTGTTTCTAGGGTCTCTTGCGTTTCCTCCTTTGCCTTACTAAAATTTCATAGCCCTGGAGCTATGAGGAATTAGTCTGCAGCGTCGGCGAACTCTTCCAATGAACACAACTTTCTTTCCTTCAGCAATAGCGCTAGCTTTGAGCTGCAACACACTAAAAATTGCTCTGTGACCAGCTTGTCACGCACCCCTTCAAAACTTTTTTCAGTGTTTGACATATAAAGTCACCTATCAGAATAGTTTTTCAGCTTGCAGGAAAACTGCTTAGCGGTTTCCGAATCCTCAGGTTTCGCTGTGCGAAATCTCTTCCGATAACCCTCTGCCGTAAGCCTGAATCTTTGGAGGAGTGCCTTTTTGACTTTCTCGTAGTCCATGGAATCACCAGCAGGCATCCTTCTAAAGACATTCAGTGGCTCTCCGACTAAACACATGAATAATGCCGTGGCCCATTCACTGCGCTCCTAGCCTTGCCCCAAAGCTATCCTGGCAGGCTCGCCACTTATCTTTGTCACGCATCTCTCCGGAGGACCCTAGGAGCGAAAGAATGGACTAGGCGACAAGTGTACCCACACAAACGCACATTTAATACACCATACGTGACACACACTATAACACAAAACTAACAAAACTAACACAAAACATAACGACTATCAATACACCCGACCCGGGCACACTGCTACCAACGTTATACTACCAGCGTTCTACTATTTGTGGCCGGCGTTCGTGCTCACGGTTGGTTCGGTGCGGCTGCGGCGTTGTATGGATCCAGTAGCCGGCGTCGAGGCGGCGTTCGACGTGCTTCGGCTGGTGTCGCTTGTGGCGTCGCTGGCTGCGTAGTACAAGCTCCCGGTCCAAGCGCCCGTGGAGGTGATGCCGGTATTATTGGTGTTGGGGGCACCACCCGGATGGGTGGCAACAGCGTTGGAGACACCCCTGGCCGTTGCAGGTGGTCGCGTCCTCCGCTGACTCCCCTGAACAGGCAGAGGCACGGCAGGAAGTCCATGATGCGTAGTCGTGTAACGCGAGCTCACCGGAGCAGTAGCCAGCGTCGCTCTCTTCCAGCCGATGTGTCCCTGACCCGCCGGAGCCTCCGCTTCTCTTCTGTTCTCCTACCTCCCCCCCGTACCTTGCTCTCACTGGCCCTTTTATAGCCTTCTTATTTGTACACGCAAGCCTTGTCGTCGTATTCTTCTTCTTCTCCTCTCCACCAATCAATTCTCTCAACCTCACCGAATGCTTCTCCACCAATCATTTCTCTCCACCTCACCGAAGGCTTCTCCACCAGTCATCTCTCTCCACCTCACCGAATGCTTCTTCTTCAACTTCTTTATTCTTCGGTTGATCCACGTTGCCTTCTTCTCGTTTTTTTCTTTAAAATTTAATTTAGGCTACTTCAAATATATGTGACAGCCTTGTTGCCGGAAGTGAAGCTGATTGAAACATACACAATTTGCTTCAGAGGCGCATGCCGGAAACCTTCAATTAAATATTGTTTGCACGCTGTATATATAGCTCATCACACTTGATAGATGTGTAATACGACCACTTTCGTAAGTCATGATACACGGCAAACAAGTACTCGTTAGCGTATGAAATATTCTTCGTTGGATTTAACTATCGCGCACAACGATCCTACGAATTAAAATGAACACCCGGAAAATATATGGCAACAAAAATTCGACATTCAATCTCCAAAGACTAGACGTTTTGGGTTCCCTAGGGAGCATACCAAGTATTCCGTGTATCTAAGAACGACAGTTTCTGTTCTCGGATTTCGCAGAAAACCCCGAACATTAACCGTTTTTCTTTGATTTTTAGAACGATATGTAACTGTTTATTTTACCATGTGCCAAACAGGCGTTGTTGACTCACAAGCAGCACTACACGATAAAAATTGGCAACGCTTTTTATATTCTGAAAATCAAAGAAATGCTGAGATTCAGCAGTTTGCTTCTTCTACTGGGGACAAGAGTTTCCTGGATGCGAGTTCTAGGTCAAAGGTTCATTTTAGCGCCACCCCGCTACCCATGTCGCCTGATATTGTACAAAGGCATAAAAGGCTTAAATGCTTCTTCCTGTCTTCAGAATATTTGAGGTGACGGGGTATCGAGGTACGAGGAACTACAATAAACGTTTTTCCTAGACCTCGCGTCCCGGAAACTGTTGTCCCCAGTAGTACATTCTTCCTGCCATACACGCATTAAAAGTTCACATCATAATAATGTTTTCTTCAGAACGACTAAAAATGCAACGCAGTGAGTGCACGGTGCAGTGCGAAGTGTTTTAGGTGAGACATTCAATAATATTAAAGATAGGCTTTTCGGGCGAAATATTTGGTTTTGCAGCATAATATTACGAACGTCGGCAGACACCGCAATGCGGGTCAACTGCCATGACTTTTAAGCTGGTAACTAATTTCTGGTAACCAAACTTTTAACTATCACAGATACACAATTAGATGCAAATATTGATTTGTAGCCGGGGGTTTTAATCGCCATATCAGAATTTAGAATTTCGAAAACACAACTATCCTCGCCACTGTGGCTCGTCAAAATTTCGATGCATCGTGCTAAGTACATGCGCTTTTGAAAGCATGCAAGCAAAGCAACCCCTCCAGTGCACATAACTATAATCGAAAAACCAAAATTTTTTCGAGCCACAGCGCCAAGTGTATTGGCGTTTCCGAAATTCTAAAACCTGAGGTGGCTATTACTAACGATTGGCTACAGATTTCTAATTACAACTAGGCACCAAAGATTTAGTTAAAAAGGTAATTATTAAATATTACTTAACCAGCTTACTACTTAGCATGGCTCACCAGTTTTCAGGTGTCCGCCAAAACTGGTAATACTATGCCACAAAAGCCAGCCTTATTTTTTTCCTCAAAAAGCCTATTTTTGAAAGTGTTGAAAGTGTTTGCTGAAACAACCGGTATGCGGTTGTGGTTAACGCCACCGCCAAAGATTTTGCGACCAAAGAACAATATACCACTTCGACTTGTTAACGTCCTAAAATATAGGTACGAGCAGAATAACACGCGATATTAATGTGCGAGTTTTCTATTGATCACTAAATCAAGTTGTTTATGAGCAATTGTAGGTACAAATTTGTCAACACATAAAGGGATGAAAATTTCGTCTGGATTGAAAAGTAAAGAAAATTCTACTGGCATAGTGATATATTGGCGTTTGTGGGAACACATTTTTGGCTCCTAATGAAAAAACAGCCTTGGGGGTTACGAATCACTGCCATTAATGAAGCGCAGAAAGAGAACCTATTAGCGAATGACCTTACGTCCGCCTTAGGGTGCAAGTAAGCGTTCAGAACCCAGTGTGTACGGTATGGCCCGCCTACGAATGTCTGCAGGCGACATTTCTCATTACCGGTCGGGACTTGTAATCGCCCAGTTCTGAGAAGGCATGCGATCTTGAGGAAGGTTGTTTTTTTTGGTTTTATACCATATCCTCTTGTTTACCAGATGAGATTTACGGCACGCGCCACCTTGTATCTGATTTGGAGCAACCTTGAAACAATACATGAATAAATATTTCACGAATCAGCACGTACTGACGCAGTGAGTACAAGCCGGAAGACATCCTAACATAAAATTAAGCGAATACAGTATGCTATTGAATGGTATAACATTGTTCTCTAATACTGTTACGGTGTGGGATGCCACGGGGTGGCCACGGGCCCGCCCAGAGAAATATAGCAGCAGTACGGAGGAGAGCCGGCGAAGCACGACCGGCGGCGGCCAAGCTTTCTCGTTCTATCTCCCTCGTGCTAGAGCCGCGCGCTCGCCGCTCGCGCTCGCTCTCCGCCTCTTCTTTTATTCCCGTATCACCTTTCCACCGGGGGGGGGGGGGGGGGGGGCGGAGAAGTCAGGCCGTGCTTTGATGCAGGGTTTCCTGGGGCGATGCAATGTGGACTCGCAGATAGGAAACGGTCACACTCTTCGTTGAATTCGAAGTGTGTGAGCTGGGCGAAGGTGTCTGCAGTCGCCGAAGAAGGTCCCACACCGGTTAGGCTAACTTCAGGGAGTTTTATGCATATTGAGCGGCGATCCGTTTATGGGACTGCATTGCGTGGGGAAGGCATGGAGCCAGCAGGCGACGACGGCACTGATGAGGACCCGGTAGCTAAGTCGGAGTCATCGCAGGCGCCGTAGACATATCGCTTCATGTTTGAAACACGCTCTGGGAAAATGTGGTGCACACCGCATGGTCGATGCTCTGGCAGGTCTTCGAGGCGGTATGTCACGGGGCCGAGTCGGGCAACGACACGGTAAGGGCCGCGGTATCGGGGCAAGAGCTTTGCGGCACGGCCAGTCGCACGGATGGTGCGGCGAACAAGGACCAAGTCACCGGGCCGGAAGGGGGGATGTGGTGGTGCTGCCGCGTTGGCCGCTTGCACACGCGCGTGAGCCGTGAGGAGGTTGCGCTGGGCGTCGAGGCGGGCGGAATGAAGTCGTTGAGCAGATTCAGTTGGTGACGCAGTAGGATGGGGAAGGCCCAACTGCGCGTCGAGAGGGATGGAGGGCGTTCTGCCATAGACGACTGAGAACGGCGTCACATGCGTTGTTTCTTGCGCTGCAGTGTTGACTGCAAAAGCTGCAGCAGAAACAAAACGATCCCAGTTTTTGTGGGACGGAGCGACGTAGGATGCGAGTATATCCGTGAGGGTACGGTTAACACGCTCCACGAGGCCATTGCACTGCGGATGATTGACGGATGTAGTGGAATGCGCAATGCCGAAGGAGCGGAGGGCTCGCTCGAATTCATGGGACATAAAGCAGCTCCCACGGTCCGTGATGAGGTGCCGGGGAACACCGTGCCGAAGAACGAGATGCTGTTCCACAAACGCGACGGCATGAGCGGACGACGTGTCTGGGACGGGCAGTGCTTCGACCCACTTGGAGAAGTAGTCGATCGCAACCAGAACATACCGGTTGCCGGCACGCGTCTTCGGAAACGGGCCCAAATGATCCAGTCCAACCAGCTCGAAAGGTGAACTTGGTGGCGAAAAAGCCTGCGGGGGTGGCTTGGTTACACCTGTGGACGGTTTTCTGTACTGGCGTGTCCGGCAGGACGCCACGTGTTCCTTGACATCTCTGGACATATTAGGCCACCAAAACCGCTCCGACACTCGTGCGTAGGTCTTGCCGCGACCAAGGTGACCAGCCGTGGGAGCGTCGTGTAAGCCGCGCAAGATTTGCGACTGCAGTGTTGCCGGCACAACTGGCAACCAGACGGGTGGTCGACCACGGAGCCGCTTCACATGACACAAGAGGTCGTCCTTCATTCGATAGACCCGGCGTAGTTGGCGGAGGCCTGCGCCGGCGGTGGTGCCAAGGGAGTGGATTATGGCAGCAATGGCGGGATCTTGCGTTTGTGCAGTCCTCAGGTCCGTCAAAGCCGTCACGGAACAAGGGTGGCGAGAAAGGAAATCGGCATCTTGATGGGCAGAGCCGCGCCGATGCACTATTGTGAAATTGTACTCTTGAAGTTGCAGGGACCAGCGTGCAATCTTGGCATTCAAATGTTTGGCGGACTGCAGCCAAGTGAGAGCGCTATTGTCCGTGACTATGGTGAAGTGACGGCCGTACAGGTAGGGACGGAACTTCTCGACGGCCCAGACAACGGCGAGGCACTCGAGTTCTGAAGAGTGGCGGCGGCGCTCAACGTCGGAAAGCTGGCGGCTGGCATAAGCTAGGACTTTGTGGTCACCAGACTCGTCTTCTTGCAGGAGGACAGCGCCGAGCCCATCTTGGCTGGCATCCGTGTGGAGGACGATGGGGGCCGATTCGTCGTAATGGGCCAATGTAGGAGGCTCGAGGAGGGCGTGCTTGACGTCAAGAAACGCGAGCTGTTGGGCCTGCGTCCAACTCCACGGTGCATTCTTCTTCAGCAGGGCGGTCAATGGAGCGCTGCGCTTGGCAAAATCCGGAATGAAACGAAGGAAATACGAAGCAAATCCAAGGAAACTTTTGAGCTCCTTGGCGGTGGTGGCAGCTTCGTAAGCTGTAAGCGCTTTTAGCTTTTCAGGGTCGGGACGGATGCCATGCCGGCTCACAGCGTGACCCAAGTACGTCACCTCCGCGAAACCGAAGAAACATTTTTTTGGTTTTAAGCGAAGCCCAGTAGAGGTAAGGGCTTCGAGGACGAGTTTGAGGCGTCTCTGGTGTTCTTCAAATGTAGCCGCGTAGACAATTACGTCATCCAGGTAGACCAACGCCATAGTCCACTTCAAATGGCCCAAGACTCGGTCCATGAGACGCTGGAAGGTGGCTGGAGCGTTCGAGAGACCGAAGGGCATACGGTTGAACTGGTAAAGGCCGTAGGCAGTCACGAAAGCCGTCTTTTCCGCATCATCGGGGTGAACAGGCACCTGCCAGTAGCCCGAGAGCAGATCTAGCTTGGAAAAATAACGGGCCCCCTTCAGGCGGTCAAGCGCATCGTCGAGGCGAGGCAGCGGGTACACGTCGCAATTAGTAATAGCATTTAGCTTCCTATAGTCAACGCAGAAGCGGAGTGTTCCATCCTTCTTGCGCACGAGGACGACAGGGGAGGACCAAGGGCTACAAGAAGGGGCAATGATTCCCTGGTCAAGCATGTCGCACACGTGCTGCTGGATGACTCTCCGTTCGGCTGGCGCTACACGGCGAGGTTGGTGATGAACGGGCCGCGGTTTTCGGTGTTGATCCGGTGTTGAGCCCAGGAAGTGCACCCGAGTTCACCGGCGCTGAGAGCAAGGCAACTGCGATGCGCGAGCAGCAAGGTCTTCAGAGAGGCGAGCTCCGCGCAGGTCAGGCTGGGTCCAAAGTTAAATTCTTCCCATGATAGGATCGCCGGCGCTGGAGGGTGGCGAGGCGGGGCTTCAGGTTGCAGAGACGCCACTGGTGACCCGTGGTCCAAAACTGAGGCTGTACCCAATTGCGTGCCGGGAGTCAGCGCGAGAGGTACGCTGCTGATGTTGAGTATAAATACGTGGGCCTCTTCTTTGAGCACAGGCAGAAGGCTTCGAGGGGAGGTCATCTGACGGGCTGGAGCTGAACACCGGATGGGTTCGAACAGCACGTCTGCTGTGACCGGACTGTCAAGCTTGGCATACACCCACGTTGCCGCACCCGGTGGCAGGGTCACGGCGGACGCCACAGTCACGGTAGTGACGTCGAACGGCTTGACTCGACACGGCCACTTCGTCGCGAGGTCACGCAGAGATGCTGAGGCACGCTTGGTCGCCGACACCAGGGACTGCCACAGGGCGACACCGAGGCTGGAAACCCGGCTAAGCCAGCCCGGCCCACAGAGAGTTCGGCTCGCCAGTGGTTTGGTTCTAGTAAAATTAAGGACGACTCCGGCTTGCTGGCACCACCCGCACCCGAGGACCACTGGCCAAATAGGGCTGTCTGCGACAACAAACTCGGGGGAGATGGTATTCCCGAGTGCTGTCAGGTTGACGACGACACGTCCGACTTGCTCCACAGGGGTGCCGTTAAAAGCTAAGAGCCGGGTTTTGGCGGCTGGCAGAAGCAGGTGGGGCGCGTTAGCAACAAACGATTTGTGCAGTACATTGACAGCCGCTCCAGTGTCAACCAAGGCCTTTACGTGCCGGTCAAGCAGGGCGACGTCGACGAGCACGTAAGGAGCATCAGTGGTAATCGGAGCCGACGAAAGGAGGGGACGCGGAGAACGAAGGAGTGTGGGGACGGCACAAATCGTTTCCGCCAAATCGTTTCCCGACGTTGGAGGGCCGGCACAGCCCCTCGCGTAGTGTCCCCGCAGGCCGCAGCGGAAGCAGGTCATGCGGACTTCGTTACGCAGGCGTCGGATAGAGGCCGCAGTTGGGGCTGCGGACCGAGGAGCCTGCACCCGGACGCTGCGCTCGGCAGACGGTGGCGTCCCCCGCGTGGCCAGCAAAGTCAATTCCGCCTCGATGGCGAGCGCCATGGCGGTGCGGACGGAATCAGGACGGCCAGAGCGGACCAAGCGCTGCACCTCGGGGAGTCGGATGGCGTCGACAAACGCCTCGGTGCCGACCAGGGCCACGGCGTTCTGAGGCGCTCCCGGCAGCGACTGCAGAGCCAGGCGCTCAATGGCGGCGGCGAGGTCCTGGTACGTCTCCCCGGGCTCTTGACGGCGGGCTCGCAGGCGGTGGCACTGCACACGGGGTTGACCTGAGGCACCATAGTGGTCGGCGAGGAGGCCCGCCAGAACAGTGTAAGAGCCCAGCTGGTGGGGCGGCACGTTCTGCAGCAGCTCGGTGGCGCGGCCCCTCAGTTTTGCAACGAGCATCCATGCCTTCATTTGCTCGTCCCAGCCTCTCGCCGCCGCAATACCGTCCAGCTGGATTCGGTAAGCATCCCACGAGATGGTGCCGTCAAATGTGGGCAATTCCACAACGTCCAACGAACACTGCGGCGAGGACGCACCCGCGCCGAGCACGCCATTGGCGGCCACGACCGCAGGCCCAGCGACGGCAGAGCCGTAAACAGCGGCGGCGGGGACGCCCAAAGGCACCTGACCTGTGCTCGGCTCGGCTGGCACCAGGCGACGGAGTTCGCGCCGGAGAGCTTCCATCTCCCCAGCCTGGGCAGTCAGACGGGCCTCCCATGCGTCCATCCGTTGGGTGACTGTATCCAGGAGCCGCTCAACACCGGCGTCCGGCTGCTGCGAAGAGCCGAGCCTCTCCGAGCGCCTAGATCTAGCGGCGCCGGCCGCCGCGTCGTCGGCGCTATCGGCTGGTGGTGGACTCCTGTCGTCTGGCACGTCGGGTGCTTGATTCTGGGAGCGGGTGAGCGGCATGATCCCACCGCTGCCACCAAAATGTTACGGTGTGGGATGCCACGGGGTGGCCACGGGCCCGCCCAGAGAAATATAGCAGCAGTACAGAGGAGAGCCGGCGAAGCACGACCGGCGGCGGCCAAGCTTTCTCGTTCTATCTCCCTCGTGCTAGAGCCGCGCGCTCGCCGCTCGCGCTCGCTCTCCGCCTCTTCTTTTATTCCCGTATCAATACGCTCTTGCATAAGTGAATCTTTTGGATCTTGAGCAGCTTATCAATACAGTTGTTTAATATTCAAGTGGGACTAGCGTACAACATTCCATACGGAATTCACTAGTACAGCATCCTGCAATGAGCACCAGGAAATAATAGCAGAAACAACAGTAAACTGAAGCGGAGGCAAACTAAAAAAAATGTTTTGTGACTAGAACATAAAATTATGTTTTGTGTTGTGTTTCCTTTCACAGCAGGTGTCGGTTCTTTGCTATGCCGCTGGTCTCTCAAATAATAGACGACGTGTAAAATAGACACTATAACATCATTTTTTCGGCAAAGCTTGAACATGGCATTTGATAACAAAAAACCAGCTTTTTAAAGATTTAAAAATCGACTTCTCGTTTCTGGTGCAAAATATATAAACTGACACACTCAAACGGCAATGTTCATTTTGAAATGCTACTGTGCTGACAATGACGGGTCTCAAAAAAATCTTTCCTGTCATACTCAAATCTTCGAATTAGCAACCGACCTTCGTCGTTCTCCGCACTCATCGCTGTGCCTTTATGCAGTGATTGTGATTTTTTTAAAAAGCATTTGATCGCGTCCCCAAGCCATTTAATGGTAAAGGTCCGCAATCTCAAACTTCATTAAAAGAACAACCAACCTGATTGAACAGTTTTGAACCAACCGTTATCAGTGCATCAAACTACAAAATCACATCTCGAGCCGTGGAAGCGTCGCATAAGGGGCAACACAAGGGTGTTGGAATTGGGTTCGGAGTCGCTACCGACGGGACCACAGGTCAAGAACGACGGTTGCTCCGAACACCGCCACCACCACCACCACCAGGCCAGGACTGCCGACGAGTAAAAGGACTTCGATGTGGAAGGAAGATTACTGGAGGGTTTATTTACATTGTTTACATAGGTAGAGGCCAAAGGGAACTTCTCTCCGAAGAGAGGATCTAAAGAGAGGCTTAAAGAGCCTTAAAAGGGAGCATGATCTCTAAATGGGGCCCACAAATGAAGCACTCAAAAAGGAACACGACTGAGCGTTACATGGGAGCACAGAAAAGGAGCACACCAGAGGAGCACGATTTTCACTGCACTCGCTGTCCAGTTTTATACAGTTCTTGTTCCCCAGATTCCCCAGGTTGAGGACGTTTCCGCCAGGGTGGGAGTGGCTGATACTTGTATTATTAGCACGCACAAACACGCTGATTTCCTGGCTTGCAGTATCAACTCCAACAAACAGAAAGCACCAAACCACCAACAAAGGAAAGCATAGATGGGACGTTCCGAACAAAAAAGCACTGCCCCACGCGCAAGCGCCCTGAATTCATTCCAGACACACCAGGCTTCCTTCTAATGTCAAACCAAATCCTGCTCGCGAATAACGATCCCTCAATTTTTCCCAAATTTAGGATCAAAGCTAGCGTCCGCGTCATATCTGAGGTCGCAAAGGACAGACGGCCACGTTGTACGATAAGCGGTGGTATGTCAAAGGCTCCAAATTTTGAATAGAAACTTCAATCCTTATTAATCAAAGCTCTGATCCCCCTAAACCACCCGAATATTGAAAGTCTGCTTAAAATTTTGGCCCACACTCAGATTATTCTGCAGGTTTTTCTCAAAAAAGCTTGATCGCTCGAGACTGAGAATCAACGGCTCCGGTTGAACTCGCAAAGATGCGACTACGCATCAAAAACCTTACTCACTCTCGTACTAGCGAGATGCTTCCCTTAAACTAATTTTGACAATGTTATACCTGGTCACCCTCATCTATACACAAAGCTGCTACAGCTGTTTTCTTCAGAATTCTTCGGCCTTACTATAATCGGTTAGCCTCCGAATAACACCAACGGCTAATAAACCACACGCCGCTAAATAGAATTACTCAAATATACCCAAATACACGTATTTTCATTGACTACGCAATGCACTAGCTACATTTTCGTTATTGTAACAACAAACCCCTCGTATCGCGACCAAGTTTAGCACGTCTGAAACTACTAAAGATACAAAGCAAATCTGTTCCAAAATTTCAAACACACAGAAACTTCCTAGGTCTCGCGAATCTACCAACGCAAACAACTCATTGTCTACTCTGAAACTGTCGTCGCTGTATTCTTGTGATTGTCCTTATCATTTGGTAGCACGGCAATTCGATACTCTTATCTAACTCAAAGGGAATAGCCTCTGCCTCAATATAAGAGAAAATACATCTATATCCGATCAACTCAAAACCTTTTCCCAAACAACGCAGCATTTCCATCTCCGATTTCACGCACCCACAAAAAAGAGGAATAAAAAAACAGCTACTTCGATTGGCTACGCGGGATGAAAGCTGACTCACCTCTCCCGTTTTGAAAGGATTAGTTTTTCCGATGCACCCGCCGAGGTCGCGCTCTGACTGCTTGTACTTCTGTCAACTCGTCACAAAAGGCAACTGAAAACCGCCGTTCTTGACCACCCCTGTCATCTCCGCGCCCCCTCGACACGCTCAGGAGGCCTTGGGAAAGCATGCAGAGTTGGGAACCGACTCTTGTTGATGAACCGCTTCCAGCATTAGAAGCTACCCGTTTTTCTCGTCGCAAGTAAGCTCGGCTACGCTTTCGCCCTGCGCGCTTCCCTGAATCCCGTGCGGAAACTAGACCCGTCCTTCTCAAGTACACGCGCGGAACCCGCCTGCATACCTGGCCTCTGTTTCTGGAGGCACTCGCACGCCTCCCCAGAATGTCACGCGACATAGCGTGTGGTGATCTTTCGGGCCGTTTTTCTTTTTTCTTTACCGCGTTATTGTCTGGCGTCGAGGTCGAGGGGGAGATGGTGACTTTGCACCACGAGGGCGAGGTGGAGCCAGTGGAGAGTTTGTGCCCCTAGGATGTGGCTTCACAATAGGACGTGGTGGACCTCCCACACAGGGTCGTGGGGACTTCGCGCCACGTTGTCGTGGCGACTTCACACCACGGGGCCATGGGGACTTCACACCACGGGGCCGTGGGAAATTCTCACCACGGGCCAGGGGGGACTTTGCTCCTCGGGGACGAGGCGACTTCAATGCCCCTCATGGCTGAGGCTTCGCGGGTGCACGCCCGGCCGTGACATGCCTGGAGGACCACCGATGCGAGGAGAACCGGCAATAAGGGGTGATGCTCCGCCACCTCCCGGTCGTGGCATGCCACCTCATGTAGGGCCACCCATGGGGGCTGGAGGACCACGTGCCAAGCGAGGCCGTTGGGAGGGACCGCCAAGTACGGCCTCCTACTACCAGGACTCGTACTACAACAATGGCGCAAGCCAGGACTATGGAAACAGCGGTGGCTATGACGATGGCTACGGGCAAGCACCTGTCAGCCAGTACACCCATCAATACCCGTACAATGCGCCCTCTGACATGATGGTAAATAGCTACCAGAGCCAGGGAATCGGCAGTGCAGGCGGATATGGCGAAGGTTCTGGTGGCTACAACAGTGGTTACTCCAAACCACCGTTGCAGAGGGGAGGCGGCGACTTCAGAAGCAGTGGCGCTGGATATGCACCTCCTGCACCTTCCGCTGGTAGCTACGCTAGCAGCTACGACGACAGGGGATATGGGGGCAGGCAGGGCAACTACGGCGGAGCACGTCCAGCGGTCGACAGCTTCAGTGGAGGTGGTCCCCGATCAGACGATTGCTATGCCTCCTATGACAGCTATGGTGGCGGAGCGTATGGCCAGTCTCGGGATAGCTATGGAGGCGCGGGCCGCTATTAAGAGTGCAGCAAGCTGTCAACTCTTGCTTTTTGAGAGCAGGCTTAGAAGAGCACCAGTGACACATTTTTCACGTTTGAAAGAGCCTCCACCATGCTCGCCACCATCCATCTTCAACTTACCATCACGGCCTTGCTCGAAAAAATTTAGATGCAGGCACTGCACTTTTTGTTTCCCTAACACCACATGTGAAGTTCGTGCTGTGTAATTTACTCTTCATTTCTCATTTCCTCACATGCAGCATATTTTGTTTCATTTTTTTAGCATAGCCAGGAGGTTTGGAAGGCCACATGTGCACTGTAATAGGCACTCCCAAGTCTTTATTTGTATGTGTGTTCATGTGAACCTGGCATTCTGTTATAAAAAAGAAATAACTCGTTTGCGCTCCTGCAGCTCTGCCTCTTGTTTCTGCAGCTCTGCCTCTCGTTTCTACCTTTCCATTTCCGCTGCTCTTTTACGCTCCTGTTTTTTCGCCCATCTTTTCGTGTTATCCGAGGCAATTTCGAAATCATCGTCTAATTCTGTCTCAAAAATTTTGATTGCCTGGATAATGTCCGAATTTTTCGCGCTTTCCTCCACATCCACTCCTAACTCATCGCACAAAAACCACAGATCTGCCCTCGACAACCTCGTCAGGTCCATGGTCGCTGCCTTTACATATTGGTTTTGCTCGCTCATGGTGATTCTGAGCTACTACCCCTGTGCTACAGATAAACACCAGATCAACCAGCAGTTCAAATTATTAACCCAGAATTTGAAGCCTGGAGGATCTAAAGCAAAAACCAAGCACCCAACCGCAGATGCAGCACCATGTCACCCTGTTCACCCCACCGCGGCCACCAGTTGTTGGGTGTGGGTTCGGAGTAGCTCCCGGCGGGGCCACAGCGCAAGAACGACGCTTGCTGCGAACACCGCCACCACCACCAGGCCAGGACTGCCGACGAGTTAAATGACTTGGATAATAGAAGGAAGATTACTGGAGGGTTTATTTACATTATTTACATAGGTAGAGGTCAAAGGGAACTTCTCTCCGAAGAGAGGATCCTAAAAGGGGGCTTAAAGAGCCGTAAAAGGGAGCATGATCCCTAAATGGAGCACAGAAATGGAGCGCCCAAAAGGGAACACGACTGAGCATTACATGGGAGCACAGAAGAGGAGCACACCAGAGGAGCACGATTTTCACTGCACTTGCTGTCCAGTAGTATACAGTTCCTGTTCCCCAACTTTCCAAGGTTGAGGACGTTTCCGCCAGGGTGGGAGTGGCTCAAACGTTTTTTAGCACGCACAAACACGCACCAACATACATGGGGACACGCTCTCGTCACGTGTTGAGCCAGGGAGACAGGAGGATGCCCTTGTGTCACGTTGACAGCGGAAGGGGATGATCTCTTAGCCAGCCGAAAGATTCCACGCACTGCCGACAGCGGTTCTTTAGATGTCAGTTGACACTCGGACAAGAACGCAGGGTCGGGTCTAGTAGCCAAAAGGAGTCGCTTCGTCAGTTGCCATGCCTGCGAAGATTAGCGGACGACGACCGCCAGCTCGCTGCTGTATTCCGGGAATGAGGCCGCATTGTTTTACTCAGCTTAGTCACGGCCATAGGGAATTAGCTGCCGCTCGATCTCTGCGGCGGCCTCTACGCTTCGCCAAGAGTCTGTCCAGTGTAGCAGCACTCGGTTATATCAGGTGCTCGACGCTCGCTACAGCGGCGTTCCGCGGGCCCTCGCTCCCCTTGCTTTGTTCCCGGAATCCACCTGGGCGACGCTCTCGGTACTCAGGTCTCGAACGTGGGAGCGATTCTTATCGCGTGGCTCGGAACCATACCGAAGAAGCTTAGTGCTGCCTTCCAGCAGGTGAGCTTCGCTAACGACGCTGCCAATACAGACGGGCGGGCGCCCGAATGTAACAGGGGCCGGTGCTGGGTCCATGTCTATTTTTCATTGATATTAATGACACTGCAAGTAACATAACTTGATCAATTAAATTCTTTCATTCAAATGCATAATCTACAAAGCAATAACAAGCCCTGCCGATGTCACTGATCTGCAGATTTCCCTCAACAAACTAACTGAATGGTGCATTTTATAGCAGATGCAAATCAACATCGAAAAAACAAAACTTCAATTTTCTCTTATGTTAAAACCACCGGTTAACACATAAACAATAAATGGTTCCTTACTAAGTTCAGTTTCGACATTTATTTATATAGGAATAATATTTATGTCCCCCTTAGAAAATAACGATCATATCGAGTGCATATCTTCAAGTGCATTAAAGAAACACGGCTTCCTGAAGCAGCGACTGCAGCTCGCGAACCACGATGCCAGATATTTTGTATAACTCGGTCATCCGGCCTTCGTTGGAATGCCCACTTATCATATGGCATCCTAATAATATCAGTTGCGACGCAGTGCAAAGCAAAGCAGCACGGTTCAGTCTGTCATATTAAACGCGATTTCGAAGCGTCACCAGTCTGATACCTTCAATATGCCATCAGTCGCCATGCACAGGACATTGGCCTGAGTATATTTTTTATACTTTCTATGCCACAGCGACACGTCGTTTTTTCGTTCACTTAATTTTCCAGGCCATCACATCTCGATTACAACTGATCTAGATTTTAAAGTAAAACCGATGCTCGCTCATAGTGAAAAATACCGGCATTTACCACTCTACTATAAAAAAGCTTGATGGATTTCATTACCGTCTACTGTTGCCACTATGAACGATTTTTGTTCTTTTCAATTAGCACTTTGCTCATTCTCTAAATCACAAGACATAGTATACTTTTTTTTGCATTGAGCGTTGTGTCCAGTGGTAAGTTTTAGTTTTGTGATGTTCAAGAAATAAAAATGAGAAGAGTTATCACGAAAATTTTCCTGTTCAGGTCACTTAAATTTCATTGCCCTGTTTGTGCTTTGTACTGTTTTTTCTTTTTCTTTGCTTTTTATTTGCAGTCTTTTTGGTTTTTACTGTATTTCTGTATTTGCTTCTACTGTGAAAATTTTTGCATTGAACATCCCAACCCATGTAATGCCGTGTGCGCCCTTACGGTATGCACATAGATCCACAAATTGTGATTACACTCAGCTCCCGGGAACGAAACATGAAAAGTAGTTTTCTGCTTTCCAGTGAAATATTGTTCCACAAGCTTATAATATTGTGCTTCGCTAGATCCCAAAAGCAGAAGCATGAACCAGGTGAGCTGTACTCTTCAGCTTAAAGCACTGAAGTAAAACTTCTTGCCCTTTCCAAAGACGCTATTCACGTGTGATTCTGGTCTGACTTCACAATGCAGGAAATATGACCTTTGCTCATTTCCGCCAGCAGTGTCATCTTCCGCCTCCTTTATTCTATCAAGCAAGTACATAGCGTAACTACTGCGAGGAAACCAATGTTTTTCCAGGTCCGTACAGGTAAAGGCGCAGATATGAAGGCATAACCAGCAAGAAAATGCATCGGCCCACGCATATGTCAACATAAACTATGCGGAAAAGAACATAACACAATAGAAAGGAGCAAGAGATGCAATTTGAGGAAAGATCATTGAATTAATGGGCTGAGTTCAATATAAAGGCGTCTGATTCAGTGGTCTTGACAGCATTTATGCACCGGATTACTTTCGTGATGGGCTAAAAACAAAATGTTGATAGATATGGCAAGACTCCACAAGTCGCTCGTTCCTCAGTATATCTGATAACGTTGCTTCCAGTATGAAAAAAAAGATCTTTACTGCGCAGACGCGTAATTTTGGATTCCAGCCACGTGAAACCGGCAACCAGGGAAAATTCAGTTCAATAACCCAAACACACGAGCACAGCGAGAAAGAATGCAGCTGAGGAATGGGATTGCGTGGGTGCGGAGAAAGAGGGTTCTCTGATTGAAAACTGTTTAAAGGGCCACAATAACGCCACTGGTAACACAAAAAGAAAAAACTGCGCGCGTCTATCCTTCACGCCTCGAAGAGACTTGCGGGTAATTAAAATCTTCCAGCCTAGCAAAGCAAGAGGAGAAGAATTACAAAGGTGGGAAAGTGCATTAAGAAAAAAAACAGCTTGCCGCCCTCCACTGAGAGGAGGAATGAAAATATGTTATGATGAAGGAGAAATGAAATCGTGATTCCGAAGTTTATTCTAGCTGACGCTGAGCTCAGAGCAATGGATCCGCCACCCAGAGTAGAGATCGCAGTGGCTCTTGAATAAAACAGGCTGCTTTAGATTTTTAGAACAAACTGCATGCCCTGCGGCCTGTCGTACGAGGAAATAAGCCGTCCGAAGTGAGGCAGAGCTTAATCATTGCACTCGGCCGTGAGACGTGGTCTATCTCTGTATGCAGTACTGTATGTGATGCAAAATTTTGTAGTCCTTACCCTTCGGGGAAAAAAAAACATACACGGACCATTCCTCCGCCTGGCAACAAATTATACAGAGCTCAGGCAGCAGCCTGGAGGCAGTTGCAAACAAACACGTACCCGAACCTGCTGCAGTATAGCAGGATCTACCCCCGAAATATATAGCGCGAACACGTGCAAGGCTTGCAAGACATAAGCAGCCAGACTTAATCACATACTCTGGGAGTGTAATACCCTTGTTACACAGGCAGAGTAAACCGCGGTTAACGTGACCACGGTCATGCGCAAATGCTTTTGACGATTGTTACACGGCGTGCGAAACTACGGTTACGCCGCTAATCGCGGTTGTGGCAAACCGAATTTGGCAACCTCAGTTAGCTCGTTAACCGAGAAGATGGCGGCGTTCGTGAACGGAGTGTGCGCGCCAACAGCGTCGGCATCCGCGTCTGATAAACGCACGAGCTGCTCAGCACCAACTACAGAGAGCCTAATCATGCTATGGGAAAGTAATTTGCGCCTCCTGCGAGGGACTACACGACACGCCAAAGTGTACGCGGCGATTACGGCAGAATTGAACGCCGGACTGCCGCCGTCAGGCGTGCAGCCTTTCACCATCATGCAAGTTCGGTTCAAGATGGATAATCTAAAAAAAAGTACCGGTAAGTACAAGAGTATATCCTGTGGCACATCTAACACGTTTTAGTAGTTGCTGCTTAATTTACGTGGGGCTAACCGACAACAGGAGCACATTTTTGAAGCGGTCAAACTTCGGCATTCGCACTAGTGCTGGCTCTTTTGTTGCGTTGCATGAGCCTGAATATTTACCTCAGTTACAGCGTTCGTCCTGTCTTCGACCTGGGTGTTAAAAATAATAACACTAGTAAACAATTACGCCAACTTGGTCCCTGCAGGTTGCGCTGGGATAACGCTCTCGGCGCTGGTTAACTAGTGCTGCATTGCATGCGGTCAAAGCGAATGGAATATGAAATGGGGGCTGAATGTCTCGATAAAACAATTGTACAATGAGGGATGGCGCAGTGATAGGCTCCGGATTAATTTCTACCACTTTGGGTTCTTTAGTGTGCACCGACATCACACAGCGTTCGTGAACCTGTTTTTGTGTCTCTTACTCTGTCCCTGGTCCAGTATTTTGCGCTTCCTAGTTTACAACATGCATCAACAACTAGCCTGGCATCTTGCTCTCCTGATCACACAGCTCGCGCGCGCATTCTGCGTCCTGCTTTCATCGAACCGCGGCCGCTGGAACCGGGATCAACCCCGAGTACACCACTGATTACCCGAGTGCCGCAGCCACTCAGCCAAGACATTAAGAGGTAATGTTGGGCGTCACTGCCAGTACAAACATTTTAGACAAAGCGTCATGTTTTGCTTCAGTTTCTATCTTTTTCCTTGCCTGATGCTCAGCAAGTATGCTTTCGCATTTGGGTTAACATTGCACCAATCAGTTTTAAATCAGGTGGTGTCTAGAGTTAGTTTTTTTTTTCCTTAGGAAACCAAGGCGACAAGGTACGACCACCGGCTCAAAAGGCATAGAGTGGGAGCACTGTTTCAGCTTGCACAAATTTTTGGGCATTCTAGCTACCAACGACGACCAGTTGGTTGAAGATAGTTTCCAGGTATTCAGCGTTTATGACATAACTTGGAGTGTATTCGACTGCGCTAACTAAATAGTGCAGATATTCAGCAAACCAAGAATGTATGCATTGCTTGACTTTTTTCCATGCGGATGGCTGCAGTACTACTAAATAGGAATGCTGTCACCAAATAGTTTGTGTGTGTGGTATTGCACTACATTTTTCATTGTCAATAACGTAATGGCTGACATGTTTTGGTTTGTTTTATGGTGTTTAACGCTCCAAAGTGACTCAGGCTATGAGAGATGGCGTAGTGAAAGGCTCTGAAAATTTCGACCAACTGGGGTTTTTTAACGAATACCGACATCGCACAGTACACGGACCTCTAGAATTTCGCCTACTTTGAAATTCAACCGCCGTAGCTTGGATCGAAACCACGTCTTTCAAGTCAGCAGCCGATCGCGAGAACCACGGCGCCACCACGGCTGCTATAAGACGAAATGAACACTAACGTTGAGCACCAAGTGACAGCCCCCCTCGGTGCGTTACATTGCTAGGCCATTGATATTTATCTCATTGAAAGTGCTTGCATGTGTCTGCATATGCACATGAGGCGTCATGATTGTGTTACTTCCTAACCCAAGGTTTTGAATGGGCAGGTTGAAACAGCCAGAGATTTCAGCGAAGGTACACAGCTGCTGGCCGGCGGGGATGACGCCGTTGCTTAGGCCAGCACAGCTGGTGGAAATGTGGGAGGCAGAAGCAGCTGCACTAGCCCTCATACTTTAAATCGCAGTAGCTCAAACACTAGCAGCGCAAGGGAGGCAAGGGGTAATGTTGCAGTTGAAGACAGCGCCGCCCCAACGAAAAGAGTAAACGACTCTGCACTTCCATAATGCAGCAGCTGCTGTATTTCCACAATCATGAGGCTAGCACTGCTGAAAAAGCAGCCAAGATATCAAGAAAGCTAATGAATAAAGGCTTGAAATACAGGAAGAATCAAATGGTATGCAAGCTGCTATGCTGCAACGTATTCAGCAGCAATTTGCTGCAAAACCAAATAAAGAAAAGTAATCGAATTACACTATTTCTTTTTTAGAAACCGCAGAGATTCATGCAACTTTCAGTGATGAAGGCGCCTATGACAAGGCCTTCGAGCAGAAATTTTCTCATGTTCGAGAAGGCACTCATGCAAGTTGATTTACCACTTAAAACTTTTATATAATACTTAGAAGCAGGTCGTGTAACAATACTATACAGTACACATAAAAATAAAAAAGAGGAATGTAACTGTGCACTAACACACTTGGAGGACTAAAGCGCTGCTTTTACAGATGAAAAGTGCATATCAAATATGCAGACCAGTCTCTCGCACCTTCATTTCTACTTTGGCTTGGTTTTAACGGGCTCAACATGCCAAAGCGACACAGGTTTTGAGAGACGCCGTAGTAGAAGGCTCCAAAATTTTCATTACCTCCGGTTGGTGAGCACGAGCTCTTTCTCCTGGACATGCACGGTCCTGAAAAGCTGCCGAAAGGCTTGCTCAGCATTCGTTTAGTGCGGCATTAAACAGCATCTTTTTCTCTCGCCATGTTTAGTTTCCAATCTCTCATCTTGGGAATTTTGGCTTCTACTGGTTTGGCTATCTTGGCTGACCATGCTTGATAAGGCTTGTATAAACGCTTCACAACCTTAACCATTTCTGACTTCAGTGCAACTGCACACGCACTTTAAGAGTACCTCTCGGCAAGGCCAAGTGGTGCACAAACCAGTTACACTTTCTAGAGAGATGTTACCACGAACATGCAGTGCTTGAAGCGATTGGAGCAGCACTTCTACGATGAATTTGTAGTTTCCACTAAAAACTGTGCTTAGCCTTCCAGGCTTTTTTTAGAGAAGGACATGTAAAGAGCTAGAGTTACATTAATATTAGAATTGTTCAAACGTGCTACGTGGAGAAAGGATGCAAACGGTAGCCACACACACACAAGCAACGCACAGTTTCGGATTTGTTCTTCATACAAAGCGTGCGTCACTGCTGTAGCACAAAAGATGACAATAGCCTGTCTCAAAGTTTGTTTATCAGAAAGTACACTGCAATTCCGATTGGTATACCCATTCCGAGCGCCACAGATATGGAGATTGAAAGCAGAGCATCAAGAACCCTGGGTGAGATATGCACACCGCATAGGGCAGAGGAAATCCTTACGCTCTTTTTAGTCGCCAGCAAAGAATGCGGCTAAAGCCTTTCGTACTCTGCGCCACCTAGTTCATAGCGGTTCGCTGTGCACTGTGTTCAAGGCCTGCTTGCATTAAAGGTGTGTGCGGTGTCAGTAGAGACTGTCACTTCGATCACCGAGTTCTTCACAAATATTTTTCAGCACACAGTAGGCACTGGTAATGCGTCTCGCATTACCGATGTCATTTTCCAGGTCTTTGTGTAAAATTTTGAATCGTGCTTTTAGGCGGCCAAGTGCATTTTCTACTACTCGCCTCGCACTAGAGAAGTCATAGTTAAGCACTTGCGAAGGAGAACCTGCAGCTCCTGGTAGTGCAAAAGGCTTTATCACATCCTTCTTAACAGGCAGCGCTTGATCAGCAAGCAGTACAGGGCCAACTATCACTCCATGAAACGTTTTCTTTTTTTTCAAGCTTAAACAAGTCGCTTGAAAAAATCTTCATTAGTTTACACTTTTGGAAAGTGGCATCATGGTTTCTTCCAGGTGTGCCCACATTTACGTGCATGAACTTATAGCAGTGGTTTACCACAGCCAATGCCATTGTGCTGAACTCCCGTTCATAGTCCTGTTAGTCACAGACTTGCTCCTTGTGTGAGCCCACTTCTATATGGCCACCATCTAGAGCTCCCACACCTTCTGGGACCCCACTAAGAGCTGCAAACTGCCTCATGTGTTCTGGTAATTCGTGTCGTGTTGGGAAGTGCACGAAACGCGGCTCAAGGACACGAACAACTTGGCAGAACTCCCGAAAGATAAAGTTCACGGAGGAACGGCTGACGCCGTCGAGGATGGCCACCGTTATACCTTCCGCAGATGACGTCAAGCGGTAGATTGCGATGGCTACTTTTTTTTCCCAATTGGATGGCCTTCCGCTTGTTGGTGTCAACGCCCCTCATACATTATTAGACACTCACGACATAACGGAAGGTGCTTCGAATCATTCTAAAGTTTCCTCTGAAGTCTTCACCCCAAAGATGAGTCCGGGTCGTCTCCCACCAAGCTGGACGTCACGGGTACGACCACAGGCGCCTGTCACGCGAACACAGTCGCGCAGCAATCATCATAAAGCGTTTACACTGTCTTTCCGCTCTTTTTCGCACGGCCTCCAGCTCTTGAGCTTCACTGAAGAGGTTTTGCTCTCGGATTCACCGCTGTTTCAGCAATACCTGCTGAGTCATAAAAAAAAAGCCTAGAATGCCGCATCGTCATCACTGCTTTCGTATGTAACGCCAAGAGGAGGCTTGCTTAGGGCCATCGCCGCTCAGTCATTGCTACAATCAAGCTTAACAGAATAATGGCGCAGATAAAGTGACAGGACAGCAGGAGAGCACACACACAAAAGCGCCAACTTACAACTTTATTGTTTGGCTGCCAATATGCCGAATTTATAGCAAGCAACACACCCAAACTGTGAACAATAATCAAACAGTGACGCACATGGACGCGATTTGCGAAGAGGCAAATCACGATATCGCACAAGGCAAACAACATGACGAGTGCTCTTAGCTCTACCGCCGCACGTGGAACATCACGGTCTCAATGACTAACTGTAAAAAACAAGAGGTAAAAAGACGGGACGACAGAAGCTAAAACCTAAAATAATCACAAACATATCACCGAAGAAAAATTATGACGGAAGGTCACGGCACAAAACCAGGGAAATGACAAAGGAAGACTAAAAGGGCTAAAACATGAGAATGAAACCTGAAACGTCAACAGAACACGGCAAAGACTCAGTGTAAAACAAGACGCATGAAACAAAACTACAAAGCCAACAAAAACACGGCTAAATTTGATGAAACTGAAAAACAAGGAACCTGGTATAAAAGCGCAAAAAACACACTAAGCATGCTGACATGACCTCGGGTCCCCGTATGGCGAGAAAAGGACAACAAAATCAAAACCCTTCAATTAGGTCTGCCACCTCCAGAGCGCTCTCGTTCGGTGAGGAAGGTTAATTCTTTTTTCGTTAGGCAGATTGATGCCGCGCTGATACAAGTCATCTCAGCTCGCGCTATTCCTTGCGCTTCTACAATTTCGCGGGTAAGCTGATATTTGTGCTTGTAAATAACAGAGCATTTCTTCAGTAGCTCCCTGCACTGGCAGGACCTGCAGTGTTCGGCTTAAAGGCCTTCAATTGCCAATTGACGTAACTTCCTGCTATGTTCTTTCAGACGCTCGTTGAGGCACCTTCCTGTTTGGCTTATGTAACTGGCACCACATGTTTGAGGCATCTTGTAAACGACTCCTTCAGAACAGGCTACGAATTTGTTTTTATGGTTAATTATGCAGTCTGGCTTCGCTTTCTTGACATGACAGGATTTCTTACAAAGGGCAGAAAGTTTGACAGGAGCGGAACATACCACTCTGACTTTCGCACGAGCTCCGATCTTTTTGAGGTTGTGTGAAACGGCATGAAGGTATGGTATCACTGCAACCTTGCTTTTCTTGAGCTTCTTTTTCTTGGCCTTGAGTCGATCCTTTTCTTCATCAGTCAGACGGGCCTCTACTTTTTGTTTCCTGTGCAGGCGTTCTGCAACCGATACCAACAAAGGATCATGATAGCCCGCTGTCTTTAGGCGCGTGACCTGCACACTGAAGCTTCAGTCCAATGCATGATGACACGACTTTCTGAGAGCATCGGTGAACCAGTGTTGCACAATGGCCCTCTTTACTAGTCTAGAGTGGGCTGACTGGTATGGCAGGAGGCCTTTCTTCGCTCTGGGTTCAAAGCACCAACAGATGTGGTTGTCCTTGAAGGTCAGACAAAGGTCCAACAACCTTATAGAACCTTCACTTGGAAGCTCATGAGTAAGTAGCATAGGCTGTAAGCTTGTCGTGAACTTTCTCAGTGTTTTATCAATGAGATCCTCATTTTGCGCGTCCAGTATTACTAAGTAATCATCTACACAGCGAAAGACTTTCGTCACGCCGGAGCTACGTTGCTTCACCAGCGCCGCATCCGGGGCAATAAACGAACCGACGCAGATGCCTTGCTTTTGCAAGTGGATCGATTTGTCGTTACAGACGAAAGTGGATGTTAGATAGAATTGCACAAGTTCAAAAATGGCAGACGTGTTCACACCGGCGGAGTTTTGAAATCTTACAGGGCAGTGGCGGTCTATGCACTCTTCTACGCACGGCAGAATTTCATGATGCGGCGAGGAATAATATAAATCTTCGACGTCAACCAATAAAGCCAAGAGCTTTCTGCAACCGTGCGTTTGTAAAAAACAATGACTGACAAGGAATGCAAAAAAGACGAACTGCGCAACAAGAACACGGACGAAAGGGAGGCAGACACACACTAACGCAGACTTACAACTTTACTAAAGGAAGGAATACAAGGCAAATATATATAGCGATCCCAACGCACTTCAAATCTGATCAATATGGCACGTGACAATCTGCCCAGGCGATAAACAGACCACACAAGAACCAACGCTTACAAGATAATCTTATACCGGGCCGGCCCTTTCTATGAAAACAAAAAGCAAAGGAACGCTTAGCGACAGTGCACTCTTGAGAATTACGCGTTCTCCAAAGTAAGAAAATTCAAAACAAAACCACACCACTGTAGCCATCTGATACCACTGAAGCTCGAACCGCTTACAAGCGCAGGTGCTGACACCAAAACCAAGAGACGAAGCACACCCCCTTTTGAAAGCAAACAAAACGGGAAACAAGAACAACCACATCGGTTATCGTCAAAATCAAAAAAACAGTGAAAAAAGGCACCAGGTCAAAAGGGTAAAAACACCATGAATCAGCTCAAGAAGCTACGTCACAAAAACAGTGAAAATAGGCACCGAGTCATTTAAAAAACAAAAAGATGAAAGACGGGACAAAAGTTTAAGACAACAACGGTTTTAAAAAAGGGGGAGGGGTGAATGAAATCCGAAGCGTAGGAAACATCTCAAACCATGACAGAACCGAAACAAAACTGAGATCGCTAATCAAATGAACAACGAAAGCATCAAACGCAATCAGGAGGCACTGCTCAATCACCAGGGCACAAACAGGCCACTAGGCTACACATGCCCCCGCAAAAACGAATATTCTTTGGATGATAAGAAAATGGAAGCCTTGCTAACACAGTTGTCCGTGGTGCCGATGTAAAAAGTTTCGACGACGAGACGCTCCCATTTGTCATTCAATCTGGCCAGAAATTCCGTCTTTTCGAACCATGGTACACAGTCCCGTTGCTTCATTTTTGTGCAGTCCGCACAATGCTTAGCCAAAAACCCTCCATCGTTGTTTGCCACGCTCAACCGGTGCTCCCTTGCTCTTTGGTTGAGCGTGGCAAACAACGATGGAGGGTTTTTGGCTAAGCATTGTGCGGACTGCACAAAAATGAAGCAACGGGACTGTGTACCATGGTTCGAAAAGACGGAATTTCTGGCCAGATTGAATGACAAATGGGAGCGTCTCGTCGTCGAAACTTTTTACATCGGCACCACGGACAACTGTGTTAGCAAGGCTTCCATTTCCTTATCATCCAAAGAATATTCGTTTTTGCGGGGGCATGTGTAGCCTAGTGGCCTGTTTGTGCCCTGGTGATTGAGCAGTGCCTCCTGATTGCGTTTGATGCTTTCGTTGTTCATTTGATTAGCGATCTCAGTTTTGTTTCGGTTCTGTCATGGTTTGAGATGTTTCCTACGCTTCGGATTTCATTCACCCCTCCCCCTTTTTTAAAACCGTTGTTGTCTTAAACTTTTGTCCCGTCTTTCATCTTTTTGTTTTTTAAATGACTCGGTGCCTATTTTCACTGTTTTTGTGACGTAGCTTCTTGAGCTGATTCATGGTGTTTTTACCCTTTTGACCTGGTGCCTTTTTTCACTGTTTTTTTGATTTTGACGATAACCGATGTGGTTGTTCTTGTTTCCCGTTTTGTTTGCTTTCAAAAGGGGGTGTGCTTCGTCTCTTGGTTTTGGTGTCAGCACCTGCGCTTGTAAGCGGTTCGAGCTTCAGTGGTATCAGATGGCTACAGTGGTGTGGTTTTGTTTTGAATTTTCTTACTTTGGAGAACGCGTAATTCTCAAGAGTGCACTGTCGCTAAGCGTTCCTTTGCTTTTTGTTTTCATAGAAAGGGCCGGCCCGGTATAAGATTATCTTGTAAGCGTTGGTTCTTGTGTGGTCTGTTTATCGCCTGGGCAGATTGTCACGTGCCATATTGATCAGATTTGAAGTGCGTTGGGATCGCTATATATATTTGCCTTGTATTCCTTCCTTTAGTAAAGTTGTAAGTCTGCGTTAGTGTGTGTCTGCCTCCCTTTCGTCCGTGTTCTTGTTGCGCAGTTCGTCTTTTTTGCATTATGATCAACCAACTAGCCCGACAAGTCCTGTTGACAAGGAATCCCTAGCCAGAAAAGGGTCTTCAATTGCCAACATTGCCAGGTTGCTTTTTAAGTACCGCGCAACACACTTCTGCCACGTCTCCACCTCGTAAACAATCACACGCAAAGGGCAGTCAGCCTTATGTGCTTTCGCAGAGAAAAACACTTCCAAAAAATTTGATTTGCTTTGACCAATACACTGCACTAAATGGTCGAGCTGAAGGCTCTTGCAACGCTTTTTTGCTTTCGTTTTTACTTTGGCAAGTGATACATTGACGTGAAAGATTTATATTATTTTTTCATTCTCATGTTTTTAGCCCTTTTAGTCTTCCTTTGTCATTTCCCTGGTTTTGAGACGTGGCCTTCCGTCTTAATTTTTCTTCAGTGATATGTTCGTGATTAGTTTAGGTTTTATCTTGTGTCGTCCAGTCTGTTACCTCTTCTTTTTTCCAGTTAGTCATCTGAGACAGGGATGTTCCACGTGCTGCGGTAGAGCTTAGTGCACTAGTCATGTTTTTTGCCTTGTGCGATATCATGATTTGCCGATTCGCACATCGCGTCCATGTGCGTCACTGTTTCATTATTGTTCACAGTTTGGGTGTGTTGCTTGGTATAAATTCGGCATATTGGCAGCCAAACAATAAAGTTGTAAGTTGGCGCTTGTGTGTGTTTGTGCTCTCCTGTGGTCCTGTCACTTGATCTGCGCCATTATTCTGTTAGGCATGTCTGCCCAACTTGCCCTATCCTTTACGCTACAATCAAGGCGCACGAGAACCTCGGAGCACAAAATGTCAGAAGTAATTGAAAACAACGTAGCCCGACGCAGCTTCAGCTGCTGCTACGACGGAGCACTCCCAGTACAATAAAAGCAATGTTGAAAGACGTTTTTTGCGCACCGCCCATAATCGCACAATCCAGAAACAGCTCGTGTTAAGAACTATTTCAGACGATAGTTCTGCTGCTCGAAACATATTTTTGAACAAATTATGTTTCATGACAGGTGTCTTGTAAATTACGTTCTTATTTGAGTATGGCAATTCATTACGCCAATTAACACGTCAATTCGTCTTTTTCACACAACGGAGCGCTTCCTATCCTAACCGAGAACTGTGTCGTGCTGTGTAACAACAGCGAACGGCGATTTCAGGTAACCGCAGTTAAGTTCGCGAGCCGCGGTTAATATAACCTTGGTCAACTCTGCCTGTGCAACAGGGGTAGAAGACACACGTAACCGGTGCTAATCCCGAAACCCTCTCGTTGAGGTAGTCCGCCTCTCTGCGCAACTCCAGCCTCAACGACCAACTCTGGGCCGTCCAGCAGGCCCTTGAGGCTGTGAAGAGACCAGATGTCAACTTCCCCTCGTTTGAAACCTAGGCCTGGTCGAGTTAAAGCCTACCGGACACTCTATAAAGTTATTGCTCAGCCTCTCGCACGGCACTAGGAGACGAAAATGCTTTATGGAATCAGAAAAGTCATTTAATTGAACCGTTTTATTCATTCATGCGGGATTTATGGTGTGATTTTGCCAAAAATACAGTAGTAGCCTGTGTTGGAAAAGAGGCGGCACTGCAGCTTTATACACTTAAAAATAATGGTGTCCCGAAGTAAAGGTTAAAGAAAGCTTCAACTATTTCGAGGAATTCTTGGCCCACAAAGTTGTATGTGTCAACTGAGCATTCAAAGCGTTCATCTCACTGAACCATATGCGAGCTGTACGCGTACCTTTTAAAAACATATTAGTCAAGGTTGTTTCGCCCTTTACTTGACATTTGGCATTTAGTTGATCATGATGCTCTACAGCAAACATAAGGAAACAAGTGTTTAGCCAATATTCGGAGCTAGCGTCAGCCCATGAGGCCTAAATGCGTATGTGCAGCAGCAGCAGCGAAGACACAGAACTGAATACTCTAATGATCAAAACAAAATCATTCGAGAGAAAACATGCATCCTGCAGGGATAACATAATTTGATTACAAAACAGCAGGAACGTAGGAGAAGTGCCACATAGTTAACTGATTTTTGAGAGATATAACCTTTGTATAATGAACACAAATTGACAGTAGTTTTATTTCTATTCGTGAGGCACTCCATGTTTTTGCACCTTAATACTGAGGCAACCGTTGAAGTACGTGTTCGAGATAACGAGTAAAATACGTTCATTTATTCAGTTTCTAGTACTGCTTATCCTGTAAGAATCAGAAGCATACTGAAATATAAGTGATCGTTACATATTAGGTTTTGCTACATTTATAATGCTACAGTGACTAGTACATAATGTTCATGTTATTACGTCTCTAGGCACTCCATATTTTTGTACCTAGATACTGAAGCAGCCGTTGAAGTACGTGTTTGAGATAACGAGTAAAAAACGTTCATTTAATCTGTTTCTAGTATTACTTATCCTGTAAGAGTCAAAAGCATACACAAATATAAGTAATCATTACATATTAGGTTATGCTAAGTTTAAAATGCTACAGTAAATAGTACATAATGTTCATATTAATACGTCTCTAGTATTATGTATAATAATCAGTGGCATACTGAAATATAATAACTCATCGTTACATATTTTTCATCCTACATTTAAAGTTTCTATTTGAAGGTCGTAGCTGTGCACACCTAGTGCAGCAGATGCAGTGGCAAGATCAGTCGAGCAGCACGTGACCATCGTTTTTTTCTTTGCGCAGTATCCCTTGCCGATTATCTGCGCTGCCGTTTCGTCCACACTAGTGAAATTATAGATGGACAGCGGACAACGCCTCCTTCAAGCCTTTTATAAAGTCCAATCATCTGACTGATCTTACACACCTCGGGCAACAGAGGCAGCGGCGGGAACAGTCCGAAGAGAACCTTACCATCGTCTTTGCTTTGCAAGGGTTGGTTTAAATTCACTGTATTTAGCAAGTTAACCATATGTCCCGCTGCCACTGCTGCCCTCGATGATTTTTCTGTTGGTCAAGGTTTTATGATATGTGCCAAATGTTGTCATCCCTGTCCCTACTACTTTAGCAAATGCGCCGCCATTAGCGAGCGTGCGTATAAAGCAAAAATGAGGCGGTCAAGAAAAATATAAAATGCCCCACCTGTCGCTCGCCAGCGTCTCGCAGTGACCAGCCGTTCGTGTTGCCCCCTGCCTTGGGCAAATAACTTACTGGCACTGAGAAGAACTTGGCTTTACTTACGATCAAGCTGAATGGCTTGTCACCATTGAATGAGACAGTAGCACACATCGGAAAATTTGTTGCAAACATTTCACAGACATATGACCCGCTGCCAGCGACTTCTGAAAAGCATATCGAGGAATTGGAAAGCTATGGTCTAAAGTATAACGCACTTAAAAAGAAAAAAAATCGAGCTAGAGAAAGAACTAAATGACCTGCAACAACAGAGCTCATGACCGAACATGAAAATTTATTTCTCGCGCATTGCGCAAAACGATATCCTCTCCTCTATGATGAACGATCTTGCGGCGACGCTTGATTTACCGTGCCTAACTGGTTCCGAAGTTGAAAGTCTGCATCGTATCCTCACAGGTCAAAACAAGGAACCCGTAGCAATAATAAGGTTTTCTCAACGAGCTGTTAAATACCCATGGCTTGAAAAACCTCAAAGAACATGATGACAGCATACATTTATTTGACAGGCTGACTGCCACAAAGAAGAAACTTCGGATGTTAGCTAATGTAAAAGCTCGAGAGCGGAGCTCCTCCTTCGTGTGATCATCGGAAGTAAAGATTTTCGCGAAGAAGGAGGCTTGCAGTCCGGCGATAATGATCGCTTCCGACGAGGACTTAATCAGGATTCTGTAGACAGTACAAACTTGGTGCCTGGCTAAATCTCTGCGAGACACGGCGTCTTACTATACCCCCAATTTATTTAATAAACTGTTAAATGCTAGCGCTTGCGAAATAAGCTTGAGAAAGAAGGTCGGAGAAATTGAAGTGGAGCTAAAATAATTGTCGTTATGATGTTATTTGTTTGACAAAAATTTGGTACAGTTCCCATGCGGAAGTACCACAACTTGTATGTTATAGTCATTTTTTTGCTCTGTCAGGGCAAACGCGAAGGTGGTTTAACTACATATGTAAATGAACGTTTTCAGCATGATGTTCTCGCAGATTTCTATGTTGTAAATGAAGACTCTGAAGTTTTGGCATGCTGTATAGTGGCATTGCTTTACTTTTGGTGTACCGCCCCTCTCAAGGAAATCTGGATGCATTCCTTCATGTTATTGATACCTTCCTTAACCTAGCTAATCTGAACAGGTGGCATGTCATTATATTTAGTCATGAATGTCGACCTGCTTACATATAACCAGTGTGTCTCAAACTGCTTGAATTGATGCTCTCAAGTGGATGTGAAAATCCTATTGATCCACGCACCAGTATATGCCTGCAAACAGAAACACTCAATGATAACTGATTCTCTCCACTCATACAATTACCGGAGGTGTCTTTTCATCACTCATAGGCGATCACATGTAATTTCCAGCCTGTTTTTAAATAGCACAGTTCTGCTAAACATAAGTACAAGCGACAAATAACTAATGATAATACATCGGCTTATTTCGGTTCGCTCATGGCTGAAACCTGTTGGGCAGATTTTTATCTGGAAAACGATCCTTCTGTAGCGTATGATGTTTTTAGAAAAATACAACACAATTACAACATTGCATTTCCTCTTGTTTCCATCCAAGAGCACAGGACCGCTAATAAGAAGGAGTGAATAACGCCATTCTTTTTCAAGCGTATTCGTTATGAAAATTCATTGTTTTCTCGCTTTAACAAACAAAAGACAAAACTCATTTTGACGAATTTCAGAAGTTTAGAAACAAATTAAGTCTGGATATAAAGGAGGTCAAATCTGCCTATTATAAAAACAAGTTTGCTTTAATATTGGATAAACCTATATTGGGTTAGAAACATCTAAATAGCATGATATTCAGCGGGAAATATCAACTGCTTTCTAAGCTGCATGCTGCTTCATGGAACCTCCTGCTCTGGTGTACGATTGCTAAAGTGTTTATCGAGCATTTTCTGAATGCAGGCGCTCATCGTATTTCGGCAGACTTATGTCTTACGCCACCCATCGACGTTAATATAGTAAATAATGGCGTTGAGTCGCTATTTCTGTCACCCGCTACTGAATAAGTCATAGCGGTCGTTAATTCTCTTAAGAATAAATGTTCGCCTGGTAATGGCGAAATACGCAGGGTACCACTTTAAGGCCGCTACTACTATCATCCGCCTACCTTTGACACATATATGCAGCAGAACGCTCCTAACTAGTATTTTTCATGATAAGATGAAAGTCATTCACACTACAGTAATCTACAAAGGAGGCGGAATGAACGACCTTAAAACCTATTGCCCTCTCTCGATATTGCCACTGCCTCTTAAAGTCGCGGAACGTGTAGTACATAAAAGATTGCAAATTTTCCTAAACAGAAAAAAACTGATATGCAAATAACAGTACGGGTTCCAGGCAGTTAAATCGACGCTTACTGCATGACTGGACATTAAAGAGAGACCTTTTTCTAATAACAAAAGCTTTTGGCATTGAAATATTTCTTGATTTTTCCAAGGCTTTTGATTCAATCAAACATATTTTATTGGTAAAACTAGTACGTTATGGCATACGAAGAATTGAAAATAAACTATTGAAACGCTATCTTACAGAACGGAAGCAGTCTACATGGCTACAGAATCTATAATCCGACAGAGGAACAATAAAATTTGGAGCACTACAAGGGTCTACTTCTGTCCTTTGCTTTTCTTTTGTACA
The DNA here is from genome assembly GCF_052857255.1 of Amblyomma americanum. Lineage (NCBI taxonomy): Eukaryota > Metazoa > Arthropoda > Arachnida > Ixodida > Ixodidae > Amblyomma > Amblyomma americanum. The sequence continues at coordinate 99,811,983 of NC_135501.1, forward strand.
ATAAAAATATTATGATCATACACCTAATTTCAAACATAGTCCTCTACGTTGATGACACCTATGTTTTCTATTCCGGTCCCACCCTTCGCCTCCTGAAGCAGCGATCCAATACTTGACTTAGAGAACTGCGGACATGGCCTGATGCCAATAAACGTGAACTAAACATTATGAAAAGGAAATACGCGCTTTTTCATGCTAAAAATAAGTGTCTAGGCCATGATGTTCGACTATACTTTAAGGGCACAGAAATAGCATATGTAAAATGTCAAAACTTTCTAGGAGTTAGTAGGGTAAAAATCCTCTTAGTTATACCACATATAACAGTTGCAATGTGTTACAATTTTTCTGTGCTAAAGGCATTACTTAGCATTGCTAGTGTGCTGAAAAATAAAACAAGAAATAGAGTCCTTCTCTCGTTCTTACCTTTATTTTTTTTTATTTCTCCTTTGGGCAACATACAGGTATTGCCCACGAGGCAAGACAAAAGGAGGTGCTAAACCTCCTGACTGGGTCTTGTCCTCGCTTGGGTACAGCAGCAGGAGCGGTATTGCATTACACAACAAAAAAAGGCTGTCCTTGCCATCACTTACACAACAGACGCATCATAAACAGTTCTTGTAAATATATACAGATAATAAAATAATAATACACACTAAATCATATACAAAAATGGTACAGAAATGCAATACATTAGGGTTGTTCGAACCGACATAATATTACATCAAACAGAACCAGAAGTAAGCATTTGGTCGTCTAGGACACAACGTTAAACAAAAAGAAAGACGAACAGATGCGTTTAAAACCCCTGGGCGTGGAACTATTTTTAGCTGCATCTATTACAAACGGATGAGAATTACACATTAACATGATTTGGTGCTCAATTGATTGTGTTCCGTAGTTAGTACGAGGCCTATTTACCACAACAGAAGTCTGACGCAAGCTGTAACCAGTAGATTTATTTAGGTACGTGTTAAAAAAATTAATGTAATTTGTTTTTATTTCGTTATAAATAAACACACATATTTTGAGTTCATACATGGTTTTCACAGGGATCATTCGAGACTGTGTATTTGCCGAGCTACTATTTGTGTTGTTTCCTGCAGGTAAAAGAAACCGAGCTGCAGGCGACTGCAGGGCTGATATTTTTTCTAAGTCAGTTTTGTTACAAGTACCCCAGATAAGAAGACAATAACTGATGCGAGAATGGATAAGAGAGAAATACAACTGTCTTTTCAGCGAGCAAGGTATAAGATCTCGAAGCCGGGAAAGCATACCAATAGCTCTCGCTATCTTGACACGGGTGTGGTCTATGCGGTCGCTCCAGCCTAGGCTGTGATGGAATTTAACTCCTAGTAAGGAATGGGAGCTGACACGCTCAAGGTAGCAAGAGCCGTAACGAAGCTTAAAATCGTAATCAATTGGCTTGTTTTTTGCACAAAAAAGCATAAATTTAGTTTTTTTCTCGTTGAGTTCAAGACTTTTTAAGTTTAGCCATACACTAAGATTTAATAGCCACGTGTTAGCAGTGTTTTTAGGTTCTTTAAGATTTGTTCCAGAGAAGAATACATTCGTATCGTCTGCATATAATACTATATCATCAGTTTGAGGAATGTTAACTATATCGTTTATATAGATCAAGAAGAGCAAAGGGCCTAATATAGATCCTTGCGGTACACCATATTTTACAGTCTTTGGGTTTGATTTATAGCCATGTAGGCATACGAACTGAAAACGCGACTCAAGGTAACTGCGCATGAGTTGAAGTGCTATGCCCCTAATTCCATATATTTCCAGTTTTCTTAGCAAAATATGATGTTTGCTGGAATCGAAGGCCTTGCGAAAATCTAGAAATATTCCAACGGTGTAGAGCTTATGCTCAATATTTTAAATTATTTTATTTTTATTTGTACTAGGGCCATATCAGATGATCTTCTTTTCTGGAACCCGTACTGCTTTGTTGATATGATGTTTTTTGCAACAAAAAAGTTGTCGAGGCGTTTGTGTATGACACGTTCAATCACTTTCGAAAAAAGAGGCAAAACTGACATCGGCCTATAGTTGTTCAGGTCACTGTATGTTCCTCCCTTGTGAATGACGACGACACGAGCTATCTTCATTTTCGCAGGAAAGATGCCCGAAGCAAGTATGCGGTTGCAGATGTAAGCGAGCTGCTTTGAGATTAAGTGGGCAACTTCTTTTATAGGTGCGGCTTTAATGTCGTCGTGGCCAGCTGCCGATCGCTTATCGAACGAGTTTATGATAAGGTTTATCTCAACCTCAGAAGTGGGCGTTAAAAATGCACTTTCAAGCAGCATCTGCCCTATATATCTCTCCAGACTGCTGTGAGGCAATGAAAGAGATGAAAAGTTTCCAGCACCTGTGTTAGCTAGATGATCATTGATAAGGTTAACTAAGTTTTGCTCCGAATAAGTGGCTCCATTTATAACTAATTCAAATGGTATACCAGAAACGTGCGTAGCGTTTAGTTCATTGAATTGTTTCCATGTTTTTCGGGGGTTATCTGCGCACTTTTCGAACTTATGTTGATAGAATCTACACTTGGCTTTTTTTAAGTCAGAGCTAAGTTTGTTTCTGAACCGCTTGAATTCTTGCAGCTTTGCAATATCACGCGTCCGCAGAAACTGTTCGAACAGCTTATCCTTGTGTTTTATGCGCTTGAAAAGGTCATTCGTAATCCATTCTTTTCTTGCTTTCTTGTGCCGAACAATTGTTGTGAGTGGGAAAGCAGCATCGTAACAAATTTGTAATTCGGACATAAAAATATCGTAGGATACAGATGGATCGGGTTCCTTATATACGTTCGCCCAGTTCAAGTTTTCAACAAGTGAATGAAAGGTCTTTTTACTGCCGTCATTGATGATACGGATAGTATTATTTGTGCACTGTGTACGCGTGGCGATCGGTAATGCTACGAAAATTGGTAGATGATCGCTCAATCCTGAACAAAGTACACCGGAGCAACTAGCAGACTTAGAAAAATCTGTGAAACATAAGTCGATCAGCGTACTTGTATTCGATGTGACTCTCGTAGGCTGTTCAATGACGTTCTCACAACCATTTTGAAGCATAATTTCAAGAAGTTGAACTTTAGCAGGGTTATTAGAGTTAAGATCGATATTAAAGTCCCCTATGATCACTACATGCCCCTTCCGGGAATTGACAAAATCCATGAGTGATTCAATGTAGTTTAAAAAAATTGACAGCGTGCCCTGGGGCGGTCGGTAAATGCATACGATGGTAATGTTTTTGCACATAATGGCAACAGTTTCAAAGTCGTCACACATGCAAGTAAAGTCGTCTATGGTATCGTAGTGAAAACAGTCGCGGATAAATAGGGACACCCCTCCACCACGTTTTTGCTCACGATAAACTGAAACGTGACTGTACCCGGAAAAATTCGTAACATCGGTGACACTTGAGAACCATGTTTCTGAAAAAGCCAAGAAATCAAAGGAAAACTGTAGTTGTGAGAGGTATGTACCGACGTCATCTTGTTTGTTCCTCAGACTCTGTGTATTTAAATTAAAACAAGAAAGCCCCTTTTCAAGAAAACACTTGTTACTTTTCACCAGATCATTGAACGAAGTTGTCGTGTGGTACGCCATCTTGATTTTTTGAAATCAAAATACCTGTCGTCACTGATCTAGACAATTTTGCTCAGGTCATTCTCGGTTGCAATCCTGATAGCACTTGCTTTTGCTTGTTTTCTTACAAACACTTTGCCCTCAGAAGTCCACACGAATTTGTAGTAATTTTCCTTTGCCCTTATCTTCGCCAGCCATAGCAATCGCCTGTTCATTGCTGTCATGTTTTCATAGAAGCTGATGTTGGTCAACTTTTCTTGGGCGCACTTGCGTGCTTCAAACCATTTGCGCCTGAGGGCTCGGTTGGAAAACCTTACAATCACCACAGGCCTTCAGTCCTTTCAGGGGGGCAAACGATGCACATGTTCAACGTTGCTATCGGATAAATCAGGGAGCTCCAATTTTCGGGCAATCTTGTTAATTTCAGCCATGAGGCCTTCATTTTCTCTCAGCTCAAGCCCATGGATTTCAATGATCTGGTGGCGGCTATACTGTTCGAGTTCATTTAATTCTTGTTTTAGTGTTTGGACAGTACTTTCACCACTTCCACTCTCGACAGCCTCCACTCGACGCCGCAAGTCGCCTATTTCTTTGTCCTGTCGTTGTAGGTTCACTTTTAAGTCATCAGAAGTGTCAGACAGAAGCTGTACTGACTTCTCGATGCTCAACACAGTTTCCTGCATGCTCATTAGCTTGTCTAATTTGGTCTCCAGTACGAGCATCCCAGACAATTTTCCGTTTATTTCCGCTAGTTCTGCTTGGAAGCTTTCCAAGACATTTGCTTGCTTGCAAGCTGGGCATTTCAGCGCTTTCCTAGTGGTTTCTTTCATCATCCTAAACGATCGTTCGGTCACGCCGCTGCATTTTCCGATGTGGAATTTACAAGTGCAGTCGATGCACGTCATGAACGTGTCACCATCGGCAAAATTTGCGTTGCAAGAGGAGCATGCGTCCTTCATGGTAAACAAGAGCAGAAACCAACATCCAATAGGTAATAACAGAAAACTGCCAAACAGCAAGAGCAGCAGCAGGGGCGGTCGCGAAAAAAAGAAAAGTGCTTAATAAATTGTCTATTACCAACCTGCAAGAATTCGATGACAGGTTTAGGCAGAGAACATGGAACTGCGCCACCACCACTGCTGCCCCATCGCTGAATGAAGACGGGGGTGGCTTGTCGCCGCTTTTATAGGAAGGTCCCGGAGCTTGGGTCCCCACGTGACGGCCAGAGTTGATATCAGCAGTGTACTGATATGATGAACCAGGTTGTAGACGGCACCGTGCGAAAGTTTCTGCAAGAATTCGATGGCAGGTTTAGGCAGAGAACATGGAACTGCGCCACCGCCACTGCTGCCGCATCGCTGAATGACCATCCTTCCAGCTCCGTTTGCAGGCAGCAATTTTACATTAGCGTTAGCGCCACTGCACACATCTCGATCGAGCATTAGCGGCTCCAGGCTGTGTAGATTGGGCAAATTTGCGCTTGCGAGGCTAGCTTTGTGTGATGTGCCCGGATGATGATTACCTGAGTTTTGCCATATTATATCTATGATGCACTTGCTGCCGAGATGTACTTGCAGCTCAATTAACTTCAAAATAGTGGTGGCCTTAGCATGCACACGTATACTGAATTCTCCTCATTTCTCAGGACAGTGGGAGCAACGTTTTCCTAGACTTTAAATTCAGAGAAGTACTAATTTCAGGAATGTCAGTAGGCCATTATTCTTTAAAAAAATTGTTTGCAGATGTCCTTCGGAGCTGCATTAACGAACTCTGTTGTCAAAGCTTTACAATAGGAGCGTTGAATTTCTGCCAGTGCTTTAGCTGAATTGTTTGCTCGTCAGACCATAGCTACCTTGGTGGATTTCTTCCTTCTATTTACTATTTAGTCCCCACGGCAAAAGAGTTGTCCCATAAATAGCAGAGAGGCCGTTATATGAGGAACACGGTAAATATACATGGCTTTTAGGTAATTCAAAGCAAATTTTCGTATTTTTGACCATATTTTTAAGTACTAGCAACACACAAAGCCATTCATCGACCTTACAGAATGCTTTATGACAAAACCTGGGATATGACAAAGAAATCGCTATTTTTCTTGGAAGCTCCCATAGGACCCTGTGTATATAGTATCTGGCTTTTATGGAGTAAAATATTCCCACAGTAGCATAAAACGAACCTCACAGGCTATTTCCAGCGGATGATATCAATTTGCAGCGGTGACCAAAACCACCGCATGCATTCCGCGGTGCAGTATTATAATGCCGCGCATAACATGCGCGTTCGAGCACCGCATAACACGTGCGGAAACCTTATGCCACCTCTTGCTAGGCCCGCATGGTGCGTTTCTTCGATTGAGTAGCTATCGTCGGCTTCGGCGCGGCGACATTTTCACGAAGCGCACTCATCTTCGCGGAAAGGAGAATGCGGCGCTGAACGGTGTTCCTCACAGCGGTGCGCTCGGTTGCACTCCATCCACATGGTCGCCTGTATGTCCGTTCACTTATCGAAACTGCAGCCCATGTCTCCTGGGCTGTTACGAAGCGACGGCTATAATTTAGAAATAACTGAGCTCTTTCTAATTCCTGATAACGAGATTCAAGATCTTGTACGTACCTTCCGGAGCAGGCGGAGCATTAATATTTTTCATGCCTTTAGAGCGACAGCAAAAATTCACTAGCAATACTTAAAAAGGCGATATCTGCCGGAAGCCTCCCAGATATGTGCATTAATCAAAAGAATTCTGGCGGTTTAGAATTGCTAGCCACGAAATATTGTGCGAAAGGAGGCTCTTGCAGGTGGACACCAACACCGGGTACCTAAAAGCGCTTTTGAAAGCGCGTTTTCTTTCGTCTCGTTACTAGCGCACAGACAGAATTTAGTAACGACGACGCCGTGCAACCCACAGCGCAACAGTGTGCTGCAGTTTAAAACAAGCTGTGATCGCCTGGGGCGATAGCATAATGCTCCCGTGCAGTGGCCAGCGAAGGTGATCTGTTCGCGCCACCGTGGGTTCGAAACGCAGTTGCAGAAATATACAATTTATTTCTTCGGATTGGCCAAGGGCACCCTCATTCAAAGTCTCGTTTATTTCTCGCCATTTCTAGCATCACGGGGCAAAGCCAAGGGCTTCAGCAGACACCAGCATTTTACAGGCTAGGAGATCAATGTTGCATTCGCACTAATAAATATTGCCGCGAGTGGGTTTTCAGCCCTCGGTGGCGCGAAAAAATTCAAATTCGCTGGCCACTGCATGAAAGCGCTAAGCTATCGCCGTAACCGATCACCCTTCGTGTTAAACAGCCAAACTCTGCCGCTGTACTTTGTAAGTCTTCGTATTCATCAAGTGCCATCCGTGCGCCAAAAGCACTATTAATCTCCCACCCTGCAAAATCCGCAGAAAGACGTGAATATTCTGCGCTTGTCATAAAAAGAAAGGAAACGAGCATAACTACCTACCTGGGTCAGTGGACGTCTAATTCGTGCTTTAAACTAGGTGCTTGTAGTGACAGATGTGCACTGTCTGTGTTGGCAGAAGTACGGCACAGGTTCAAAACGCGTTGGTGTTGACAACAATGTTGAAGCCAATGCAGAAATAGCCCACAGACGTTGTTTGCGTAACTTCGCGATCACGATGAAAAAGTTAAAGACGCTGCAGAATCCTATGGTTTTGAAGAACGCCAAGGTGCATAACTGGATCCCCGGGTCACTGCATACTTACGCGCTTTGAGGTACATCATACATGGCGGTGGTGTACACATTCAAAAATACGTGCTTTCGGACAAAAATATATCTATGTAGACGAATGCTAAACCGCCAGCCAAGCATGCTGTGGTTGCCCAACCGACGACCTGTATTGGCCCTCCAAGGTATAGAAATGGAGATTTTGCTTTTTTTATATGTGCCTAAGGGAAAAAAAGCCGCAGTAGAGTGCCCAGCGCAATACACGATATTCCAGGGGATATGTTAATCGTCCCAACTGTACTAAAACTCCTGCTTGACGAAGCGATTGAAGTGCAGGGCTGTGGTCAAGAATATGAGCGAAAGCACAAAATCATGAAAAGAGGGTAAAGCAATCTCCATAGTTTAATCATTCATAAATAAATGTCTCAGCAAGCGGAGAGTACAGGAAGTGTACCAGGAAGGGCGCCAATGGAGAGACTAAAAAATGAAACGGACCTTATACTATGCGCTGACCCTGGCACCGAGCAGGATGTGAATATTATTGAGAAGGTGCATTGCAGCGACCGCGGAATGGCAAAATCTGGAATATGCCGATAATTGAAGAGGGAACAGAAGAAACTAGAGAAGCGGCAGCCCATCAAGGAGTTAGCAGTAAGAGTCAAAAAAGAGGAGTTCAGGGTTTCGCTGCAAAACATATATTTGACTTTAATTCAAGCTGACGACATGAATGTTCAAGCAATGAACGAAAATCTCGCAGCAATCATTACTGAGCACGCAGAAATAGGCGGCGGTAGAATGGTTCGACAGAATACTGGCAGGCGCTCTCAAGTTACGAAATATCTTACTAGAAAATACCAAAACATAAAGGCATCTAAACCTGCAAACAGATTAGAACTTGGAGAGCTATCAAAGGCTATAGGAGCAAGGTAACGACATAAGGAAGTTTAAAGCGGAGATACCAGCATACTCAAAAGTAGTGACAACAATAAACGGAACGGAAAGAAAAACCATATGCTGCCCAAAGAGACAAAAAGGCAGTGGCATTAGCAAAATGGATAAAATAGTTAAACAAGTCGAAGAGTTCTACACAAATCCATACAGTAGCTAGCCTAATAACGAGGTTACAGACAGGTAGTAATGCACAGTAATAGGACATCCCGCCAGTAACGAGCGAAGGAGTAAAGAAAGCCTACAGAGAAATGCAAAGGTGGCAAACAGATGGTGAGGAACAGTAACAGCAGATCTGTTGAAGGGCATGGGAACGGTTTGCTAGAAAAAACTAGCCACACTGTTTACGCAGTTCTTATGACCTTTACCACACGAGAACCTTGGAAGGACGCTAAATTAGTCCTAATCCGTAAGAAAGGAGACGTCAAGGACTTGCAGAATTACGGGACGATCAAACTACTGTCCGCTGCCTGCAAGGTATTTACTAAGCTAAGTGCTACTAGAGTCACAACTGCCTTCCACTTCAATGAACGAAAATCAAGAAGGTTTTCAAGAAGCTAATTGGCAGTCGACCATATTTGCACAATAAATCAGCTGAAAGAGAAATGCGCAGATTCTAACCAACCTCTATATATATCCTTCATTAATTCCGAGAAAGCATTTTACGCACTGCAAACCTAAGCAGTCATGCTGGCACTGCGGAATCAAGAGTGAGAATTAACTTTGTGTAAAAATTCTGGAAGATATCAATCGGCTGCACAGCCACAGTAGTCGTTTTTAAATCTGCTGTTAAATTCCACTGAGGAACCGTGTCAGGCAGAAAGACATGATCTCGTCAACGCCTTAAAGTGCCTGTTTGCAAAAGGTAATCAAAAGCCTAGATTTTAACAGTAGAGGATAAGACTTAATAGAGATTACATTAATAATTTGCAATTTACTGATGAATTTGCCTTGCTAAGTCACTCAGGTGATCAGTTGGACTGCACGATGAATGACTTAGACAGGAAGAGCCGAACTGTTGGTCTACAATGAAATGCAAAAAAAAGGCAACAGCAGTTTTAAATTCATAGAAAAATGCTGGAAGTGGCAAGGGAGTATGTCTACTTAGGGCACGTAGTCATCGCAGAACCGAATCACGAGAGTCAAATAACCAGACGAATAAGAATCGCGTGTAGCGCATTTTGCAGTTTCTCTGAGATCATGAATTAAAATTTACCAGTATAACTCACGAAAAAAGTAGATAACAGCTATATCGCTATTGGTGGCCTGTTAAGCGCCGCACGCTTTTTTCAGTAACGATTTTCAGTATCTGTTTTCTTGAGTGGTTAACCCATATCCCATTTTGCCGTCGACTTCCAAGAATACAAAATACATCAGTAAGCTAAATGCGTCTTCAAGTGTGTTTATAAAGGTGCCTGTGGCAGGAAAGATAAAATGTTCGCTTATAACTCACGAGTTCTATTGTAGAACAGCGCGCTGGGTTGGGCATCTGTGGACCTTGCAGAAAGAATTGTTGTGCCACGCTAGCCAAACCTCTAAGCGCCGGCAATGTTCGTGCGTGTTCTGAAACACACATTACACTTCAATCTATTTCATATCAGCCGTACTGCACATTTCAGTTCTTCAGCGCGCTAAGAGAAGCAAAAATAAGGCATTAAAATGCGCCAACAGTGAGGCATCAATGTGTTTATTTCTAACCTGAGTAACTTCGCATCCATTTCCCTCCGAGTCGCAGTATTTTTCCAGAATATCTTCAAGAATAAAGACGGTATGGATCGACGGCGTTCTTTCGCGCTTACTAGACGTCTATACCTGCTTCGAAATGAAGACTGTGCGAGCTGAGAATCCGAAAGGAAAGGCATAAAAGAACTGCGACGGCTATTGCCGAACCACTTTTCCGAGTGGCGGTTAACATCGTAGACCGACAAGTGACATGTGATCTGTCGTACTGTAAAGAGTATCACCGTTTCACAAAGCTACCGCCCGGGACCAGTTGGAACAGACCATTCTTTCTGTTTAGAAGACTGCCACCAGGCAGAAAAGTTGAGTAACATGACGAAAAAAGTGTAGTCAAGGATATTTCTAATATGTAGCCTGAAGAGAATGCTCACCTTTCTTCATGCATAATAAATGTATTCATCGTGAGAAAACCCTTTGCGAACATTTGATTTTACTGTGCATTCTGTCATGCCAACCCTCGCATGCAGTGTCCTCTTCTTGCACAAAAATATGTGCTTTCGAACTCTCATGGTTTGTAAACACTGATTTTTCCTTCAAATGAAACGCATTCATGTAAACAATGCTCGCATGTGATTATTTTTCAAACATGTAACTGATGAGTGCGTTGGAAAGCTTCTGCCTTATTATCCTACGTGCTGACTAAATACGTACGCCAACACCTGGCATTGTGATGTACCTCCAAATAACAATGCTCTACAATTATTTTAATAACGGTTCGTTATAAATGCTGGAATCACATGCGTGTGTTGCGTACGGGCAGTATATTTTGGCAACTCGGTGTCTTCGCTGCTAAGGAACCGCTGGAGCTCGAACTCGTAAATTTATTCCGTTTTGTTGAAACGTTTTGGGGCGTTAAGTCGGCATTAATCATCTGTACAGTGATTGGCGCTTTTCCGGTACAGTGTATGGTACAATTCCGCCTTTTGAGTTAAGCTTACCAATGTTGCTCATGCGACGCGCATGTAATGTATTGAAGAGCCTTGGTGCAAGGCTTCGGGAGGCATACGATGCTTTTAAAATTTCATATTAGTAAATGTAAAAAGGCGCTGCACGCGCGGAAAAGTAATTGAATTCTATAACTGGAGTGCTGTTTTCATCCCTCTAATAAATCATGCACTTTATTCAATCTGTCATGTTGAGGCGGTTTAAAATCAAGAATACATTACTTTATCGATACTTGTCCACTTGTGCACAAGTGTTGTACACTCTATACAAGCAATCAACACCAAATATTGGTACACGTAATAAATGCGAGCAATATTTGAACGCAATTCTGCATTGAAAGGCAGTGCATGCATGCTCATGGGAGTGATTAATGCTGAGGTCAGAAGAAACAGGACTTCTCCACTTAACGTCTTACCGTGAGTAGAAATGTGAAAGACGACGGAGCGCTGACTGCGCAGATTGAGTGAGACATTTATTTGATGGAGGGACAAACGGAAGGCAAAAATCACTCACCATGCACATGACGCAAATTATTCCACAGTCGCAAAAATATCGATAAGTTGGGCCTATTTACTCCACCCTCTAGTATCTGGCGAACACTACGCAAATATTTGCGTCGTGAAAACAGTAACCAAATGCAAAAATGCTACCTCGGAAGTTAACAAAATCAACACAATACACCTAAGATCATCTTTCATCGCTGCTGTCTATTTGAGCAGCAACTACAAAAGCCTTGCGTGCACCTTAGTTCTCAAAATCTTAACATGCTCGTTTTTTCAACGGGTCTTCACGGGAGATTGTGTGGTCGGCGCGGTGGTAAATTTGTGACACCTTAAGTTTCGTATCTGCAAAGTGTTACCAGAGCACTGTAATAAACTGTCATAGTGCACCACGGTCTTTAGCAAATTCTGTGGTGTCAGAGCGTTTGGATTTGCATAGTGTAGCGCCATATTCCAAAACGAATAGGAGATGAAATGGGAAGCCTGTCTAATATAGAGGGCAGAAATCTCGATACTAAGTGAACGAAATTCCCCTGCAGCGCACCAGTTTGATTTCAATCTCTTGATAAAGTCGTCACATGAGTAACAAAGTCGGATGTTGGCATAGCACATATCTTTTTTCCTGCAACTGGCATCGGGCGAAGTTCACGAAATTAACTTGTTAGAAGATGTATCCCCAGCCCAGGCGCCGAGCACACAGGGTAAATACCGTGAGAAAGAGACGAGTAAATATGACTGACTGCAAATAACGCCGAAACTGAGAAATTCTCTTTTATGCGAGGGTGCAAGAAAGAGAAAGGTTCACCTTAGGAAGCCGTGATTTGTTTTAATCTGCGCTTCTGTCTCGAGTGGATAGAAGCGACCATTTGAGATGATGACTACCGCCAAATCCACATAAGAACGACGAGCTTGATTCGAGATACCAGTCTTAAGGAGCTGGAGGGTCTGCACATAGCAGCCTCAAACAAGGCAGGAGGCCACTTGTGTCCACCATCGACAAAGATGAACTTGTGTTGTTTGGGTCCTGTCACTACAGAGCCAATTTCCGACGCATGTTTCGTTTCCTCCATGCTACCCTGTATTTTTGACGCTGCCGTCGAAAGGAAAGTGGCAGCACACAGAGTGGATGATTTTCTTTCCGTTCTTCGGTAGGCAGGAAGAAGAAATGCTCTCTCTTTGCTCATAATATTTTTGAAACGAACAAAAAATATTTTCGCTGCTTCATAAACCTAGTTCATTGTTTTAAAATAGTTAAACGCCCCTCTTACAGTGTTTTCCTTCCTTATTCACACAGCTATGTGGTCTTGCGTGTTCACACTAACCTGAACTGAACGACGATTATATTTATTGTTCTCTCCTCAACTACTTCGTTGTTTTAAGATGATGCATTTAACTCGTTCGCAGACTTTATGAGAAGGCGCCTCCTGAAGCACTTCAGGACTCTCATAGGCTAAAAGTCTATGGCATACAGGAATCTTCCTGCACTATGATGGCTGGTTGCAGACTGGCACTTCCTTATGCGGAGAGCTCTCATGAAACATATCTCACTTTTATTTTCAACTTAAGTTGTGACATGTCTCTCAAGATTTCTACCAAAACACCCCGGCTTATGTCGCTGTTCCCCTCCATGATGTCAGGTCGAAAATCTGATATGAAACGCAGATTCCAGCGTTCAAGAGGAGGCCCCCAAAATTTACCGCTGTTTGCAGAACTATGTTGACCGCAGTAACGACGATAATGATAGCGTGCCACAAAAGTGAATGGTGAACGTCGTGGCTATGGCTGTGTAATTCGGTAAATAACTATATTAAACGTGTACCAAAAGGTGTGTTCCCAGTCACGTACACGCTTCGCCTCTAAGCCTTAATGCGCGACTGAAAGTGAGTTTTCGCTTTGTATTTGTAACTATGCCACTGCCTTCAACGCCGTCAACAGATGAACAGACTGAAGTGGCATTAAACCAAATCATTATTGGGAAGATTTTGTCAAGAGTAAAATGAACTGGGCGACTGTGATATCTATTTCTTTGCACGAAGAATTAGTCGCTAGCCAGTAAGTAATGTAACTCCTATTTAATGAATGGGACCGAAGACGCAACATGAGCAATACAGAATGTTAAATCAAACCATGACGACGGCGACCATATGATGCATTGTGGTTAGAGAAGTGGACATTGTTAAAGCAAGAGGACGGAGAAGTAGACATTGTTAAAGCAAGAGGACGGAGAAGCCGGCATGCATCACCACAGTGACTTCAATTTCGGCAAGAGAGAAAAAAATGCTCGACTTCTTCAGACCATTCTGTCTACGCAGCGGTATTTTCTTTTCTCTCTTACAAAAACATATTTAGACAGTCTATACTGTCCATAGACTTCTGTCTAAAAGGTCTATAGACTTTCTATAGACGAACCCTAGAGAACAGTCTATAGGCAATATAAGCCGTATAAACAGTCTATATATACAATTCGTATTTAGAAACTCGTATAGACAATCTACATTTATGGCCATAAACTTTTAGTAGACATTTTTCTGTAGACGGTCTATAGACTATGATTAGAGAAAAATATATGTATATAGGAAAGCAATAGACAGTGCAAGAAGTCTATAGACCATTTTTATACGGTCTTGCTCAAGACACTTAATCTGATATGCCACCTAAAATATCACTGGACTACTACGGTGTACATTGTGTGAAAAAAAACTATTTTGACGCCTATTGCTTGATTGAACGAATCAGAGACAGATTTGAGATTATTAGAGAGAGAGGGAGCTTACCATGTCACAACGAGAAATTTTGAAATATGTCAAAGCCTTCTCTTCGGCATAGTTGGTGAAGAGAAAATGACCGCCAAACGGTATCAGTGACAGAGAATTACTTCGTCGTGAGAGTAAATAGCATAATTGTCGTCTTATGAAGGCAAACGGGCACGCACAATTTTTTAATGACCATCCTTCGACCTCAATTTGCAAACGGTAATTTTACATTATAGCCACTGCATAGAGTGCACGCATCGGTATTACTAGCTCCAGGCTGAGTAGAGCAGGAAAATACGTTCGGTTTCCAAGCAACCACAAACGACGGCCTCTTCTAAACCCGGCGCGGTGTTTACGGCGAAGTAAATAAAAACCAATTAACTGCACTTTTTGCACCTGTACTGGGTGCGAAGTAAGGGAAGAAAGAACCTAACAAGGAGAAACAGGGTCCGAAACGCGCACAGCGAGTTTCTAAAGCAGGCAGCGCGTCCAGATGGTGATCACGTGACAGCTGCTATATTCTTTCAAGGGCTTCGAAAGTACGTACGATGTGATGTACACTACGCGTCACCCTTGCGTGTCTGCGAATGGTGGCGTCTGGAGCGCTCCGGAGCAAGCCAGCGACGCCAACGCGGTAGCTGCTGGGCTCGAGATACTAAGTTATTGGACATACGCGGCCACATATAGAGAAAAGCCCTGCTCTTTACCGTCCGCGGACCGAACGCTTCCCAGTGTCTTTGCCTTTCCCCTGCTGAATGTTCACCTGAAGTTCAGCCTTCGTGCGGACCAAAGTAGCGCAATCTAATGAAAGCTTTACTGTCAAGAAAATCACTTTCTCACGGACGATTAGCTACTGTGAAAAACGATTCAATAAAAGCTCTCTTCTTTCTTTTGACACAAACTTCGCGAGCACGCAGAAGGGTCGGTTTACTTTCAATTAGCATTAGATGTGCAGTGAATACGGCAGAGAAACGCTGCGCTCTTTGTCGCGATGGCTCGGAATCCAATCCATGTGACTAAATAGAGCTTCAGAATTATTGGGGCACCCGGAACAAAAATGATTAAGACTATAATTTTTGTTGAGACGTTCTTCCGAGAGGGCATAGACAACTTCAAGAGTATACCAGTAATCGTTTTGAATCTTGGAGCACAGAGTAAAAATACATTTGAAACCCATGTCGCCTATCACTTCCCCTAGAGAGTCTGCACTGACGCATTACGATTACTAATTATCACAAGATATAAGAGGCCTATCGAGTGAAGCATTCCGTCTATGTGGTGTAAAAGGGGTTGATTCTCCTTGTTCATCTCAAATAAGATCATTAGGCCTCAAGAACATTTGCTGGAGCCACTTGTGCGTAGTCGTAAAGTGTGTCGGTTCGTCTCCGAGATGATGAAGGTACGGTCCCGCACTTGACCGCGCATTCCTATCCGCCGAAAACTGCCGGCTTCTCAGTACCAAAAGGGAGCTCTAAGGGAATCTTTCGAAGCTTCGATTGCTTCTAACAGTGAGTCGTAGAGGGCGTCCCCAATGCTGTGATGGTGCCGCAGCTGCTCCCAATTGTGCGTATGGCTTCCCACAGTTGGTGCACATTCACTGCTGATAAGCCCGGTTTCTCCGACAAATTAGCATTCAGGACCCCATTAGGCATGCTGTGCGCATTTTACGGTATAACACGTATTTTTGAACTTTTTGTTTTTTTTGCATTCAATGGGAGCCATACTGATAACATCCCTTTTTTATCCTGTTTATTATATAACTTAACCACCCTATAACTCCAATATCTGTAATTCATGTCTCTTTTCCTTACAACCCCTTTCCGAGTTGACAGTATACCAAATAAATAAACATGTTCCCCATGATAACAAAATCACAACTTCTTGCGGTCCACTCGTTTCTCGTCACTTCAACTTCGTCAAGCAGCTGGCCTATTTGTCTTGCTCTGTGCATGGGGATCATGCTCAAGCCAAAGCTGACCGTCCGGGCAAGGCCCATCCAGAACATGCAGAAGCAAAACTGCTTCTAAAATAGTTCCTTACGCTTCTGATTTCATTCTCCCAGTAATTATGTGGAAAGGTTTAGAAGTTAACCACGCCCCTTACTTCCATACTGGCACGCCCTCTCGAGCTCACTTTCTGCACGCAGGGCAAGAATATCTGCAAAGAATCACGTGACAAATTCTGCGTCTAAAGAAAATATCATTTCCAGACTTACGATCTAAATTAATCATCAACTAGACCAGCCAAGCGCTGCGTTCTAAAAGACGTAGTCACCTTAAAAAGTCGCAATTACGGTTAATATAAGTTGTTATGCCAATTTGCGGCATTTACGCGATCTTATTTCCTGTTTTTTTACAATCAATAAAACGTGCCAACCATAAGAACTCACCGGTGCTTGAATGAACGGCAGATTTTCCTGTGCGGGTCCCATGTTATGGTAAAGGACGTCCCGTCTGTAAATATCATCGCTCGCCAAATCCGCACGCTCCAACTCTGAACAGCAGACGCAAATTCGGCGTGACGTTTCTCGCGGCTCCATTCGAGAAGTGTTTTCTGCGCCACAATTCTGCTGTCAAGGTCAGCTGCGTGGAGAATCGTCGGATTATTAAAACGCACACATGCTTCAACCCAAGCTCATCCCTGATTTTCCAAGCACTCAGAAAAGGATCCGATACTGCTGCAGCAACATTCCATTCATCCTAATCAGTAGTAGTTGCTCTTGGAGACCTCCCTCGTGCCGCATCTACGATTCAACCTTCCCCGTGGCACGCTTGCAAATCCTCTTTTCTGCACGAATAGGTCATTTTAGAAATCACAAATATGTCTATACGACTTCTTGCTGCTCATAACTAAAGCTCGGCGTTCTTCATCACTTCATCGCACAGGCACCGCGAAGCATACTGTCCTTCACACTGTCAGTCTGTGGTAGTTTCTCCTGCTTTCAGTCCTTACTTCGTATCATGCGTCAGGCTATGTCTTGTGCTTTTACTATTCGGCTTGGTTGCCCCAGACGCGCTCGGCACAGCAAAGGATAGCGCCTTATAAGCAGTGAAGTTCTGGCTGCAGTACACCATGACAAAGACAGCTTAGCCAGGAGCGACATAATTCCTCTGGGGTGGGCCCGAACTACCCCCCCCCCCCCCCACTTGCCCCTCCCACCCCAACAGACTCGCGCTTGTGCGAAAGCGAGACTACCGCGAAAATAAGCAGCAACGGCAATACGAATGCGCTGCGTAACAACGCGTTTCTGTGTGTGTGGCCGCGCGTGCTCAGTCACATCTTGACTCGAGCCCTGCAGCTACCAATACACGTCATGGTTTATAGTTTATGAGGGTTTAACGTCCCAAAGCGACTCAGGCTATGAGGGACGCCGTAGTGAAGGGCTCCGGAAATTTAGACCACCTGGGGTTCTTTAACGTGCACTGACATCGCACAGTACACGGGCCTCTAGAATTTCGCCTCCAACGAAATTCGACCGCCGCAGCCGGGATCGAACCCGATGGTCGAGGTTTCCATATTTGCCATCGTCTACGACAGGGAAATGAACTCCTCATTACCTCTACTGTGCAGTGGTCGCCTCAAACGTCGCCTTCGTTGCAGCGCAGATGAGCTGTAACCTCTTATCAGCGATTCAGTGCGCTAGTGCAGGACAGAAGCAATTTGTCTCCAAAAGAATGTTCACGCCACCAACAACCGACAACCAAGCACTCTCTCAATATTGATCCAATGACGATGCGAGGCGTCCTTGCCGCGCCCATATACCTGTGCTCTCTGCGCACAACGGAAAAGGCTGATGGCCTTCTGTGCATGACGCTCAGACTGGGGTCGAGCTTCATTTATCAAGAAAGCGCCAGGAAAGTCATTCGTGTCACCACGAAGCACGTAGCACTTCCAAAGAAATCAGCATATCGAGCTGCTACGCGGAAGCCGTACTGCTTTTTCTGGACACACAAACAACCACAAACGACGGCCTCTTCCAAACCCGGCGCGGTGTTTTACGGCGAAGTGAAGAAAATCCAATTAACTGCACTTTTTGCACCTGCACTGGGTGTGAAGTAAAGAAAGAAAGAACCCAGGAACTTAAAGGTAAAAATTTTAGTGTGAAAGCACCATTCCGGTGGGTAAACTCCAAGCACCATTTTGCGATATTAGTATGCTTGCGGTATTTCTCGGTTCGTGCCAAGTGAAATAAATGAATAAATAAAAGCAAATCAAATAAATATCCGCAATTGGGCTTCGCAGATCACTGCGCAGGAGCACAAGGCTATCGCCACAGCTCAGCAGGCATCGTGTTACATTGCAAAACGCTCTCGCGCTGTGCATTGTCCATTTGCCTCTTTCATCAACTAATACGACTATCAAAATAATATACGCGCTTTGAGCTATGTGGCAGAGAGAGAGAGGGAGGAAACTTTTACTTAGGTGATTAATTCGCAGGAGCCGGGTGGTCGGGGCCCCTAATCCAGGGCTCCGCTGGCGGCCGCTGACTTGAGGACTTGCAGGATTATCTGCGCTTGCTGGTTCAGGTTGTCGCTGGTCAGGGCCTCCTCCCACTGCTCGGGTGTCGGGTGTGGCACTATTAACTTTTTCTCCTGTTTGTCCTAGCATTCCCAAGTTGTATGGTAGAGCGTGAGGCTTGCTCCGCACCAAGGACAGGATCTTGGGTATTGAGTGGGTCTGCTCTTGTGTAAAATGTGAAGACTTGGATATGTGTTTGCACTCTCCTCCAGTCAGTGGTATCTGATGAGGACAGTTGTTTTTGTGGCGGTGAGAAATATCGTCTTCCTAGCCTAAGGTTTCCTGTCCTGTCACCATAGGGTCCTAGGAGGGCGGTGGGGTAGACATGGGATCCGTCCGGTTTGGGAGAGCTCGGGCTACATCATTCGCTATCTCGTTTCCGGCTAGGCCTTCGTGACCAGTTGTCCATGTTTTTCTGCGATAGTGTGAGAGTGAACTTAATAGTGTGCTCGCCCTTCTGTGAGGTTTCCCAGCAAGGTAGTCCCTCCCGGCTTGTTGGGAGTCCGTCACGATAAAGTAAGTGACAGAGAGATGTGCGCTGCTTGAGTTGGCGTGGGCAATATTTTGGCAGGAACATGGCACTAGAGCAACACGCGTTGGCGTTGACAACATTGGCGCAGAAACGCGGCACTGGAGCGTAGGCCGCCGTCGTACGTTGGGTAAATTGGCATCGACAATGAAAAAATCGCAGACACGCAGAAATTGCTCGCTGGGTCAATGGACACCTCCATCGCGCTTTCAGCTACGTGCCAGTGGTCTCCGCGTGCAAAAAAAGTGTGCTTTCACAGAATACTTTCTGTTTGGCAGTGCTGAACTACCAGCGCTTTTCCGCTGATAAGTTTTTCATTTCGGCAATGCACCTGAAGCACGTTCTGAACAGAGAACCTTGTAAAATGAAGAGAAATAATTAATAAACGGGAATATATTTTCAGTGTTTTGTGTAGAATTTTTCCACTACAGATTTCACCTGGAAAAATATTTTATTGTGTTCAGCGTATTGAACTTTGAATTTTATAACAAAATGTATTATGCTCTCACATTTCGAAGTAAAAGAACTGACAAGTTAAGTTGCATAGGGCCCATTGCCTATATCAGCAAGGTGAACAAAAATGCGAGTATGTGAACGTTCTGTCGGGGACAAAATTTTCCAAAACACGTCATCGGGAAGCGGAGCTGATAGCCTTGCGAATAGACGTCGGCTCGATGCCATACTTGTCCAGGTGAAAGTCGGACTCGCGTGCTGTAATGTGTGTGAGTTATATCAAGGGATCGGTAACATACATGGTAGCTATTCGCCAAAATTGCTTGTCGCGCATCCGGGAGAATTTTGTTCCCCATCGTACATTTATTTAGACTCCAACATAGTGCAACTGTCGCTTCACCGATTGAAGCAAGAATCACTGCAGAGCAAAATTATTGAGTTTCCCTACTTCAAAGCACAAATGTACTGCTAATCAGCGACAGCCGATAATTTGAAAAGCCTCTCAGCGTGATCGATTTCTTTGAATCTCATGTTTTGATGCACTGTGTATACATAATTCAAGTGTATACGTAATAACAAGTGTATACATAATTCTTGACGTGCAAATAGAGGGGGCGGGAATAGCAATAGAAGAAGAGTGAAATGGCTGTGCTGCCAAACGGAAGAACTGAACGACGGGAACAACAAAATGAAGTAAAAGCACAGATGCTTCAAATCTTGATATGTTATCAATAAGTTACTCTTTAGGTTGAGAAGCGGTTTAAAACTACACAACTCCGATAAACGCGATTCACTGACAGAATACTGAAAGCCTTGTGATTTCATTGTATACTCATCACGAAAAGTAGGGCACAGCTGAAAAGATCCTGATTCAGTACAATTAGCGTTCTGCAGTGTTGTTTGGTTTAGTCTTAATAGCTTATGTTCTTTCTCATTTATCCTCTAGTTCCGGCAACCTGCCGGTCTGAGCTGGCGTCAGGCTCTTTTCACGCCCTCAATAACCATCACTTCAACTGTGATGTCGCTGCCCTTGGGAAACCTCTTTTTTGGCATTGTCGTTCCACAACAGTACTTTGAAAGGCATCTGGACAGTGGAGTTTCAGCAATCTAGATTGCATTCAAGCTGTCAGCTCAGGTTTTCGTGTTTTGAAAAGAGTAGCACTTCTGAAGGGATCGAAGACACAAGAAAAAACGACTCGCGTAAAACACAAACTTAGTTTTTACTTCCACGAACGATAAATAAGTACAGTTCGGTGCATCATGCCCGTGCTACACTGAATAATCAAAAAGAAAGAAGTGACACTTTTTCACACATGGCAGGCCATTTCTAAGATATTTCAGTTCATTGTGTGACAAGCAAGGGAGAGTATGCTGACGAAATTACCATCTTCCCTGCTTATGTGGAGCTTCAAAGATTTCACTGTCCAACTGCGCGCTTCCCTTACCAAGGCACGCGTAGCATCAAATGCTGGCGCACACCTGCGGCACTTGTGATGTTAAGCAAGAAATTCACCCTCCCACTAGCGAATTAACCACTGCGAAGTGTTCTCGTAGTCCATCGTTTGGCAGCGTCCTGATTGCCAGAAAAAAAAACACTTCCCGCTGGAAAGTTGAATACTGTAGATGAAACCTCATTTTCCGGATACAGACTAAAACTAGTGGTTTTTTTGCAAGCTGGCTGCTTTTCTACTTTGAGTTCTTTGCATATGAACACAAGATTTCCAAGCGCAAAGAGCTAAACATACTCATCTCACTACCCTCGAACTTTTAGAGCTCGGGTGACAGCTGGTGCTTGTGACGTATTGCTCCTAGCTTACATACATCTCACGCTGCCTTTCTTGGGTGTCATGACAGAGCGCCAACCTGCCCTTGTTTATTTCTTCAGCAATTCTTTCATTGACGTCATTTTTTCCAAGTGACCAGGCCTTAGCCAACCGCCCTACTTTCACATGCAGGATATGCGCAATTTTATGATGTCACATTCTCTCAAGGGCACCACGATGACAATTTTTCGCAACGCCCAACTTAATCAACTCCAAATTAGCCAAATTAAACAAAGAACTTACCTTTTTTGTTGACCAGTACGGCCAACAAGTGTGCTTTTTGGCAGAGTATGAAGACAACTCCAAACACTATAAACGTATATTGAATGTAACTTAACGCGAGGACTTCATTCCGGCCAGATATTTGCGGAAAATCTCTAGAGTTTTCTCATTACAGTTTATCATTACAGTTTTTACAGTCTCATTGCAGTTTTCTCATTACACCAAATGTGCACGCAAGCGACAAGACTAACAGCTAATGTGGCCAATACACTAGTCTTAATTCTAACAACTCGGCCCGCAATAGCTTCACATATAAGTTATCTGCCTGGCCTAAGCGATCACGCTCTCCTTAACCTTTCCATTAAGTTAACTTGTCAGGAATCAAACGAAAAGGTAGCAGAGATGCACGATCCTAAGCGAGCCAATTTTCAGGCAATAAACACTGAACTACCTTCTATTATTCACATTTTTCTTGATAGTTTCCGCAATCGTACCGTTCAATTTAGCTGGAACATGTTTTTCGTCCAAAGTAAATCAGCTCACTGATCGGTTAATTCCTCAACGCAGCATCATCAACCACACTAATGTTTCATGGTATAGCCATCATATTAAGCGCTTATCCAATATAAATAAGCGACTTTATCGCATCGCTAAGTTTTCCCCCACACTTCGTACTCGGCTGCATCTGAGGCATACGTGCAGGCAAGTAAAGACGCAAAGAAACAATTGCGCTCACAGATTTTTCCGTCAATGCTCACAACAAATATTAGAAAATTTCGGTGCGTGATTAATCCCACTACTGATGAAAATATCGTCCTCACCAACTCCTTTGGTGACCATATTCCTTCAGACCTTGTTGCCTCAAATCTTAACCATTGATTTGCTGAGAACTTCTCAGTCATATCTGCTACACACATGCCTACAACTCATAATCACCACTACGCAACTATGTCGCCAATATTATTTCATAATTTTGGTGTCTTTAAACTTATTGATAACTTCAATCTTCATTCTGCTCGAGGTTGTGATCTTATTAATGGTAAGTTTTTGAAAAACACTTCAGCCTATATTTCCATTATGCTAACAAAAATCTTGCAACAATCTTATGACCAATCTATCCTACGGCAAGAGTGGAAAATGGAGAAGGCGATTTCAGTCTACAAGTCAGGTAGCAGTGCATCTCCCATCAACTAACGTTCCGTATCTGTAAATCGCACATGCTGCAAAATGTTTGAACATAGGATATTTACAAATCTTGTTAATTTTCTTGAATCAAACGCTTTCTGCTCATTGGCACAACACGGTTTTCGAAACATTTACTGATGCGAAACTCCACTACTATGTTTTACATATGCACTACACCGTATCCTTGACCAATCATTACTAGCTGACTGTACATTCCTAAATTTTGTAAAGATTTCGATAAGGTATGTACCAGATTCATCCTATTGAAACCAAAATAACCTTAATATTGGTCCTAATCTACTGAAATGTATTGAGTGCTTTCTCCTTAAACGCTCATAGTTTGTTACCGCTAATGGTTTTAATTCCGGATTTACTGAAGTCTATTCATGCGTTCCTGAAGGCCCAGTCCTTGAGCCCCTTTTGTTCTTAATCTACATCAATGTTCTTCCGTCTCTTGTTAACTCTCATATCCTATGCAAATAACCGATACTAAAGACAGCTGTCTACTTCGGTCTGACCTTATCACTGTAGCTAACTGGTGCAAGAAATGGTTAGTGCGGCAAAATATTAACAAATGCCAATTCATGCGTGTTTCAAAAAAATCTCCATCATACAAATACCTTGGCGTTCACGTCACTGATAGCCTAAGCTGGTCTCTTCGTATCGAACTCGTATTCAACAATGCTAATCGCATTCTAGGTTACTTACGTCGCAATTTCTTCAACTTTCCTTTTTTGAAACTTTTGCACACTAATTCTCTCCAAACTGAAGTACGCAACATCATTCTGGGATCCTACTTAAGGCATTCATATTACTGCCTCTGATATGGTTCAAAATAACTCTGTGCGCTTCATTACCACTTATTACAACCGCACTGCAAACATAACTACAATGAAATATAGCATTTCTCTTCCATTGCTCTCACTTCGTCGCAAATTGTCTCGTATCGCTTTGTTCCACAAATTGTAACATCACCCCATATTGCGTGGACGCCTTATCCCACAGCCATTTTTAGTATCCCATCGTACTGATCATCCTCATCGAATCAGTTTTGATTCTTGTAATACTAAACATTTCTCTCATTCATTCTTGCCGCGTACCTCAAGCGACTAGAATCACCTTCCCGCAGATATTGCCGACCTTAATAAACACGACATGTTCCTTAACGCCGTAGCTAGCATTGTATACTCAGCTGTTATTTAAATTTGTCTCTCTGTTGTATTTTTCTATATTTATTCTTGTTTTTTTCTCCTACCCCTCTTTAATGCCTCTGGTCCTCATTTTGACATTCGCACTGACAGCTGATCTGTGTAGTAGGGAATCAAGACGCTCGTCGGCAGATACCACTCCTGGAGTGGTGTGTCTTCTCAGAAATTACACAGCAAAACTATTTTGTTTGATCAAAGTGAAAGTGGGAACCATAACTGAGTCGTATTCACTGATTGAGAAGCTTCTGGAGTGATCCGTCTCAACAAACCTTGACGCTAGGTGCACATATTTCCTTGTTTCAACTGATGGAAACAAGGCCAGTATACCGCCTCTTTAACAAGCGTCTAAGCATTAAAAAACGTATCTGGTTCTTGGTATGGGCTTTCAAAAATACATTTAGTTCTCCCGGAATCCACGTGCTTGTAATCTTCGGCGCATTAAGGTGACACCGAGTTGTTTTTCTGAGCGCAGGAAGCTGTAGATGACACAACAGCTACTCTTTAGCGCTCACACGAAGGCGCACTTCGACTGTGTGGACTGGCTTAGAGTCATTTGCAAAGGCTGATAAAATAAATTAAAATGAAACCTAAATGGAAGCATCGCCACTTTAAAGCCCGTAGAAAACATGCGCTGGCTGCAGTAACTTTTGGAAAACAGGCTTGTAACGGTATGCTTTCGAAGGTGACATTCTTTTACGTTAAGAAATACTGGCTGCAAGAGAGACGGCGAGGAAGGGGAAATGAAAAATGCCTCAAGCTACTTGGCCTTTGTCGAGGGAAGGGAAAACCGTGCAGTTACGCAAGGTGGACGCGGTTCAAACAAGAACAGTAGTCTCGGTTATGAAATGGCGCAATGAAGAAATGATCACTGCGCGCCTGTTTAATGTAGAGGGATGTAAGAGCAGGCACAAATAGCCAGGTCCTATCGTGCTTGGAAAATGGTCGTCTGAGGGAACGGGATGTGAGGACATCCATTTTTGCCGTTTCTTCGCTAACACAGCCGCTCTTAATTGCTTTAATTAAAGCAGTCCGATGACTTTGGTAATGGAATCAGTTGCTCTTGCAAACCTTGGGCGCAGAAAAAAAAACTGCCAAGTGATAGTAAGTTTGTTCAGTAGAACATGTGGCCTTAGGCATTTCATATCCATGCTATCCAGGCATGCCGAACTTTTTACCTAATCATTATATCTCATCTCGCTAACAGCGGATGTGCTTGCTTCTGTACACTAACGCGGTGTTAGTATACGAATGGTTAGGCAGCTCAGTGGGAGAGTTGTAATCACCCGCCAGCAGACTCGAACCAGAATAAATGGGTACAAATTGACTCTATGTGTCCTGAAACGCCACCAATTTACAGTATGACAAATGGCTCTGTTGAAGTTTCATGTAGAAGTGCTAAGAATAATAATACAGATTCTGTCTAGGGCTTATTTTCTGGCAACACCTGGGAGTTGCAGTCGACGGAAAGATGGGTAGTCGTATTGATAAAATGCACTTCTTGAAGATTCTTGGTTGATAGAATAGGCCTCACTTAGGCTCACTTCTCTTCATACAGACTCCTCGAAAATTGCGAAAGACGGCACCGCCTCTCTCTTCCCCGCCGGTTTTTTAAAACTACCCTCACCTTTCCTGATATCCAAAGAGCACAAAATTTATAATTAGGTGCACGCTACTTCTTCAATAATTATAGCAAAGGTGTCAGCTGTGCGTACGCAAATGCGCTCAGGGCATTCATATAAACAGATATGAACGCGACATTGGAATCTGACAACGTCATGGAACGCACGGAGATACTCTCTTCATAAACAGTGACTGCCTTTATTCCAAAATCAGGTACTCAATTTCAACACTGCCCTCAAAAACTTTAATCAGGGTGAAGACATTAACTACTTTTTCAATGCCTCACCGCCGCTTCTAGTGTCATGATTCAGTTCTCGTTTAAATCGCAGCTGCCATTTCATAATTCCCGCATTGTCTGCGGCTGCTAGCTGGAAGCCTCAGTTTTAGTACGTGTCCACGGCTCCCACGTGACCACAGTCGATCGGGTCGCGTTATGAGAACCAGTGATCAGCATGCATGCGGTGAAGTCACCGCGATCATTCAAATGTCTCAGCGCGCTCCCCTCTTGCATGTCTCACGGTTATGTGAAGCTTCTGCTTACTTTAGCTGCATCTTCCCCCACTGAAGCTGGCGACGTTGATGCAAGAACGATAGGGGGTCATAACAGACAACAAAAAATGGCGCATTAGGGCGCTCCTGAGCAAAACACGACAAATATTCGCAAATCGTTCCCGTTATTTTATCAACCACAGACCACAAAATGCTGCCATAATATTCCCTACTGTTCTGGCATCATGCTAAATAGATACAAAAGGGCCGTCTGAACAGGAACACAGTAACGTCTATTAAAATATAAATACTCGAATTGTCGCATTTAGCCTCACTCGATGGTGCAATATCATAAATTGTCGTGGCAGATTGAGAGGCCCCTCCAGGATCACAATAATACTCATCTTTGCTATGAATGTGCACTAATTTGGCTTCATGGACATATTTATACTCTTTGCGAGCCTATACGATTGACATGCTGCATCGTAAAATTGTACCCGGCACTTTTTGTCCCGCCCCGCCGCGGAGGCTCAGTGGTTAGGGCGCTTGACTACTGATCCGGAGTTCCCGGGTTCGAACCCGACCGCGGCGGCTGCGTTTTTATGCAGGAAAAACGCTAAGGCGCCCGTGCGCTGTGCGATGACAGTGCACGTTAAAGATCCCCAGGTGGTCGAAATTATTCCGGAGCCCTCCACTACAGCACCTCTTCCTTTATCCTTTCACTACCTCCTTCATCCCTTCCCTTACGGCGCGGTTCAGGTGACCAACGATATATGAGACAGATACTGCGCCATTTCCGTTCCCCCAAAACCAATTATTATTATTATCTTTGTTCCAAGGCCCACTACAGTGTACGCAACTCTGTTTCCACGCATTGCGTATATCCTGGTTTTGCGATATTTTTTTAGTTCTGTAACTTCAGTGACACATGTAGTTTTGCTGTCATGATTTTTCAGTGCGTAGCGCGTGAACAGTGTTTTAATGCCATCGTAGGGCAGACCGAGCAGAGCGTGCTGGATTGTAAGAATGTTTTCTACAGTCAAGCTTTCATTCCCGCCAGCCAGAATGCAACGCTCAGGTTCGCAAGGATATTTATGAAGTTTCTTATTTCTTTACCCTCGTTTTCTTTCCTATTTCGCGGGTGTTCGTGTTTGGGAAGCTCAAAGCGCTGTATGGTGCCGGCGCTGCTTGTGATTTTCCAGAGCTTTGTAAATATTTGCTGCGGGCTACTCGGGGCTCGTTTATTTCATTTTGTGCGTTGACTCTAACCTAGAAAGCTCCGTAACACATGCAGAGGATTAGAGCTTGCAATGAAATCATTGCATTTATATATTACGTCCAGAAAACCACAACGTTGCAATTTGCCCTACATGTGCTCTTCTGCTAAAATAATTCTAACTTAATCACCCTAGAAGCAAAAAATGATGAAGATTTTCACACACAGTTGCAATATCTGAACATATGAGTTAATCTCGGGCGGCAGGATAACTGCGCTGCATAGCTTTCATAAATGTGGCCTGCAGAATTTCATGCCTTTTCACACTCTTTCTCGTTTGCAACCAGGGATGCCCCAGCACTAAGGCACCTCTTTCTTCCTTTCTTCTCTCACTCTCTCCTTTATCCCTTTCATTACGGCGCGGTTCAGGTGCAACCGATATATGAGGCAGATACTGCGCCATTTCCTTTCCCCAAAATTGAATTATTAATATTATTATTATTATTATTAATATTAATATTATTATTATTATTATTATTATTATTATTATTATTATTATTATTATTATTATTATTATTATTATTATTATTATTATTATTATTATTATTATTATTATTATTATTATTATTATTATTATTATTATTATTATTATTATTATTATTGACCCTTCGATGTGGCCTACGGGCTGCATCTTCAAGGCTTTTCGTGGAAAACTCCTGGATGGTATGTTACATCCTTCCGAGCTGACGGTTGATTGCAGTCAACCCTAACTTGGATATATATTACCAAAATGCCCGAGGTCTTCGGACTAAGGGACCTGTATTTTTTTCCAATGTTTTAGCCTCTTGTTATTCGGCTGTTGTAATTACTGAGACCTGGCTGTCTAGCGAAGTTAACTGAGGTGACTTCTTTCCTAATAACTATTCTGTTTTTCGAAGTGACCGCCCTGAATCAGCTTCTAAACAAAAGGGAGGAGGAGTGCTCATTGCTATTGACAATTCCGTGCAGTGCGTTCGGCGTTCCGACCTGGAAACCATCGAAGAATCTGTCTGGTTAGAGCTAACTTTAACTCGACATCAAAAACTCTTATTGGCAGCTTTCTATATTTCCCCTAATCTGCCTCCTCCTGCCTACGATGATGTACTACATTCTATTGAATATGTTATCACTTCTCATAGCAAGCACAAACTGCTCATTTTAGGGGATTTTAATACTCCAGGTATTAACTGGAATACCTTTACATATTCACACAACAATCATTATGTAGTTAGTAAGTGCAACCGGCTTTTAGATTTCATAGCTTTTAACACCTTGCAGCAACACAATTTAATTGAAAACTGTTGTGGTAATGTTCTTGACATTTGTTTATCTAATTTTGAAAATGTTCGTGTCTCGACATCTGACATCTCACTTACTCGCTGTGACAAATTTCATCCTCCAATTCTAATAACGGCTTCGGTTTCTGTCCCACCTTCTGCTAATTCAAATCGTGAAGGGAGTTCCCCCCGTTTCGTTTATGCACTTGGCGACTATGTTGGTCTCTTCGGTTTTTTCTCTTCTGTCGACTGGTCCGTCTTAAACGAAATCAGCGATGTTGACGAACAAGTCAGTCGCTTCACTGAAATAGTTCTCAATGGTATGCGCCAGTACATACCTGTGCGCACTCCTACTCGTAGCAAGTTTCCGTTCTGGTTTTCCAAGGAACTTAGAACAGCGCTGAAACTTAAGGAGCGGGCCCACCATAAAGCGAAACGCCCTGGGCTGGATACATGGGCAGATGAATTTCGCCGCTTGCGTTCCCTTTGCAAACGCCTGTACAAGCGTGATCATGAGTCCTATCTTGAATATTTAGAGAATAGTGCCTCTAATCGTCCTACTGAATTCTGGAGATACGTTCGCAAACGCTCTAATAAATCTGATAGTCATATTCACTTAGTTGACTCTCATGGGAATGAAATTCGGAACGTCGCTGACGGCTTTGCTCAACACTTTTCCTCCGTGTACAAATCTCCACGTTGCGATTCCGTATGCCTTCCAGCTGGCGCACCTAATTCCGTTCTTCTTGACGAGAAGTTAGTAAGTGAGAGTCTTAAGTGTTTGAAACCATCTTTGTCCCCTGGACCTGATGGCATTCCAGCCGCCATAATAAAAGCCTTCAATAGTACCTTCGTCCCTGTTTTAACCACGATATTTAATAACTGTTTGAAAAATTCTGCCTTTCCCCGCGTGTGGAAAACGGCGCGTGTTTTCCCTGTCTTCAAATCAGGAAACAAATCTGATGTTTCGAACTACCGCCCCATTTCTCTTCTTTGTGCAACCTCTAAGCTTTTTGAATTAGCTTTGCACAAAGTACTTTCCTTCCACCTCAAACATGTAATCATACATAATCAGCATGGTTTCATAAAAGGTCGTTCTACTACAACTAACCTTGTGACTTTTATGACGTATTCATCAGCTGAAGTCCTTCAGAGGAGTCAGGTAGACGCTGTGTACTGTGATTTGAGCAAAGCTTTCGACGTTGTTACTCACTCATTACTTCTTCAAAAGCTTCTGCTGCTTGAGATCGACGTTTCAATTGTAGCCCTCTTGCGCAACTATCTTCTTGATCGGTCCTGCTTTGTCAGTGTAAATGGACAGACCTCATTTGTTTACACTCCAACCAGCGGAGTTCCTCAGGGCTCGGTATTAGGCCCGCTTCTGTTCTCTGTTTTTATCAATGACGTTTCCTCCGTGGTCAAAAACTCCTCGTTTCTCCTTTATGCGGACGATATAAAAATGTTCAAGGCAATACATACTCTTCACGATTGCTTGTCATTGCAATCGGACATATCCGCCTTCTCTGATTGGTGCTTGAAGAATGGGCTCACTCTCAATTCATCTAAAACCAAGGTTGTCTCATTTACGCGTAAAACGCACAGTCTTCTCTACTCTTATTCTGTGAATGGTAGGCCGCTGCCCAGGGTTGATGAAATTAATGACCTCGGCGTACTTTTCGACCGTAGCCTCAGCTTCTCCTCTCATACAAAACGCATTGCTCTACGGGCTATGCGTACACTCGGCTTCATCTGCAGGCTTTCGAGAGAGTTTCGATCCCAACTCCCTTTCTTAAAGCTCTACCTCTCCATATGCTTGCCGCTTTTGGAATATGCGTCTGTTGTTTGGAGCGGCACTTGCCAGTCGAACTGTGAAAAAATCGACAGAGTTCAGATAAAGTTTTTACGCATATTTCAACATCGGTTTTCTTGCAAAACTTCTAGCTCTCATCCCAGACGGAGTAACTCACTGCAGCTTCCTTCTCTTAGCTGCCGTCGCGTGAGGGCAGATAATTTTCTTGTATAAACTACTTCATGGTCACATTCTATGCCCTCAGCTCCTAGCGCGTATCCTTTTGCGTGTACCGCGAGAGAGCATAAGGGAATTCAGACCATTTCAAGTTTCTGCGCTCCTGCACTCCCTCTCCCCTCTGGACAGAATGCAAAAGTTGTTTAATTCTCTTTGTCCTCACCTTGATATGTTCGAAAATTCTCTCCCTTCCTTTATATTGAATGTCCGTGACGTTCAACTTTGAGCACTCTTTTTCTCATACATAACTTCCCCTTTCATGCATTTTGTCTTTACTACACTTGTGCGTTTGCACCGGTATTATATTGTTTTTTTCTTTCCCTAATTGTACATCACGTGTACTTGTTTTCATTAATATTATTTCTTTAATACTGTGTACTCACGCCTGATTGTCTGTAACGCGTTCACTAATTACATTTCTTATTGTGTATGATTGTATTTCTAGCTTGTATTTCAGAGATCTCTTATTCGTTCATATTAGTATTGGCTTTATTCTTGTTTGTATTTTGATATATGCTGTACTTGGCTGTTATCGGTCGTTCTTGTGTTCATTCTCTTTGTTTATTGTTTTATTAGTTATTTATATGTCTGTTGCCTGTTCCAGCTGTTTTCATTTACCGCTGTTCTCGCTGTTTCCTTGTTCTCGCTTTTTTGTTTCATGCTTGCTGTCGCGCCTAGTTTATGTGTCTTTTTTTTCTATCGCCTTGACTGCTGCATTACCTCCCCTGAGTGTCTTCCTTTGTAGTGAAATAAATGTACATTTTGTGCGTGTGAATGGTGTACCAGCACCAAGACCTTTGGGTTGTTCCTGGGCACCGAAAAAATAAAGATTGATTGATTGATTGATTAATAATAATATCATTATTATTATTATTATTATTATTATTATATTATTATTATTATTATTATTATTATTATTATTATTATTATTATTATTATTATTATTATTATTATTATTATTATTATTATTGCGCCAGTAAGGACGCATGTGTGCTGTGCTCCCGTCCGTTTTTTGGTAAGCAGCAGTTTTTTCGTTGTGCCGACTGCAACAAACGTGTACACGCGAAGTGTGTCACTTGGAGTGACGACGAGCTGCAGCTTTTGAAGTCCGGGTCGCGACCATTCATGTGCAATCTGTGTTTGTCGTCTTGCGGCGGTGCTAAGCCTAGCGACGGTGGCGTGTCAGCGGCTGCATTCCTTTCTTTCACGGCCCACCAGCCCCATCACCCGACCGACCCGACCGGTTCCCTCGCTTCCTCCCCGACGGGCGAACCTGACGGTGCGCTTGCCTCGCTTCGGGCTCTCCTCCTCGACGCACTTGAGGGAATCTCGTTTCTGAGCGACGAGGTCGCCCAGCTGCGGGAGGAGAATGAGCGCCTTCGTGGTGACAACTCGCGGGCGCTCGCTCTCCAGGCCGAGGTCGTTGCCTCTCTGCGGGATGATGTTCGCAGCTTACGCGAGGAGCTTGCGAGGCGCCCTGCTTCATCGCAGCGTGGTCCGCCTTTCGTCGAGCCCCTGTCCGCGAGCAGTCCTTCCCGTATGCTCCAGCCATCCAAGAGCTACTCTGCTGCCCTTCACTGTGGGATGGCACCTGTTGATTTGGCCACCTGCCCGACATCTGCATCTGTCCCCCCACTTGTAGTTAATTCGCCTGAGGCGGAGAAGAAGCACCGAAGCCCAGCCATCACTGGCTCGTCGAGCTCATCCAGTCTGAACGTTGCCAGACCTCAGAAGCGCCCGAAGGCTATTTTTGTCTCCAAGCTGTGCCCTGAGACAACGTCGGCTGATC
The DNA here is from genome assembly GCF_052857255.1 of Amblyomma americanum. Classification (NCBI taxonomy): domain Eukaryota; kingdom Metazoa; phylum Arthropoda; class Arachnida; order Ixodida; family Ixodidae; genus Amblyomma; species Amblyomma americanum. The sequence continues at coordinate 99,844,549 of NC_135501.1, forward strand.
TGACGAACCATCTGAAGTGTGTGAACGTCACCCCCCTAACCTGCCGGCAGTTGAAAACGAAATATGACTCCTACTCGTCCTTCTACCTCACAGTCAGCGCGGAATTTTATGATCAGCTTGTTGACCCTTCGATGTGGCCTACGGGCTGCATCTTCAAGGCTTTTCGTGGAAAGCTCCTGGATGGTATGTTGCATCCTTCCGAGCTGACGGTTGATCGCAGTCAACCCTAACTTGGATATATATTATCAAAATGCCCGAGGTCTTCGGACTAAGGGACCTGTATTTTTTTCTAATGCATTAGCCTCTTGTTATTCTGCTGTTGTAATTACTGAGACCTGGCTGTCTAGCGAAGTTAACTCAGGTGACTTCTTTCCTAATAACTATTCTGTTTTTCGAAGTGACCGCCCTGAATCAGCTTCTAAACAAAAGGGAGGGGGAGTGCTCATTGCTATTGACAGTTCCGTGCAGTGCGTTCGGCGTTCCGACCTGGAAACCATCGAAGAATCTGTCTGGTTAGAGCTCACTTTAACTCGACATCAAAAACTCTTATTGGCAGCTTTCTATATTTCCCCTAATCTGTCTCCTCCTGCCTACGATGATGTGCTACATTCTATTGAATATGTTATCACTTCTCATAGCAAGCACAAACTGCTCATTTTAGGGGATTTTAATACTGCAGGTATTAACTGGAATACCTTTACATATTCACATAACAATCATTATGTAGTTAGTAATTGCAACCGGATTTTAGATTTCATAGCTTTTAACACCTTGCAGCAACACAATTTAATTGAAAACTGTTGTGGTAATGTTCTTGACATTTGTTTATCTAATTTTGAAAATGTTCGAGTCTCGTCATCTGACATCTCACTTACTCGCTGTGACAAATTTCATCCTCCAATTCTAATAACGGCTTCGGTTTCTGTCCCACCTTCTGCTAATTCAAATCGTGCGGGGAATTCCCCCCGTTTCGCTTACGCACTTGGCGACTATGTTGGTCTCTTCGGTTTCTTCTCTTCTGTCGACTGGTCTGTTTTAGGCGAAATCAGCGATGTTGACGAACAAGTCAGTCGCTTCACTGAAATAGTTCTCAATGGTATGCGCCAGTACATACCTGTGCACACTCCTACTCGCAGCAAGTTTCCGTTCTGGTTTTCCAAAGAACTTAGAACAGCGCTGAAACTTAAGGAGCGGGCCCACCATAAAGCGAAACGCCCTGGGCTGGATACATGGGCGGATGAATTTCGCCGCTTGCGTTCCCTTTGCAAACGCCTGTACAAGCGGGATCATGAGTCCTATCTTGAATATTTAGAGAATAATGCCTCTAATCGTCCTACAGAATTCTGGCGATACGTTCGCAAGCGTTCGAATAAATCTGATAGTCATATTCACTTAGTTGACTCTTATGGGAATGAAATTCGGAATGTCGCTGACGGCTTTGCTCAACACTTTTCCTCCGTGTACAAATCTCCACGTTGCGACTCCGTGTGCCTTCCAGCTGGCGCACATAATTCCGTTCTTCTCGACGAGAAGTTAGTAAGTGAGAGTCTTAAGTGTTTGAAACCATCTTTGTCCCCTGGACCTGATGGCATTCCAGCCGCCGTAATAAAAGCCTTCAATAGTACCTTCGTCCCAGTTTTAACCACGATATTTAATAACTGTTTGAAAAATTCCGCCTTTCCCCGCGTGTGGAAAACGGCGCGTGTTTTCCCTGTCTTCAAATCAGGAAACAAATCTGATGTTTCGAACTACCGCCCCATTTCTCTTCTTTGTGCAACCTCTAAGCTTTTTGAATTAGCTTTGCACAAAGTACTTTCCTTCCACCTCAAAAATGTAATCATTCATAATCAGCATGGTTTCATAAAAGGTCGTTCTACTACCACTAACCTTGTGACTTTTATGACGTATACATCAGCTGAAGTCCTTCAGAGGAGTCAGGTAGACGCTGTGTACTGTGATTTGAGCAAAGCTTTCGACGTTGTTACTCACTCATTACTTCTTCAAAAGCTTCTGCTGTTTGAGATCGACGTTTCAATTGTAGCCCTCCTACGCAACTATCTTCTTGATCGGTCCTGCTTTGTCAGTGTAAATGGACAGACCTCATTTGTTTACACTCCAACCAGCGGAGTTCCTCAGGGCTCGGTATTAGGCCCGCTTCTGTTCTCTGTTTTTATCAATGACGTTTCCTCCGTGGTCAAACACTCCTCATTTCTCCTTTATGCGGACGATATAAAAATGTTCAAGGCAATACATACTCTTCACGATTGCTTGTCATTGCAATCTGACATATCCGCCTTCTCTGATTGGTGCTTGAAGAATGGGCTCACTCTCAATTCATCTAAAACCAAGGTTGTCTCATTTACGCGTAAAACGCACAGTCTTCTCTACTCTTATTCTGTGAATGGTAGGCCGCTGCCCAGGGTTGATGAAATTAATGACCTCGGCGTACTTTTCGACCGTAGCCTCAGCTTCTCCTCTCATACAAAACGCATTGCTCTACGGGCTATGCGTACACTCGGCTTCATCTGTAGGCTATCGAGAGAGTTTCGATCCCCACTTCCTTTCTTAAAGCTCTACCTCTCCATATGCTTGCCGCTTTTGGAATATGCGTCTGTTGTTTGGAACGGCACTTGCCAGTCGAACTGTGAAAAAATCGATAGAGTTCAGCTAAAGTTTTTACGCATATTTCAACATCGGTTTTCTTGCAAAACTTCCAGCTCTCGTCCCAGACGGAGTAACTCACTGCAGCTTCCTTCTCTTAGCTGCCGTCGCGTGAGGGCAGATATAATTTTCTTGTATAAACTTCTTCATGGTCACATTCTATGCCCTCAGCTCCTAGCGCGTATCCTTTTGCGTGTACCGCGAAAGAGCATAAGGGAATTCAGACCATTCCAAGTTTCTGCGCTCCTGCACTCCCTCTCCCCTCTGGACAGAATGCAAAAGTTGTTTAATTCTCTTTGTCCTCACCTAGATATATTCGAAAATTCTCTCCCTTCCTTTATATTGGATGTCCGTGACGTTCCACTTTGAGCACTCTTTTTCTCATACATAACTTCCCCTTTCATGCATTTTGTCTTTACTACACTTGTGCGTTTGCACCGGTATTATATTGCTTTTTTCTCTCCTTAATTGTTCATCACGTGTACTTGTTGTCATTAATATTATTTCTTTAATACTGTATACTCACGCCTGATTGTCTGTAACGCGTTCACTAATTACGTTTCTTATTGTGTATGATTGTATTTCTAGTTTGTATTTCAGAGGTTTCATATTCGTTCATATTATTATTGGCTTTATTCTTGTTTGTATTTTGCTATATGCTGTACTTGGCTGTTATCGGTCGTTCATTCTCATTGTTTATTGTTTCATTAGTTATTTATATGTCGGTTGCCTGTTCTAGCTGTTTTAATTTACCGCTGTTTTCGCTTTTTTGCTTCATGCTTGCTGTCACGCCTAGTTTATATGTCTTTTTTCTTCTATCGCCTTGACTGCTGCATTACCTCCCCTGAGTGTCTTCCTTTGTAGTGAAATAAAATTACATTTTGTGCGTGTGAATGGTGTACCAGCACCAAGACCTTTGGGTTGTTCCTGGGCACCGAAAAATAAAGATTGATTGATTGATTGATTGATTATTATTATAATCCGTTATTATGGTCCGTCTTAAACGAAATCAGCGATGTTGACGAACAAGTCAGTCGCTTCACTGAAATAGTTCTCAATGGTATGCGCCAGTACATACCTGTGCGCACTCCTACTCGTAGCAAGTTTCCGTTCTGGTTTTCCAAGGAACTTAGAACAGCGCTGAAACTTAAGGAGCGGGCCCACCATAAAGCGAAACGCCCTGGGCTGGATACATGGGCAGATAAATTTCGCCGCTTGCGTTCCCTTTGCAAACGCCTGTACAAGCGTGATCATGAGTCATATCTTGAATATTTAGAGAATAGTGCCTCTAATCGTCCTACTGAATTCTGGAGATACGTTCGCAAACGCTCGAATAAATCTGATAGTCATATTCACTTAGTTGACTCTCATGGGAATGAAATTCGGAACGTCGCTGACGGCTTTGCTCAACACTTTTCCTCCGTGTACAAATCTCCACGTTGCGATTCCGTATGCCTTCCAGCTGGCGCAAATAATTCCGTTCTTCTTGACGAGAAGTTAGTAAGTGAGAGTCTTAAGTGTTTGAAACCATCTTTGTCCCCTGGACCTGATGGCATTCCAGCCGCCATAATAAAAGCCTTCAATAGTACCTTCGTCCCTGTTTTAACCACGATATTTAATAACTGTTTGAAAAATTCTGCCTTTCCCCGCGTGTGGAAAACGGCGCGTGTTTTCCCTGTCTTCAAATCAGGAAACAGATCTGATGTTTCGAACTACCGCCCCATTTCTCTTCTTTGTGCAACCTCTAAGCTTTTTGAATTAGCTTTGCACAAAGTACTTTCCTTCCACCTCAAACATGTAATCATACATAATCAGCATGGTTTCATAAAAGGTCGTTCTACTACAACTAGCCTTGTGACTTTTATGACGTATACATCAGCTGAAGTCCTTCAGAGGAGTCAGGTAGACGCTGTGTACTGTGATTTGAGCAAAGCTTTCGACGTTGTTACTCACTCATTACTTCTTCAAAAGCTTCTGCTGCTTGAGATCGACGTTTCAATTGTAGCCCTCTTACGCAACTATCTTCTTGATCGGTCCTGCTTTGTCAGTGTAAATGGACAGACCTCATTTGTTTACACTCCAACCAGCGGAGTTCCTCAGGGCTCGGTATTAGGCCCGCTTCTGTTCTCTGTTTTTATCAATGACGTTTCCTCCGTGGTCAAAAACTCCTCATTTCTCCTTTATGCGGACGATATAAAAATGTTCAAGGCAATACATACTCTTCACGATTGCTTGTCATTGCAATCTGACATATCCGCCTTCTCTGATTGGTGCTTGAAGAATGGGCTCACTCTCAATTCATCTAAAACCAAGGTTGTCTCATTTACGCGTAAAACGCACAGTCTTCTCTACTCTTATTCTGTGAATGGTAGGCTGCTGCCCAGGGTTGATGAAATTAATGACCTCGGCGTACTTTTCGACCGTAGCCTCAGCTTCTCCTTTCATGCAAAACGCATTGCTCTACGGGCTATGCGTACACTCGGCTTCATCTGCAGGCTTTCGAGAGAGTTTCGATCCCAACTCCCTTTCTTAAAGCTCTACCTCTCCATATGCTTGCCGCTTTTGGAATATGCGTCTGTTGTTTGGAGCGGCACTTGCCAGTCGAACTGTGAAAAAATCGACTGAGTTCAGCTAAAGTTTTTACGCATATTTCAACATCGGTTTTCTTGCAAAACTTCTAGCTCTCATCCCAGACGGAGTAACTCACTGCAGCTTCCTTCTCTTAGCTGCCGTCGCGTGAGGGCAGATAATTTTCTTGTATAAACTACTTCATGGTCACATTCTATGCCCTCAGCTCCTAGCGCGTATCCTTTTGCGTGTACCGCGAAAGAGCATAAGGGAATTCAGACCATTTCAAGTTTCTGCGCTCCTGCACTCCCTCTCCCCTCTGGACAGAATGCAAAAGTTGTTTAATTCTCTTTGTCCTCACCTTGATATGTTCGAAAATTCTCTCCCTTCCTTTATATTGAATGTCCGTGACGTTCAACTTTGAGCACTCTTTTTCTCATACATAACTTCCCCTTTCATGCATTTTGTCTTTACTACACTTGTGCGTTTGCACCGGTATTATATTGTTTTTTTCTTTCCCTAATTGTACATCACGTGTACTTGTTTTCATTAATATTATTTCTTTAATACTGTGTACTCACGCCTGATTGTCTGTAACGCGTTCACTAATTACATTTCTTATTGTGTATGATTGTATTTCTAGCTTGTATTTCAGAGATCTCTTATTCGTTCATATTAGTATTGGCTTTATTCTTGTTTGTATTTTGATATATGCTGTACTTGGCTGTTATCGGTCGTTCTTGTGTTCATTCTCTTTGTTTATTGTTTTATTAGTTATTTATATGTCTGTTGCCTGTTCCAGCTGTTTTCATTTACCGCTGTTCTCGCTGTTTCCTTGTTCTCGCTTTTTTGTTTCATGCTTGCTGTCGCGCCTAGTTTATGTGTCTTTTTTTTCTATCGCCTTGACTGCTGCATTACCTCCCCTGAGTGTCTTCCTTTGTAGTGAAATAAATGTACATTTTGTGCGTGTGAATGGTGTACCAGCACCAAGACCTTTGGGTTGTTCCTGGGCACCGAAAAATAAAGATTGATTGATTGGTTATTATTATTATTATTATTATTATTATTATTATTATTATTATTATTATTATTATTATATATGCTGTACTTGGCTGTTATCGGTCGTTCATTCTCTTTGTTTATTGTTTCATTAGTTATTTATATGTCTGTTGCCTGTTCTAGCTGTTTTCATTTACCGCTGTTCTCGCTGTTTCCTTGTTTTCGCTTTTTTGCTTCATGCTTGCTGTCACGCCTAGTTTATGTGTCTTTTTTTTCTATCGCCTTGACTGCTGCATTACCTCCCCTGAGTGTCTTCCTTTGTAGCGAAATAAATTTACATTTTCTGCGTGTGAATGGTGTACCAGCACCAATACCTTTGGGTTGTTCCTGGGCAACAAAAAATAAAGATTGATTGATTGATTGATTGATTGATTGATTGATTGATTATCATGCGTACGAAACATACAAAGAAACATAGCCTATAAAGCCCCCTTCTCTGTGTCTGATATTTTCACAGCCCTTGGTCTTCCATGCTTTCGAACACTCTTTCTACACTGTAGTGGTGCGAAATTTCAGGGACAGCAATTTCAAAACACGAACTACAGCTTCCCGACGCCCGCGTAGTTGCATTCGTTTTAAGGTGCCGCGCTCCTCAACAAGGTGTGGGGAAGCCAGGCGCTGTGCTTATGTTCCCCAAATTTTTAATGACTTGCCAGAGGAAGTGTTTTCCGCAACATCAAAAAAGTGCTAAAAATCATGGTTCACTCATTTTAACACGGTTTCTATATGTCTGAAAAATGTTCATGATCAGCCACGAATTGTTAAACTACTGTTGTCTTAACTTAGGTTCCTAGCAGTTTATTTTCATTACTTGTTCATGTTACTTTTCCTAACCTTTTGCACCTTGGTCACTATTCATTTCGTGTTAGTATTGTGTTGATATTATGTTCATATTTTATGTTTATATTGCACGTCCGTCTGCCGACTTTCCCGGGCCAAGTCCCTCAAGCCACTAAAGGCTTTGACAGGCCCGTTTCATTGCCCTGTACACGTTATGTGCAATAAAATTATTATTATTATTATTATTATTATTATTATTATTATTATTATTATTATTATTATTATTATTATTATTATTATTATTATTATTATTATTATTATTATTATTATTATTATTATTATTATTATTATTATTATTATTATTATTATTATTAATAACAATATTATTATTATTATTAATATTATTATTACGGGCTGCATCTTCAAGGCTTTTCGTGGAAAGCTCCTGGATGGTATGTTGCATCCTTCCGAGCTGACGGTTGATCGCAGTCAACCCTAACTTGGATATATATTATCAAAATGCCCGAGGTCTTCGGACTAAGGGACCTGTATTTTTTTCCAATGTTTTAGCCTCTTGTTATTCGGCTGTTGTAATTACTGAGACCTGGCTGTCTAGCGAAGTTAACTCAGGTGACTTCTTTCCTAATAACTATTCTGTTTTTCGAAGTGACCGCCCTGAATCAGCTTCTAAACAAAAGGGAGGGGGAGTGCTCATTGCTATTGACAGTTCCGTGCAGTGCGTTCGGCGTTCCGACCTGGAAACCATCGAAGAATCTGTCTGGTTAGAGCTCACTTTAACTCGACATCAAAAACTCTTATTGGCAGCTTTCTATATTTCCCCTAATCTGCCTCCTCCTGCCTACGATGATGTACTACATTCTATTGAATATGTTATCACTTCTCATAGCAAGCACAAACTGCTCATTTTAGGGGATTTTAATACTCCAGGTAATAACTGGAATACCTTTACATATTCACACAACAATCATTATGTAGTTAGTAAGTGCAACCGGCTTTTAGATTTCATAGCTTTTAACACCTTGCAGCAACACAATTTAATTGAAAACTGTTGTGGTAATGTTCTTGACATTTGTTTATCTAATTTTGAAAATGTTCGAGTCTCGTCATCTGACATCTCACTTACTCGCTGTGACAAATTTCATCCTCCAATTCTAATAACGGCTTCGGTTTCTGTCCCACCTTCTGCTAATTCAAATCGTGCGGGGAATTCCCCCCGTTTCGCTTACGCACTTGGCGACTATGTTGGTCTCTTCGGTTTCTTCTCTTCTGTCGACTGGTCTGTTTCAAGCGAAATCAGCGATGTTGACGAACAAGTCAGTCGCTTCACTGAAATAGTTCTCAATGGTATGCGCCAGTACATACCTATGCACACTCCTACTCGCAGCAAGTTTCCGTTCTGGTTTTCCAAGGAACTTCGAACAGCGCTGAAACTTAAGGAGCGGGCCCACCATAAAGCGAAACGCCCTGGGCTGGATACATGGGCAGATGAATTTCGCCGCTTGCGTTCCCTTTGCAAACGCCTGTACAAGCGGGATCATGAGTCCTATCTTGATTATTTAGAGAAAAGTGCCTCTAATCGTCCTACTGAATTCTGGCGATACGTTCGCAAGCGTTCGAATAAATCTGATAGTCATATTCACTTAGTTGACTCTCATGGGAATGAAATTCGGAATGTCGCTGACGGCTTTGCTCAACACTTTTCCTCCGTGTACAAATCTCCACTTTTCGACTCCGTGTGCCTTCCAGCTGGCGCACATAATTCCGTTCTTCTCGACGAGAAGTTAGTAAGTGAGAGTCTTAAGTGTTTGAAACCATCTTTATCCCCTGGACCTGATGGCATTCCAGCCGCCATAATAAAAGCCTTCAATAGTACCTTCGTCCCTGTTTTAACCACGATATTTAATAACTGTTTGAAAAATTCTGCCTTTCCCAGCGTGTGGAAAACGGCGCGTGTTTTCCCTGTCTTCAAATCAGGAAACAAATCCGATGTTTCGAACTACCGCCCCATTTCTCTTCTTTGTGCAACCTCTAAGCTTTTTGAATTAGCTTTGCACAAAGTACTTTCCTTCCACCTCAAAAATGTAATCATTCATAATCAGCATGGTTTCATAAAAGGTCGTTCTACTACAACTAACCTTGTGTCTTTTATGACGTATACATCAGCTGAAGTCCTTCAGAGGAGTCAGGTAGACGCTGTGTACTGTGATTTGAGCAAAGCTTTCGACGTTGTTACTCACTCATTAGTTCTTCAAAAGCTTCTGCTGTTTGAGATCGACGTTTCAATTGTAGCCCTCCTACGCAACTATCTTCTTGATCGGTCCTGCTTTGTCAGTGTAAATGGACAGACCTCATTTGTTTACACTCCAACCAGCGGAGTTCCTCAGGGCTCGGTATTAGGCCCGCTTCTGTTCTCTGTTTTTATCAATGACGTTTCCTCCGTGGTCAAAAACTCCTCATTTCTCCTTTATGCGGACGATATAAAAATGTTCAAGGCAATACATACTCTTCACGATTGCTTGTCATTGCAATCTGACATATCCGCCTTCTCTGATTGGTGCTTGAAGAATGGGCTCACTCTCAATTCATCTAAAACCAAGGTTGTTTCATTTACGCGTAAAACGCACAGTCTTCTCTACTCTTATTCTGTGAATGGTAGGCCGCTGCCCAGGGTTGATGAAATTAATGACCTCGGCGTACTTTTCGACCGTAGCCTCAGCTTCTCCTCTCATACAAAAGCATTGCTCTACGCGCTATGCGTACACTCGGCTTCATCTGCAGGCTTTCGAGAGAGTTTCGATCCCCACTTCCTTTCTTAAAGCTCTACCTCTCCATATGCTTGCCGCTTTTGGAATATGCGTCTGTTGTTTGGAACGGCACTTGCCAGTCGAACTGTGAAAAAATCGACAGAGTTCAGCTAAAGTTTTTACGCATATTTCAACATCGGTTTTCTTGCAAAACTTCCAGCTCTCGTCCCAGACGGAGTAACTCACTGCAGCTTCCTTCTTTTAGCTGCCGTCGCGTGAGGGCAGATATAATTTTCTTGTATAAACTTCTTCATGGTCACATTCTATGCCCTCAGCTCCTAGCGCGTATCCTTTTGCGTGTACCGCGAAAGAGCATAAGGGAATTCAGACCATTCCAAGTTTCTGCGCTCCTGCACTCCCTCTCCCCTCTGGACAGAATGCAGAAGTTGTTTAATTCTCTTTGTCCTCACCTAGATATATTCGAAAATTCTCTCCCTTCCTTTATATTGGATGTCCGTGACGTTCCACTTTGAGCACTCTTTTTCTCATACATAACTTCCCCTTTCATGCATTTTGTCTTTACAACACTTGTGCGTTTGCACCGGTATTATATTGTTTTTTCTCTCCTTAATTGTTCATCACGTGTACTTGTTTTCATTAATATTATTTCTTTAATACTGTATACTCACGCCTGATTGTCTGTAACGCGTTCACTAATTACGTTTCTTATTGTGTATGATTGTATTTCTAGCTTGTATTTCAGAGGTTTCATATTCGTTCATATTAGTATTGGCTTTATTCTTGTTTGTATTTTGCTATATGCTGTACTTGGCTGTTATCGGTCGTTCATTCTCTTTGTTTATTGTTTCATTAGTTATTTATATGTCTGTTGCCTGTTCTAGCTGTTTTCATTTACCGCTGTTCTCGCTGTTTTCTTGTTTTCGCTTTTTTGCTTCATGCTTGCTGTCAAGCCTAGTTTATATGTCTTTTTTTTTTCTATCGCCGTGACTGCTGCATTACCTCCCCTGAGTGTCTTCCTTTGTAGTGGAATAAATTTACATTTTGTGCGTGTGAATGGTGTACCAGCACCAAGACCTTTGGGTTGTTCCTGGGCACCGAAAAATAAAGATTGATTGATTGATTGAATATTATTATTATTATTATTGTATTTCTAGCTTGTATTTCAGAGGTTTCTTATTCGTTCTTATTAGTATCGGCTTTATTCTTGTTTCTATTTTGCTATATGCTGTACTTGGCTGTTATCGGTCATTCATTCTCTTTGTTTATTGTTTCATTAGTTATTTATATGTCTGTTGCCTGTTCTAGCTGTTTTCATTTACCGCTGTTCTCGCTGTTTTCTTGTTTTCGCTTTTTTGCTTCATGCTTGCTGTCACGCCTAGTATATTTGTCTTTTTTTTCTATCGCCTTGACTGCTGCATTACCTCCCCTGAGTGTCTTCCTTTGTACTGAAATAAATTTACATTTTGTGCGTAGGAATGGTGTACCAGCACCAAGACCTATGGGTTGTTCCTGGGCACCGAAAAATAAAGATTGATTGATTGATTGATTGATTATTATTATTATTATTATTATTATTATCGTTTGCAAAGCCTGATTTCGCATCTTTTATTCTCTGCGTACAAGTGTCATGTCTGGTAAACCTTGAACTAGGTTGCAGTGACCACGTGGCAGATCATAGCATATAAAAATCAAGTTAATATGCTAGGTTGCTATCCAGATTTGCGGCGCTATGTAACAAATTGCCGCACTGTGCCCCATGTGTCGGTTGTCCCGTCTCCCCTAAATGCAGCATATTAAAAAGAAAGCAGTTGTCTTAAAGTCACCCTAATAATTTGTAAATATCCTGTGGCTTCAAACAGGTGTCGATATTTTAATCTGCATCTGCCAATATAACCGACATTTAGTCAGCTCTTTGGTATAACGTGGGAATCATCTTCCAAATGGAACCCTAAAATTGCGCTGACATTCCGAAGCGCTGAAAGTCTGGTTAGGTACTCAGCACGAGTCACCTTTGTGATAAATGAAGGCCTGCAGGTGGCGGTGTGCTGCGGAATGGAGACAAATGTAGCGTCTATTAAAAATATATCAGCTCCACTGGCAACATGCAGCGCACCAGAGCACCAATCTGGGATGCGTTTTTCGTGCACTGAAGGTGTTAAATCACTTGAACTTCATCAGAGTATCACTGTGCAGAACGGTGATTCGTGTGCGCCCCTGCAGCAAGTCTATTAAAGAACAAGAAAGTTCAAAAGTGGCTTAACTTTTATGGAGGGCGCCCCGTGACCGGGCCAGGCATACCGCGTTATGATGGACGAAAACATCTTCGAAGCGGAGGCGATTCTGAAAGGAAACAGGCGTTTAACTCTGTATGGAATTGCGACTGCTCGCATTATCACTGCTGACTCAGCACATTACATTCTCCATGATGTGCTGCGATTCAAGAAAGTGTCTAAGAGACTCAGCACATTAGATTCTCCATGATGTGCTGCGATTCAAGAAAGTGTCTAAGAGATGGGTGCCCCGTCATATGACTGCTGAATTCAGGGTCCGTCGTGTCGATGCCTGTTTGGAGAATGTGCGCCGTTTTCGTGTCGAAGGTGATAGATTTCATGAAAGAATTGTTACAGGAGAAAAAACTTGGTCAGACGATTATGAAAAAGAAATTACCAAAGAGTCGCTTGTTGCTCGTCGCAAAACGAAGAAAGTTCCGCACGAAACAATCAGAAGAATAAGCCATGCTTATTGTTTTTGGGATGCAAACGGAGTAATTTTACAATAATGCATAGAAAAGGAAGTTAAGTACCAGTGCATCGCATGCAGATGTTATAACAAATCACTTACGCCCTGTAGTCAATGTTAAACAACGAGGACTTCTGACTGCCGGTTTCTTGCTGCATCATGGAAACGCCAGACCTAATACTGCCCGTTCAACAGCTGCAACCACCCACGACATAACATTTGAATGTCTCACACTTCCGTCATATTCGCTTGAACTAGGCACCAGTGGTTTTCAAGGGTTTGAAGGCCTCAACGAAGCGGTAGGCGAACGCGTACACTATCATCTTAGCACTGTTACAAGCTGAGCAATTGTACATATTGCCAGCCGAATTCTGGCTTGTTTACAACGGAGTTATACCCCTAAACAGTGTGTCACTGTCACCAGAGGGCACTAGGCGTTTAATTGGGCTTATATTATAACTATAATTCCCGCAGTTCGAACAGCCGCGCAGAACCAGAGGCGATGACGTCAAATGTTGAGTGAGCTAGCGTAGTGTGAGGCTGTTGAGTCGTGAGAGAAAAAGTAGGCCGATCATCCAACAATGGTTCAAGCCACGAGAAGCGGTGAAGCGGCGTGACGGAAGAACACCAAGAGACCTCCAACTTATGCCGCAGCCCGCGAGAGTTCGCCTGGGTACTCAAAGACAATCGTTTCCAAAACCAGTGTGATATGTGCGAGCAAATGTATTTTGTGAGAGATATGAGGGAAGCGCCTGACCTGGTGATCAATCACCTCTTTTTGGAAAGGTAGAGTTTGCACGCCATTGCATTTGCCCGGGCTGCCGACAGTCACTGACCAAAGCCGAATGGCGGTCTTTGTTTTTCCAGATTGTTTTTAGATGCTACGAGTATTCACTAGATCATATGTTTCAAGCCACCGCTATAAAAAAATTGTCGTTCGGGAAAATCCACCTCCTGCATATAGGAAGATCGAGCAATGCTACCAGCAATTTTGATGTCATGTTTGAGATTATGTGCACATCACCCGTGTCCATATTCACCTTCTTCGTTTCAACCAACTTCTTGAAGAGTGTGATCGTCTATAATTTTTGCAGGTTCTTGCTTGCAGCCTGGAAGCCTTCTTCCTGCGTTTTAATCCTCTCATGCACACGAGCCTCATATGAGGGCACATCTTCAACCTAATGTAAAATTATTTTCAGTTGCTTGCAGCGCGGCACTAGCCGCTATGTGTCCTCATTTGAGGACACGTCAATGTTTCTTACTTATTTTATTTTGCAGATTGCGTTTGCTATGATTTTGAAAAGCCAGGTTCTACCGGAGAGTAGACTTATCTTAAGTGACTGAATGTTCGTAAAAAAAATAATTACTCGACAGGCATTGGCGCAATCCGACTATTAAAAATATCAGTGCAAAGAAAAACTGCTGATTAATACCAGCTTGTTTTGTCGTCGTTTTTATCTGAGCTATGAGCCGTATGCAGAAACGAACATCCGTATTCAAGTGGGGAGATTATACATGAAATGTGTAGCGTAAACTACAGCGCTTCCTAACTAAAAGCTTAACTACAGAAAGCCACGCCTGCACTCCAAGGGCATGTATTTTCCCGCGCTTTCCATGAGCGGTGCAGTCTGTGTTGCCGGGAGGTTTTGGGTGTGCATAAGTATCGCACTTCCTAACACCGTAAAAACTGGTGGTTTTCCAAAATGTCTTGAAAGCGAGGAATATGCTGGGAGGAAATCAATGCTCTTTTAGGCCTCTCATCTGACTCATGACGATTCTGAGGCGGACGATTAGGAGCAGCTACTCACCCACCTTGACACTTCGAGCAGCTCAGAATAGGAGATTTGGGATAGCTAGCCTGTACGTGCTAACGGCGCTACAACACGATCTGGCGTAAGGCCACCCTCGAGTAGATCTTCCGCGAGAAAGGACAGCACAGTGTGGACCGCCGACAAAGAAAACGACTATGCAGGAAAGCCTTCCGTATTACTTTGTAAGCATAGCGCCAACGTGCATGGCACACTTCCATTTTCCTGGCTGTATTTCAAGAGTCATTATTAGAGCACAGTTTATTTTAGCAACAACTTTGTATGCTGCGCAAAAATCACACAGAATCTACGATTGACCTTTCTAGGGCTGAAATCATTTCTCGGCAATGCGTAGTGATGACTTACATCAAATGTCCAAAAATCAGAAATTACTGGCCAACAGAGAGAAACTCTCTTAGAATAGATATTGTCGCCGAATAAACCAGTAAATTGATTTGAGGAGCGTCAAAGATTTCCTCATTTCAAAGACAAAAGCGACGCTGTGAGCTTGCCGAATGGCCGCGTAGCTGGAATGAAGCCAGTCACGGATGCACTCAACGAAGCATTTTGTAAGGAATTTTTCTCCAGGAATGTCAATCCGTGGATGAGCTGGCGATTTCATTCAAGGGACTCTCTTCCATAAAGTCATACCGCCCATGTAAGAAGAAGCACTGGACTTCGAAATGTGGGTAAGAGTAGGAGTGTCTAGCTACATTATCGCTTCTAGGTATACCAAGGGTCAACCGGTGGGCGAGCCGAGGTTTCAAACGAATGTGATATGGCCGGAAACGTTGTCATCAGGTTGTCCCAGGAACTTGAGGGAAAAAATGATAAACTTTATGCTGATAGCTTCTTCTCATCAATGGCCTTCGTCAGGAACCTCAGAGAGCTTAGAATAATTTTGTCGGAACATCACGCGGATAAAAAGCAAAAGTCTTGAAGGAGCTCAAAGTGGCAGCGGGAGCACATCAATTTGAACCTCAGACGAAAACATCACAGAGACCAGGTGGCCAGATTACTCGCTCGATGAAGTTGATTCCGGCTATGCAGGACGGCACACTAAAGACACTGCGAAAATGTGCAACAGGAATGAGAGCAAAGTAATTCATGCCACCAAGATGTACTCTATAACAAACACATGCGAGGTGTCGACCTCATGGCTACTTGAGAATATTCTTCCACCTATTAATGCCACCATTTGTGAACGCCTGCATTGTATGGAGATCGTACAAAGGTGCGCAACATTATATGCACCAAGATGAGTTCTGAAGTCGCACTTACAAGGCGCTTATACTCCGCGGTGAAGAAGCACAGAGCTCGAAGCGACGAGGCCGCAATTCCAACGACTCTCCGCCAGCACCCATAAAAAAGAGATTTCTCTGTCATAGGTCCCTGCAAAACACGTTCGACGGCAGGCGCCATTTCTCAAAGAGCGACCAAACGTACGCTTGCCGCTGTCAAAGTAGTGCCAGCCCTAACGAGATAAGGCACCTCTGCAGTCGATGAAATGTCCCGCTTTGTCCCGAGTGCTTCGAGTCCTTCCACAGCACACAAGGGGAATGTGCAAGACCTATCGTTCTCTTTACAATTTGAATTGTTCTCTTTCAGTGTTCTAGCACGAGCGCTCCATATTGTTTAGGGTAATAAATCATTCTTCAGTACATGAACGAAAGACCTACGTCTGCTTACAGGAAGTTGTGCTCATATGGGGACGCCAGAAACAA
Organism: Amblyomma americanum; assembly: GCF_052857255.1. Classification (NCBI taxonomy): domain Eukaryota; kingdom Metazoa; phylum Arthropoda; class Arachnida; order Ixodida; family Ixodidae; genus Amblyomma; species Amblyomma americanum. Next base: position 99,860,674 of record NC_135501.1, read on the forward strand.
CATAATACTGAGGCTTTTCATACCCTGAAATACACTTTTTTCATAGTATTAGTGGCCTCTCATCGCCTTTTTTAAAGAAAAATAATAATTTTATCCGCTGAGTTGATTTGATGCTTGACAGGGTAAATTTATTAGTTCCATACAACTTAAACCATTTGATGCACACCGCAGTGAATATGGCCATACCATCGCATTCTGTGTTTTTATTATGTCAAGGAGCTTGCATACAATCTTGGAGGCCAACAGAATTCTTAGTAGCTGCGCTGTGCAGTCAATTTGTTCCACAAGACTGTGAACAGACCAAAAGGGGAAGAGAGCTTTCAAAAAGTTCTCATCGCTCATTTTCTTGCAACTGCTGCGGGCACATTGCCACGAGAAATAGTCGACAAAAATTTCTTGCAGCCTGTAAGATCTTCAGTTGGTTCATACGCTTCCAGCTTGTCTTTCACATATCAGAGACAAGCAGCATGAAACGCGTCATACAGAAAACAAAGTTTTGATCATAATCCATCAGTCTAGGTGCGTTAACGAGCATAATGGGAAGGTAAAATATTTTTTTAACTTTTATTCCTGCGTAATTTGTGCACCCAAGAAGTCATTAAAGAGGATGAGATTTGCTGAAAGCGCACGAGCATTAATGATCTGGAAGACTACGACACCACTGGAAAGCAAAGCTCTCGTCATGTGTACGTATGAAAAAAATTCACTTGTTTTATATAGGATAAAACCAGGACGGTTCTGGTTGTTTCGGCCTATTTTCAGCCTTTACTTTGAAGTTGCTGAGAAAAGAAGCCTTTGATCTCTGTGTGCGCCGTTCGGAGAAATATTATATTTGCCTACATGCGCTTCTCGATGTCTTTCACGATCATCCTCTCTTTTTTCGCTGCATTCAGACAAGCTTTCCTTTCTTCCCTGCCATTGGTATTTTCACTTTCCGTAAAGACGTCGGATTGTGCTTCTCTTCTCTGCTACGTTCTCCATGGTGTTCCCAATAAAGAGAGCCTCCTTTCTCCACATATTCCTTTGCTTTCCGTAACAGATGGATCTGCTTCTTCGTTATTACACGTGCACGCTGACATTAATTCTTATGGTACATCCCTTTAATCAACCAGGATTACCGGCAGATACAAGATTTAAAATATTTATTGTAGTTATATGCTTGCTCTCTAGACTACCTGCGATACTACGAGACTGAAAGAACTTTTTGGAGGTAAAAAGAAAGAACTCATGGAGTTCGACGTTTAAAATGAAAACTTGATTCCAAGAAAAACTATACAGAACGCAAAACGTTTCACGGACAGGCATAAAAACATGTCCTTTGCTCCTAACTGAATTTTGAAGCATTAGAGTTCGTATCAGTTGCACTTCACATTGACTTAAAAATGCGTAGGAATTTCACAAAAATTCGTACAAGTCTAGTCCTAAAAGAAAATTTGAGCTTGAGGTTTAGTTTTCGATAGCACTGAAACACTTCCTTAGAGTACTTCTGAACTTCTTTCTATCTTCTCGAAAGCAATTCCGTTTGTTAAGAACATAAATTGGTTGTTGCGCATTCAGACTTGGAGGGACATTTTTTTATATTTCCATTGATGATGCTTCAGCTGCTTATGATGCGAAGCTGGTTTAAATTTTCTATTTCAGGAAGTAAATCGCTTTCCTAGTCGTGTTGACGTATTTGCGCTGATGTCTATCTGCTTCAAGGGCACAATATCAACCGAACTCCTCAGCATTTTATTGTTCAAAGCGGCAGATGTCGCACTGAGCCTTCAACATCCCCCATATCTGTATGAGTGGCGACATTGTCGGGTCGTCATGCAGTTTAGCCATGAAGACATTAAGGCCCGCGTCTTCTTATCCATTCTAAGTGCTTATCTTTGTTTTTCAGTTTAAATGCGCCACAGAAACGAACCGGGTCGAAGCCCCCAAGCACTCGGTGTACCGTTTCTTGTTGATTATTTCTTTCAAGTAATTTGTAAAAAGTATTTGCAATGAATTTATTGGCTGCTGGTTACTCCATCAGTAGTCGTCCAAGTTTAGAGGAATCAACCAAACTTGAGTAGATGTGTATTAACAGAGTAGTTACTGATTAGCATCCACCCAAGCATAGCGGCTCCGCTGCAAAGGAAAGTTCTGCAGCTTCCTAAGAAACTCCGCAGTTAATGAAAAATCGATCGTGGTCCCGGATTCGAGCCCCGGACCAGGACAAATTTTCTCAACTACGAAGTTTCTGTGGAAAATGTATCTATGCGGGATTCCCCTAAACATTGAACAAACACCGCTTCCGCTTCGAGTTTGTGACAAATTCGCTCTCCCCCTACCGTATGTTAGCTGTTCAGGCTAGATCAATTTTCTTAGTGGTTACCCCGTTGAGGCGGTGACACCGGGTTCCAACCCCACACCAGGAGGAACTTTTCTTTAGCTACAAAGTCTCTGTGGAAGCTTTATGACTTTCCTTTCAGCCCTATGGCTGCGCCTGGGAGGTTGCTAATAAGTAATTGCTCGTTAATTATTGTTAGTAGCATTGTATGGAAGTTCATGTTGCAATTCAATGAGCAACCGAGGGTAGCGATGAGGTTTTATTATCATAATAAAATCATTTTTTAACCCCTTATAGCATGTGTCCTTTTTAAAGACGTCTTTTTTTCAGCAACATTACACGTTATATTGTGATTAACAACCTCAGAACTTTTACGAAAACCATTTCTGCGGTGGTTTCTGCCAAATATATAAGCCTCATATTAGCAAAGCTGTCACGGAGAGCCCTCTTAATAGAAAGCACTCGAGACAATCCACGACGGCTGATCGAAATTCTGCCGCTGAGCAATAATTCAAACAAGTACTTGAACGGGCGATGCATTCCAGTCAATCAAAGAATGGCATCTTTCCTCATATCTGCAATGGCAAAACTTTTCTTTACACTCGTCTCATACCTTAGAACGTCCTCCGACTCGCTACAAGGCAGCTGGTCTAAAAGACAAATCTTAAGGTGTCTTCGACTGGTCGCTTTCGATCGCTCTAGAGCGCTTTGAGAGGCGACCACACATTCGGCTGGTCGAAACCGACCGCTCTGACTACATTCGGCAGGTTCTTTCCGAGCGCTCGGCTCCAGCTCAGAGCGCTCCGACGCGCTCCGAGAAAAAAGTCGGAGCGGTCCTGAGGTGAGTCCACGTGACAGAGCCACTTCCGTCATTTCGCGAAAGCGGTGCGAGGCCACGGCGTCCCCTGCGCGTAGGCAGAAGCAAGTGTAGGCTTTTATTTGACGCAGCCACACTTGCTGCGTTGTGCTTTGCGGGTTCCGCGCTGTGTGAGGCAAAGTGTTCAAGAAACGCCGGATAAGTATATACGCTAGGAACGCGGTCTGTGTTTTCGCATGACAACAGCTATTCCAGCAACAGCTCAGACGAGGACGACAGTGCACAAGTCGATGTTCGAAAAATGAGCGTCCCGTGGGACGGAAAGCCGGGGTAGCGATCGATACAGGCTAAGCGGGGACGGTGATGCAAACTGTGTGCAACCACGTGCGGCTAAAGGTAATTAAGAGACCTTACGTGCGGCAACTGTTGACATATCAGCAGCGATGCCGCGTCATGGTTCCGGAAGTTACGTCCTCTTTCTGCCTCCTGCGCTTCCGCTCTGAAAACTTGCTGACTATTCGGCTTGACTAGTCTCGCTATGCGCTCCGAGCAAGAGCGGCTCCCACTCCGGCCGATCATAACCGGAGCGCGCGAGCGACCAGTCGAAGACACCATTAGAAGAGAACCAAGCGACTTAAGGAAGCATCTCCATTCAAATCGTCTGTTACTGGCTTGAGTCAGTTATATAATTGGGATAAATGAGGTTCGTACTTTTTGACTTCAAATGTGTTGGGGAACACCGCCCTTAGCTGTTCTATATAGCAAACGATTGACTAGATTCAAACCAAGATCTTGCTTTCTTTTTTTCCAAGCGTGTTTAGAGCTGCACTTCATTGGTATTTAACGCTTCTACACGACACTCGCCACATTTTAACATAGTGACCGCCTTGTATTTTGGCCTACGATAGTGGATTCATTGCTATCAAGCGATAAATCCAGCGCGAAAAAACGAAGACTGGAAAAGACACAAAATTGTGTTGCGATTTTTCGTATCTTCGTTTCGTGCTTGGTTGTTCAATAGAAATATCGGCAAATAGTTTACGCAGACCGAGAAATGTGCGCATCAGGCTTTTTAAGTGTCATAATACTCTACGGTTTGAAATGATTATTTCCCTTTAAGCCGCCGATGTTGCGGAGTGGTAATGGTGCTCCGCTGCAGACCTGAAAGACTCTGGTTCGATCCCGGCCACGGCGGTGGCATTTCAATGGAGACGAAATGCTAGCAGGCTCTGTACTGTGCCAGGTCAGTGCACGCTAGAGGACTCCAGGTGTTCTAAATTATCCCTCCAGTACGGCGTCTCTCATAGCCTGAGTCATTTTGTGACGTTAAACTACTAAACTCCAAAACCCAATTTTTTCCTTGGAACAGTGAAACAGCCTTTCCTTTAGTCCTACCTTGATGCATACGATTTAAAAAAAATCCCGTAATGTGGCGAGACTGCAGCATTCTTCATAGGAACAAAGAGATAGGCACTCCAAGTAATAGGCAACCGTTTATTTTTTGCACTAAACCAAATAACAGAACTAAGACTAACTATATGCGATGAAATCCTCTTACACGGCCCTATTAAAAGAACCTTCAATGCTCGCTGTTAATCAGTTATTACTAGGTTTGATTTCCTCCACGGAAAGTACCAAAGTTACTGTAGGAGTTGTGGAGAATTTATATGTAAGTGAATACTCCCTGCTGGGTTTTAAAGTCGGTTTGTGTAAATGCGGAGAGTTTATTATAGATTTAATTTAATGCAGCTTTTAAAATAAGGCAATAAATTGCCTGTATTTAGCCTTACTCAAAGTAGGCTAATTTTTTCCTGAGCCAGTAGACGCACAACTCAGTTTACAGCTAGTTTCCTGCAATTTGATTTGGTGCTCATTTTTGATCAGTACAAAAAAAGGTGTGCGATTTATCGATACTATGGAATGCCGCTATTTCCGAAGTATGCTTTTCTGTCATGAAAAACAATCACCCTGCTGTATCTACATAATTTATATAACAGATAAACTAGCACGATGGGAGAAATCTCTGCTTATATTGTCGAAATGATTAGAAACACCTATCATCATAAACGAGTAGAATAAACTTTTCATGTTTCTTTTTGATCGGCTATGTGTAAGGCACCTGAAGGATTACTGTAATTCGTCTCTGGCCAGTGATACAAACGTGGATTTGTTTCGAAGTCGCATTGGGCAACCACTAATACAAAAGTATGCATTTAAACTGCATGTTATTTCTGCGCGGAGTATACAGAGAATTACGAACAATCGGCATCGCTCACGTTATCTGTGTCTTTTATTGAACACAGAATCGTAGTCACAGAAAAAGAAACCAAATTTGGGGAGCATGCAGGTCATCCACCTTCCGAATGACGTGAACCATATGTTAAAATATTGAGTGCACTCCAGACCTCTTCTATTGTCATTTTCTATTAAATGCTGGTTTCATGCACCCGAAAGCAGTGTAAAATGGCAATGCCAGAAGGGTAATACCTTACCCGGTGATTTTGAGGCCTCTTGATTATTTGAAATAATAGCAGTAGTATGTGCACCGAATGAAACGCGAACAAGAAAACTGTGGTGGCAACCGAAAAACACCAAAATTATCTCCTGGACAGCAAATAAAACTGAGGTTTACTAACACTCCTTAAGAGAAGTTTTCGCTCTTTTGAAGTGAAATTGTAGTCCTCTAGTATTGAGCTTCCCCTAGCTAAGAGCCCCTTAGTTTGCTGTTCGTGGCTCAGTTCTCTTGTTAGCGTTTCATTTCTTGCCGATTGTACCTACTCTAAGTAATAGATCATCAACTACGAGAAAGTATCCCTCTTTCACATGACATTTCATTGGTGAAACATGAGCTGTGCACTGGGTATTGGCTTCTGCATCTAAACAGCTGGGTACTCAAGACACAGTGATGCAGCGAGGGTTACTACAGAGCAGGCTCCTCATCTTCGTGGTTATCGTTCTCGCTTGCCACGAGCGAGAGGTAGATGCTTCAACGGCAAGAACGATTTGTGCTACGACGCCGGGGGGACGAGTATATCCAGATATGTATTCGATGCTGAGATCATCAGTTCAGCCACGGTTATGTGGACAGCACTGCTTGCTGGGCTCATCATGCTGCGTGTAATCCTTCCGACCATAGTTAAAACGGCAATTGTGGTACCGGTGAAGGTGCACAATATCACTGCATCGTTGGAAAGTGCGGAGGTACAGGTTGCAAGTACGCCTAAGATGACAACCGATTCCTGCTGCGAGAGAAGGCAATGCACATTCCAATGAGTCCCCAAACACGTACAACCACCAAGTTGGAGTCCGCCTGACATTTTCGACGGTAGCTGCTGTTGTACAGGCTAGAGTTTAAAAAAATAAACACTTGGTTGACCATGACCAGAACACAGCTGCTGTGGCTGCTGGTGGTGACGATGACTATAATGATTGCGATCGCGGTGAATATTCTTTCACGTAATTTTCCGCCAACAGAAAAAAAACCGAAGTCGCGCTTCCTTCCACAACCTCATTTGCGCCTCAAATGGTCTCACAAGCCATCAAGACAGCAGAAATAGTGCGAAACAGAATGAAAATAATACACCGATGGGAAATTATAAAGCGTGGTCGCTGCCACTCATCAGCAAAGGCGGAAAAAAGCGCGCATTGTAAGCAAACACTCTCTGTACTCTCGTAGAGAAATATTACACTCGGCCTTCTCTTTTGCCTACCATGCAATACTTGAAGGAAAAATATCGTTCTTAACGTCCACATGAACATCCTTCGTCTGATGGCACCTAATAGTCATGACTAAGCCTGCAGGTCAGGTCTGAATGAAGCTTTGAACAGCAAAGCACACACGAGTATTATCAAAGCCGGGACACCTGAGCCTTGATGTTTTCATTTCTAACAAAAATAATTTACGCTCCGGACAGTGCGCTTTAGCAGATGCGAAATAACTTTCCTACAATGTGCAAAGCTTGTTGCGTATTTACTTCCAACACGTCTCAGTTAGTCTACGAGAGAAAAAGGTGCTTTAAATTTTTAATAAATTTTGAACTAACGCTCTCACGTAGCAAGCTGCCGTTATCAACAGCAGCTTGACGCCATCGGTGCATCCAAAATGTCATTGCGCATTGGACCCCGAAAGCAAGCAATTACGGTGGCACAGAGAAAACATAGGAACGATTTGCTTTATATCTGCTGGTTAGAAGTATGTCACTGATTATGAAAATGATATGACAACAGAAATTTTTTGTGCCACCATTTATTTTGCATAATGCGCCCCTCTGCAGCCGGTGAAAGAGGTTGGTTCTCTAAAGAGAAATCGCAGTGACCTTTAGTTTTTGTTCAGAGTTTGTCCACTTGGAGCATGACTATCATACTCTGGAGACAATCGCACTTCTCTGCTCGTTGAGGTTTGTGCTTTTTTTAAAATGCCAGAGCCTTTGTAAGAACCTATGTAAAATTCTTTCCCGAAATGCGTAATAGGGAAACATTCTTGAATATATATCAAATGAATGTTTGTCTCCACCGTATTTCCAAACTGTGGGTATGAATAGAGAGTGAAGCGTTTTTTTTATTGCCTATTGCGGCTCTCCTGTCATGTATCTAGTACACATATTCCTGCAGAAATAGCTCGCATTCAGGCTATGCCGCCGGAAATCTTCCCATAAAATTCTTTTCGAGAGTGTGGGTGAGGCGAAGACAGTTAAAAATGCGTTCTACTTTCGAAGCATTGGTGTAGGGGGCTGGTAGTGGCTGAAATCTTTGCGCTCTCCGTCTGGTACAGATTTCAAGGGGCATCTGGAAAGCGCGCACAAAGCATGCTTTCAAAAGAAAGGCCAAATCTTCACTCTGAACACGTGTTCGATGCTTCGAAATGCAATGGATGTTGTGGAGGGCTCCTAAACGTAATTCAATTTCAGACAAGCGTCTCCGAGGTTTCTTTACTGCACTTTTATGCAAGTAAGAGGGTGTGAATTTTTTTTTTCCTTCCAGCGTCGCAGCGAAGAAATACCGAGCTCGATGCCTTCGTCTCGCCAGCCAAAAAAATATATTTTCCTGGTTTAAGACTCAGCAGCCCGTAGTTTATCAAGATTTGCTTATTTGTGCAACTGGACGTACATACAGCCTCCAAAAGCAATTTTGGGAAGTCGAGAAGCATGCGGTGTTACTAAACGTCATGCTTCTCTGCAGGAAAATTCGTAAACCGAGAAGTTTTGTGAAGTTCTCCCCGTTTCTTCCGAGGTAATTGCGCCTTGTAAGGTGGAAATAGAGCTCAAAGTACAGCATGGAATACTTGTTGCATGAAGTGAAGCCTACGGAAGCGGGTGGAGTGCGTACGATAGCTCGCGTTTGCAGCGTTAATTGTGAAGAATGGCACATGGTCGTTGATGACATACGCTTCTTTTCACTCCGCATTCTGAATTTGCAGACATAGCTTGATTCGTGAGACATATGACCTTGGGCGGAAGAACGAAACCGGGCGAAATGAAGAAGGAAATACACAGATGAACGCTACCTCGCAACTTCATCATGTAGAGAAGTTCACATTGGGCCGACAAGCAGGTGTATTAAAATACAGCTTAGGAAACATGTTAAGTCGGTCTCGAAATCAAATTATTTTCTCCAGTATACGGGCAATTTAGGGATTGCAGGAAGTAAACGAAGAAAGTGTGCGCACCATTACTCAGCCATCGATTTATTTCATTTCATCATATAAATCATGCAACGAGGAAGTTAAGGGTGGCGTCTTGAATTCGACAAAACAAAAAAGAATACTGTAGTCAGCCATCGTTATTACTGGTAAGTAAAAAAGCTTTCGCTTATAATACTTGGTAGGTTGTTGTTTTTGTTTTCTCGTTATAAGGGTTCTGCCATCAAGGGTAAAACGTTTTTTTTTTAAATTCTGGCCTGAACATGTATGCGAGACTCGTTTAGTATTGTGACTGCAGCTGTAATCCTGTGGTTTTTCGTAAAAATTGTTTTTGCGATTGAGCACTCTTCTGGTGTTTACTTGTTCCTCTTCTGTATTTCGTACGCTTGCGTTGTTCCGCCCGAAACGAAACTTTGCCGATTAACCCCGTTGTCTATTATAATCCATCAGACACCGTGATGTGCCTTTACCACCTCTCCGGCCTATTCGCGAGCAAGCTCAACTTCCGTAGACGCTGCGAAGTCTAGCTGAATTGGGTGGGTGGAGGTCCATGCATAGCTCGTCGCTTATGAATATACTGTCATTCCTTGCTTGTGCTGAAATTCGCGACTGTTTTGTTTGGGAGCAATCGCGTCCCTAACACTTAGCACTTCATTTTGACATGCTCTAAAGGCATCATAGGCTATGAGACAGTAGTTGTGGCGCAGGGTGCCAGCGATCTTCGTAAAATTGCTCTACGTGACGACGTCTTGACAGAATCTACCTTGAAGAGAGCGATGTGTTCCTCTGCCGTCTATGTCACCGACGTGTAGAATCATGCTGGCAGCGCGTTTATTTATTACCATAGGACAGGACATTGGCGATCTGGCTATTTTAAAAGCAGCAAAAGAGGCAGCACACGACGCAGGCGAATCCAGTCGTCGCGTTTCTTTATTTGCCGCGTTTGCTGCCGTTATCTTTTTGGCAGCAATCAGCAATACAACAATTCGAGTCGACACTTGCGTTTTCAATATGTAGCGGTTTGTGGTGAGGAAGCGAAGCCAAATAAGTCGAGATGTGAATGCGTGCAGCTTGTTCACACAAAGATAAAAATGGGAGGTAATTTTTGCCTGAGCTCTATAAACGTGCGCAAGCACTGTAGTCAGGTTAAGTTGATCTGATTTTTTCTTGGGGCAGATGGAGGTTGTTGAAGACGACAATGTGCAATGCATTGTGTTTAGTTTGCCATTTTTTGAGGCCAACATGAACAACAATCGTGTTGAGTAAAACACGAGACGTGTTCAGCTGCTGCGATTTCTTTTTTCTCTCGCGCAGTAACAAGCGAAGCTGAAGTGTTCCCTCCGCCACGGGTTCGAATCTCAGTCATGGATATTTATTTCTTTCATTTTTATTTATATATTTCACATGCGCCAGCCTACACACATTGCAAGATCTTCCTTACGGGTTATCCATCCGAATAGTGCTTCGGCACTAATATTCTGCGAAAGGGACTCGACCTTTTGCATGGATAGAGCCTTAACAGGGCAGTTTGGCTGTAGTCTGACAAACGTTTTCTGTGACCAATCATGTCCGTTGTCTCTCTCGGTGTCGTGAGATTGCCCGTGCTAACGCTATGTTCCCGGTTGCCTGTTGGACGTGCAGAATATTTTAATCACTTGGAACTCAGCACCTCCATGTGTGACATCAGGACATTTTGGAACAGTCCTGCCTTTCCGCACATACCGGCGACAATCCACGTCGGCGACAAGCCTGCAATCAGCTCTCAGGAAATCTTGCCATGAAAGGACGCGAGAGAGCATTTTGGCGCAAACAGGCAGGTTACATGAAAACGGGTACCCAGATCAACTCATTTCCAGGGCAGCGGAGAAACTTCTTAGGCAGCTCAAGAATCGGGCTCAGCCGAAAGAAGCCAAAAAAAAGAAAAAGCCGGCTGTGGTCCCGTATACACACTGCTTGTCACATGGGCTGAAAAAAGTTGCGGGCAGATACGACGTTGAAGTCGTCTTTCTGCACCTAGAAAACTTAGCGCAATGTGCAAAGATTTCAATCAGAGGCACTACGGCAAGAGCAAGAGGGATGCTTGTCAGGTGCGTCATGTGTCTCGCCATCTATACCTTGCGAGGTAGGGGTGGTATACCAGGTACCCTTCTCCTGCGGTGCCATGTACATTGGCCAGACTGGCAGGTGCGTTAACAAACGCTTGATGGAGCATGAAAACACCAGGAAAAATGACCCCCTGTCTCACACAGGCTACCACAATAGGCAATGCCAATGCAGGCATGAAAAGGATCATGCAGAAAGGAGAGCTAAAGGGGACCCCCTTGCCTAGGCGTCTTTCCAGTGCAAAAAATGCCAATTTGTTCCCGATTACAGGAACACGCGCATCCTGTTCCGACATAACAATAAATTAACACGCGAGGTAATGGAAGCTTTTTATATTTACCACAACGGTGCAAAATGTACCAGCAGCCCTTCCATAACGTTATCCGAGAGGGAATTGAGCTATCTGACCTCCCACGTGCCTTCCAGATAACTTTTGTTGATTGGTAAGTAGTTCACTGTTTGTATTTATACGCTTTTCACTCTTCAATAAAAAACCAGTTGATAGTCAGCGCCTGTTTGTGCTAGTCCTTCGTCTTGTGTCCCGTTCGTGTTGCGCTGAGAGCGAAAATGAACACTTACCAACTCGCCCAAATTTCCGCCTTGCTGAAGCCAGGTCGTGTTTTCCGCTCAATGTGCCCCTGAATGCTATGGCGTTAAAACACTGACGACATGATCACCCCATGCGTGCTTGGGACATGGTCGGCTGCTGGGCTCACACGTGTAGTTTAGAGAGATGCTGTTTAAAGAAGAGTTTGAGATAATCTTTGCAGGGCGGTTTCCTGAAGAGGATTCGAGAAATGACTTTGAGCCGTAGATCGAATGGGTGCTGTAAGAACACATGCGACATTGAGGAAAACGTGCTTCAATATTTTTTATTATTCTTTGAGTACAAGGACAGTCTCTAATATGGCAAAGGTCGGGCTTTGTCAAAGCACTCATGACCTCATCCGCAGCCTGTCTGCTTGTTCAGTGGTCGTGGATCACTTCGTGCTTTAAGTTCTACTTAGGCTACATGAAGGTCGGTGCCCTACGTTTCTCTTCATTCTCATGCCGTCTTGTCAATCCTTGCGTTCTGCAGAAGGCACCCCACTCACCATTGCCTGACCTCAGGTGGCTTATGAACCCTCAGGTGGTCGGGCGTATCTGGCGAATACTGTATCAGCGACATGTCTTGACCACAAGAGGCAAACAAATCAATCCATAACATTCGCTGCGACATGAGTAGCGGCAAGGAAGAGGGGACAAGGGGTCCTTTGCAAGACATAAGGACGTACATGCCACTTCATACGCTCGGCGCGGCTCGCACTGAACCCGTGTCACATGAAACCAGAGCGCAGGACGCGACCACAGGCGCACGCCGGATTCTTGTCGTACTTTTGCGCCACTTCCTAAATTCCTTCATGGCTCAGGGCAGGTGTCCACGTAGTGAGAGACGGGTACTGTGCATTTTCTTTCCTTGTAACTATATATCCTTACAACTACATATCCCATATATCCTACATATGCTATGTATCCTTATTTAACAAAACACTGAGCTTGTGTTTGGCACATCACAGCCTTAGTTGGTTTTGTGCCATTAAACTCAATACTACTAACTACAGCTGTATTGTTATATATTGTTACAACTATATTTTGTTTCCAGCATTCTCTATGTTCTGCTGTTTCTATTTGAACGTTTCCATTTAACACTGTTGTGGCTTTCAACCTATACGAGTGTTTTGTAGCGCCACATTTGGATATTAAATTTCCATTTGCCCAAAATTATGACCCCTTAAATGTTGTAGTTTGTCTGTTTGGGGCACGATTTCCTTTAATATTAAAAGTAGACAACTACTCTTCGTTTCATTATCACTTGCGCTTATTCCTTAAAGACACAACGGTGATCAATAGACGTTTTTAGCATACCGGAGACGTACTATCCGAGACGTATACCGGTTTACCGGACACCTATTGCGCATGCGCAGTTGCATTGTTGAGATGAGGGGGAGCCACTGCTCGTGCGCAGGAGGAGTCCGGTAAACCGGTATAAGTCTCGGATAGTACGTCTCCAGTATGCTAAAAACGTCTAATATAGTCGGAAGTCTTCTGGAAACGTAGACCTGCTCATAAAGACGTTCATGTTCTCAAATAGGCGCAACGTCGCATGCCGTCACAAAACATTCTCCAAGCAATTCCACAAAGTTTAGTGGCCTGGTAGTGTACCGAAAATACAACATTCTTCCTCGGCTACATATTCCATCGGGTCGCTGCGTCGTTTGTCAGGAGGGTCACGTCCACAACTGGCCTACACAAATTCCTTCATCGCGGACGTTGCTTCCTGTGCTGAAAAAAATATATAATCACCTGAAGGAAGTATTGTTCATGCTTCGAGTGTGGCTGACCGGACTGGTCGGTTATTCAGGGCAGCGAAAAGCGGGAAAAAGCGCTAAATTTGGGGCAATGCATATAGGAAGGCCGAACACCACCAAGCTGTTTTATATACGGGACGTACTTTTTGATAGCAGCACTGCAAAGAAAATAAAGGCTATATAGCAACCAACTACTACTGAAAAGTTAATGTGCACTGCATAACATGGCCGTTATGCGGAAATAAAAATGCTCAGTTGAGGGTGGCTTTACCTGATTTCCAAAGCTTATAGATTCGTCAGTTGATGCAGGGACGCCGCCATTGCAAGACTATCCATTGAAAGTGAAAAACAAATGCCAAACGTTTTGTGGAAACGTTGGCCAAAGTGGAAACGCTGTCAAAGACACACTAAGAATAGGAGAGCGAGAACAATAGACCTTTACTAATCAGAATAACTTTGTTGAATTGAACACACAAAGACTTTCAGCAATTACAGCAGTTTAAACAACCGGCTCGGCACTGGTATCTCTCGTAGGGCTGCTTACTAAGAAAGACACCCCAGTGAAGCTACGTTCGCTGCTTGCTTTCGGTTAAGGTATGGAAACTGAATAACTCCGGCATTGGCTCTCACCTCAGGTAATATTGCCAGATTGAATCTTCGCATTAAAGATGCTCCAGCATACCATCAGCTGATAAAAAAACAAGCTTTTTATGTGTCTCGCCTTTATTTTCTTCAATGAGGTAGTGAAGGACTGTAGTCAAACAGGGCTAGCAAAACTTCCAGGGCACCACACGCATTCTATCGAGGAATCAAGCATTTCGCCAGCAAAAATAAATGCTAACTATCTGATATTCAAACATATGAATGCTGGAGGTTTACGTAATAAAGGCCCGTTAGCTGCAGTCTGCTCCTTGAAAGGAATTTGCTGGGCTATTGAAAACGAACGAGCCCTAGCATAGATAAACTCTTCGCCCAAGGTGGGTTTTGGCAGTGGTTCCCGATAATGAACAATATTTGCAACACTATGCCGCAAAAAGGTGCTCGCAAAGATTACTGATAGCCTTATACTTATATACCTTCTGTTGTTTGGGAAAAAGCATTTAACTCAATCCAATGATGAGCAGCCACGCCGGCATATCGTGGCCATGAAGTGAAAGAGGTCCTAAAATTGTGCTAGAAATTTTTGGTCGCTCTACACAAAGCATTACCTTCCAGAGACAAATTTACAGCATACCAGTTGGGCAGGACTTCATGCAAGGCACAATAATTTGTCGGCTGCAATTCACTTGTGTTTCTTAGGGATTCAAATATTTGGCTAGAGAGGAGCTTGGCTTAAAAATTCATGCAGGATGACTTAACTTGTTATGCGCGATTAGCTTGAAATAATTCTACGACAACTATGCGAGGGGCAGATTTTCGTCGCAGCATTGAGTGTCCAAAGGTTTAAAGCAAGGTGACCAAATTGATGATTAAGGTTGAGAAACCTTAAATAGAGGCCCGTAGTTTGGAATCAGACCAAATCTGTGCTGCATGAAAAGCGTTAATGTATACTTAAATAAAGGAAAGATATCTCTCAGGAACAATAACTGAGGAGAAATCTTAATTATGAGACATAAATCATGTAGAGAATAAGAATAGGTTGAAGTGCATTTGCTTGCACTCCGAGTTATTAATAACAGTTTACCAGTTTCCTAAAAAGTAAGTGATACAATAGCTGTATATTACTAGGCATCATTCATAGTGAAGAGACATTCAGGGTAACAAAAATGGTGGAAATTAAATTTGGCGGAACGCTGCAAGGGATGGGAACAAAGAAACACGGGGTTTACAAAAGTCGCGTGAAATATGTCGAGTGATCGCTAGTTGCGTCGTCTGATATCAAAGAAAAGCCAACCAGGAAGCTGCTTGCGGCCTAACGAAGCAACGTTTGGCGTATTGAGCAGTTAAATCTCTCCCTCTTGCACACCATCAAGCTCTCTGTCCGTAACGGGAGGCGTCGCCTTCGCGCCCATGAGTTAAATTTAGCATGAAAAAAGGTTTATCCCTTTTTTGAGGGCCGATTACAGCCATCAAAAGACTGCGAACACCTTGCCGTGGCTACTAAACTCCTACCAAGAAGACGGCATTGACATCCGTCCCTGGACACCATTGGAGCTCATCCGTCTTTTGAAATCAATTATTTAAACAACTCTTGTGTAATGTGTAATTATGTTGTGTTGTTTTCTTTAATAAAGAATGTTTTGCACCTGTCCGCCAAAATGTAAAGGATCCAGGGACCACTCGAGCTGCGAACAAGCAGCTTTCATTTTGCCCCTCTCCACTTAGTTTTGAATTGGCCAAAATAAACGAAATCAAGTATGCTTTAATCATTCCACGCACCTTGACCGCCCATTCCGCAAGTCTTCGGTTGGTGGGGCCCATCTGGACCACATTAGTTAACAAAACACACTATATAGAGTGCCTACTGACCTCTCCAGATAGACACCGTTCTCACTGACAAGCGGTTCTTAGCCACAGTCTGTTTTTATTTATTTACAACGCCGAATGCGACGTGTATGTCGTCCGCCACAGGGAAGGCGTTTAAACTGCTGTCATTATACTACGTGTGAAGCCATGGATAAAATATTTATGACATGCATGTTCGGAGATAAAAAATAATTCCATGCGGCAAGAAAGAGCAGGTCGATGTAAATCAGAGAAAAACGAGCGCACGTGCGGGCTCTATCCTCTCGAAGAATATCATATGAATGGCTGGCGAGGCAGCGCAGAAATGAACTTATTTTCATTATTCCGCATTGACCATTTTTTTCACGATTTAATTGCGAGCGCATAATATTAGCAATAACGCTGCGCAGCTCTGAGAAGCAACTCTTAACAATAAATGCTTGCAAGAAAGACCTGCACAATGAAAGTGACTTGTCACGTTTATAGAGCGCTGCGCTACACACAATTTATATTTCATCGGCTTCGTATTTGCCCATCAACCCTTCATATTTATTCTCAGTTTTTGTATCTTGTATTGCGCTTTTCTTAGTAGTACAGAGCGCTCTAAAATAACCTATACTAATTCAAAATTACATTCGCCTGAAGCAGCCTGAATTTCGAGCTCAAATGCGTAGAATTTCTATAAGACAGGCTCGTTTGTTCCTACACACAGTGCCGCCGCAATGTTTCCCGTTTTGTAAAATGGTATCTTATGTACGTGGCTTAAAAGCAGTATTGATACTCAGAGACCGAAAATTCATTCAACGCGCCTTTTTTATCCCAACTGATACCTGCGTGGCCGGCCCTTTTGCACCTTTTCAATCGCTTCTGCTTCGAGATTTAAAGCTACAGGAACCTCGGACGGAGCCGTTTGCACAGGCTGTGGTCAACAAGCGACGTTTTACGATCTTGGCAGTAATAGATTGTACAGTACTTCTTGTTGCACTATTTCCGGAAGCCTGCACACGCGCCCAGTGCTGTGTTTTCTGTACTGTTCTGATGGCCTCTCCAGCAGCAGCCATCAATAAGTGCCGGGGGGTGAAAATTACGACCTGCCTCAGACCTCAGGGAATTCCTTCAAGCGACCGTAGTACTTCAATTATAGGCGTGAAGCAACCATTGTTCTCCCAAGTTAGCATCAATCGAGGCTGACTTGGCTCGCGAATTCACTCCATAAAGCTTTTATCTTGAAACACTCTGAGCAGAGTGAAAGGGTGAATGTAGTAGGTATTCGGATCTGCTTTAACAGGCATTGTCAGCCGGGGTAGTTCGACTAAGATTTCTCGCTGACGTTGTAAAAGGGTTCTGTTTTCTGAATGCTGTGTGACTTTATGGACCATTCGAAACGCTGCAGCAGAGCTCTGCGCAATAGTTTATGCCACATGGGGCTGTCCGGCTTCCACTGAACAATCAGCGTGTAATAAAAGTTCTGTTCCCTGTCGTTCGAAGTTGGACCTCCTTGCGGTAGAATTTGTTAGTACTGTTCCGTTCATTTTTCTCACAGACCTTTTTTAACAATTCTTGTGCAGCATGTTGACCGATTTTGTGTCTTGAAATGCTTCTGGTCTGTCTCAATCTGCTTACAATGGTGTTCAGCGGTAACCTTTGTTTCCGTAATTTACCCCATGCCCGTGCTTTGCCCCCCCCCCCCCCCCTTGTTGGAAGGCCAGCCCCCTCGGGGCTGGGAATATTCGGATTGTACACGTCTATACAGACACGGATATATCTAGCACATGAAACTTGTGTAGATTCAAGGACTCAGCACAAGCGCAGGATGTGCTGGAACTACGGCGCGGTGCGCTTCAGACTGGGGAAGGCCGTTCTCCCTTTCCTAGCATATGCAGATAACCGCTCGTCTTTAAGGGTAACGGAGTGGATTCCCAGAGAAGGCATGCGTAGCAGGGGGCGGGAGAAAGATACGTGGGCGGGCGAGATTAAGAAGTTTGCAGGCAAAGGTGGCCGCAGCTGGCAAATGACAGGGTTAATTTGAGACATAGGAGACGCCTTTGCCCTTTAAGGGTGTAGTCAGGCTGATGATGATGATGATGATGATGATAATGATGATAGTGCAGTCGACTAGCTAACCTCATACCCTCAATCGGGACCTAGCCGTCAGCTGCGCTCTTACGCGGACAGCGAAAAACTCGCGATATACGCCATATGGCGCCTTAAAATAATGTCGGCAAACATATTTTGCTGTGCTCCGCCGAGTTTATACTTTCGTGATTGGAGACCACTAACGCAGCGTGTCACTAGAAGTACTTTTACATTATCTCAAGAGCACTTCCTTTAAAGGCTGGAGTAAAACATAAATAGCATCGACTAAGTTTCTCTCTGGGCACCTTTTTTTAGCCATAGCTTCAAACAAGAAACTCCTCCCGCGTTGCCTTCGGATTTAATTTCGTTGGTGCAGAAATGAAAGAATAACAAGGCCGACTCCAGACGCAAGAACGCCGCAACCAATCGCCATTGATATTTCTGCAGGCTGCGTGCAGTATCAACGCATAGACGCCTAGTGTCTTGTGTGCAGAACGCCTCTGCTTGGCCGAGTAAGTGTAAACGTTTAGTGTGTAAAAACTTGCGCCCGATAGCATAGGTTCCAGAGCGCCCAAACTTTTTCTATAGAAAGGTTGTGAGGTTTGCGTTCAATTTTGTGTGTTGCATGCCTTCTGAAAGATTCGCCACGCTTGTCTGGATGCAAGTTTTGAGGTTTAGCGGCGGCTGCGTTTTTATGGAGGAGAAACGCTAGGGCGCCCGTGTACTGTGCGATGCCAGTGCACGTTAAAGATCCCCAGGTTGTCGAAATTAATCCGGAGCCCTCCACTACGGCACCTCTTCTTCCTTTCGTCTTTCACTCCTTCCTTTATCTCTTCCCTTAAGGCGCGGTTCAGGTGTCCAACGATATATGAGACAGATACTGCGCCATTTCCTTTCCCCCAAAACCAATTATCATCATTCGAATGAAGTTTAATTCTGCAGGACATGATGAAAAATGCTGTGTGAAAGAGGGCGCCAGATATATGAATATTTCTAAACGTAGCAGGTATCGAATTTCTCAGCCTAATGCATTATATTACGGCTAAAAATTCGGTGTTGAAAAAAACTGGTTTATGGTTTATGGAGGTTTAACGCCCCAAAGCGACTCAGTCTATGAGAGACGCCGTAGTGAAGGTCTCCGGAAATTTCAACCACCTGGGGTTCTTTACCGTGCACTGACATCGCACAGTATACGGGCCTGTAGAATTTTGCCTCCATCGAAATTCGACCGCCGCGGCCGGGATCGAACCCGCGTCTTACGGGACAGCAGCCGGGCGCCGTAACCACTCCGCAACCACGGCGGCTTGGTGTTGAGAAAAATATTTACACGAGAAGGATGATTCTGAACTGTGAAATGAGATGCACATTTGATATCAAATCATAATTGCTTTTTCTAAATTTCTCACGTTTCCGCATATATAGGGTAATGGTGTATATACTGCTCGTGATCACTGCGTAAATTCCTAACAAGTTAACGGCGAGGAAAAAAAAATTACGCGCAGCTGCAACGAACCGGATGGCTGAGAAGTTCTGTTGCCTCCAAAGACATGCGAAAAATAATTGTGCAGCGGTAACGATAGGCGTTGTGGCGAATTACATTCTGCAGCGACCTTACCATTGTCAGGTTGTTGATTATGACGTTGGATTCGCCGATGTAAGAACGCAACTACACAAGAGCAGAAGACCTGTAACACTTGAATTGAAATCTCAGCACGCACCAACCAAACAAAACCTAGAAGTGCCTAATAATTATAGCTCGAGGAACACGACACCAGGACGTTTCGTTATGTTGCTTCTGCCATGAACAAAAGAACAGAAGGTTTCTTGCACCACACCAGCGCATGTGATTGACTTAACTCGCGTGAAATAGAGGTGGGGGAAAGACGGTGGTCGGCTCGCGACGAGCCGGAAAAAAAAATGCGGTTTCGACACGCGCGGCATGTTCCGCACACGCTCGGCGCGTGTTGCTTTTTCTGTCCAGATGGGTAGGCTTGAACGCCTCGAGCATCGATCGCTTATTGTAGTAACGTGCAGGTCTTGCCGTAATGGCACCATAGAAAACAGGGCTTGACCGTGTTATTTTTCCGGTGCAGCGATGCTACTTCTGCGCTTTGGGAGGAGCGGATGGCGACAGCTGCGCTAAAATGTCAGTGTAGGTGGCCTGTAACCGTACATTTAACGTAGGTAGAGCTAGCAGCATTTTAGTCAACTACGCGGGAAAAAAAAGCGTCAGCTAAAAGGGCAAGAGGGTTTTGCTTCTTTAAGAAGCAAGTTCCGAAAGAGAAAACAAGATGAGACGTGCTCGGCGTGGTTATGGTATCAAAACTCTTTTACCAGGTCAGAATGTCCATGGAAACGGCAATATTATAAACCAGAAATTATTCACACAACGAGACGTGCGAAACCATGACTGCGGGTTTCGGGGAGATGATCACTAAGTGCTCAAAATTAATTTAGACTGCGTGTGTTGTATGGCTTACGTGAAACTTTTCAGCAAACAGCTGTTTATTCGTTACTTAGGAAGCGGGGGGGAGTAAAATAGATATTGTTCCTGCTAACATTGTACTCCGAATTCGTGCAGAGGACTTAAAATCCTCGTCTATTGAGGAGCTTGCCAAAAAAAAAATATTGAAAGTCATTGTATATAAATGAACAATGAACAGACACTTAAATACTGCCCAGGTAGCTAACGAGAACGCAACTGCACTATCACAACTGTACTACCGGAGTTGCATCACAAGGAACTGGAGACGTAGAGACCCCTAGGCTGAGCTGCACTGTCGGTTGGGCAGCCTCTATTTTGCGTTTGTATTTGATCTAGTGCACGTTTTGGTGCACGTTATGCGTTATATATGTGAGAGGTATACTGAAAGGGTCCTGTAAACAGGAAAGCTGCGCCTATGATGACGAGGTAAGACGCGTTTGACTGGATTCCTAGTCAGTGGACAGAACCCGCGGCTGTGCATTCGGGCAGTGCTTAAAATAGGGCACTTTGGAGTATTCTACACAGAAAGGGAGGATGGCTTGAACATGTGGCGAGTACCAGTGATTTCTGACGAAGTTTTACCGTGGAGATATCACTGATTTGTGATGCATGTTGGGAACGTAGTTCTCCCAGCGGATGGCGCTATACTGTTCACCTATCTGGTAAATGTAATGCTTGCGCGTGAAGGAAGCATGTGGCTCCACTACAGTGGCACCGCTGCTCTGTCAGGACAACATTTGTATAATTTGAAAACAAGGATCTCATGTTTCTGGGCATGCGTTGCTAGTTATACAAGGAAGTTGGTTTGTCAGACGTTATAGCTGAACGAAGAACGTGACGTTAAAACAACGCCTAAAAGTCCGAGGACAGAACGTTGCTTGGTGAGTCAGCAAAATTTATAGACCTGATGTAGCATGCCAGTTTAGAGCATGGTCCAATTACTTACATTAACCCATTTAGTTTTGGAAGGCCTGTGAACGATCACCCCGAAGCGTGGCTGTTTTTGAAAGCGCTGTATTAGCTTTTTGCGTAGCTGGGAGAGAACAATGGCGTCTCGTATGGACCAGCACGTAATCTGGCTTCACTTCCGGATCAGCAAGTCCGATGTCGAGAGGGAGGGGGCGTGCATGATTTGTACCATTGCCAGTGCCTACAATTCGAGAGGTGTAGGTGCACTATTATTAAAGTTCAGTTATTACAGAGGCTTTCTAGAGTACCGGCGATGATTGCTTCGTGAGCACTCAGGACTGACGGCGAAGAGCGGTGGGATTTAATGCACGCGCCGAGAGCCTACCTTCAGCAGACAAAGGGTATTTTTACTGCTCCTTATCTTCTTTCGAACAACACGTTTTACTATACGCAAATTTGCAATATTTCAAGCTCTGTGCATAGTTTTGTACAGTCATATAGCTCAGGTCAGCATATTCTAACCAGAGCTTTGGAACAAAAAAAGCTAAAGTCTGTCATTCATGTAACCAATTAGGCTCACATTATTCAAAACTCGCTTGAGAAAATCAGTTGCCTGTCTGCGTCAATCCTTTTCCATCTACGCACTTTATTTGGGGTGAAAAGTATCTTATTAACCACTTTCAAACAAATATTTCGCCTTCAAAGCAGGACCAAATCATTATTAGTGACTTCATATTCACAAACTATTAAACCTTTCCGCGATTTTGGTTGAAAGTGCGGTCACCAACCATCACCTCATTCCTCCGTATTAGCTGCGTGTTCTTGAGCCCCAGCTTTTCCTTTGACGTTAAATTTAATCCCTACGTAGTTTTTTTTTTCCTGCTGCATTTTGCATGCCTCGTCTTTCTTTTCATAATCTGGTCTTATTACCACTACTCGCTACGTGTTACAGAAATGCAGTAACAATGATTGCAGACAGCACTAGTCGCCGACCTCTGGGCTCGGAAGCAATGGTAAAGTTCAAGGCCGAGCGCTTCTGTCCTCCATGACTCCTGTGTACTATCAGCCAGCGGCAGCCGGCTCGTTTGATTAGTGCAAACCACAGGCGATGGTCTTAGGTGCAATTACGGGCGTTTCCTGCCCTTCCATGTTCTTCCGGGACAGCCTGATTATATTATTACGTGGCGACCAGTGGAAGATTAAGGCACAATGAACGATGGCAGTAAAATCATTTCAATGGGTGCTGGCCTAACGCGAGCACTCCGTCCCGCGCCACTGCCAGCATTGTCGTCTTCGTGGCACTACCCGGGGCTGCCGAGCGATCGTCCCGATCGTGAGTAGAAGACACCGACGGAGAGGCGCGCTCGATGGTGATGGGTTCAGAGTACGGTAAAACAGAAATGGCATGGAGGGAAGTGCTGGCCGCCACGATGAAAGAAATGGCCGAATGAATCCTGATCCACGAAGCTTCCCTGCCGCAGGTCATCAGGAGCCGACTGCCGAAACCCTCGGATGCGCCGAACGGCATGAGCAGGGGAGCTGTGTTCTCACGTGGCGGCATCGTCTCGGATTGGTCGGGTCATGGGCTCGGGTCGCAGCAGTATCGTCATGTCGCCGTGTCCTGTGACCAGGGAGGGGGGCGGGGCCGAGGTGAGTGGCGAGATCAGTTCAAGTCCAGCGGGCTGAGGCACAGCCGGGCGGGGCGGATCAGGTGCACACGGCCGCCGACGACCACAGCAGGCGGAGGACGCCGAAGCTTCAGGACCAGGATGAGGATGATACTCCACACCTCACACCAAATGTTACGTGAAGGAAAGCTGATGAATGAAATCAGTCTGTCTGTATGTCTGTTGCTGCCAGGAAGAAAAGAAAGGAAAGTGCACAGGCCTGCTCACTGGCTCAAGCCGAGCCACAATCGCTACCACGTGCAGATAAAAGGAGAGTTGAAAGATGAGATAGAAAGACAGGATAGTAAAGACGCGCTAAAGACAAGGCCGATCCCAGAGGTAGTGCAATACCGGGCCAACCGGTGGCGGGAGTGTAGCATCCTTCAAACTCTCCGCCACATTTCCAAAAATAAGTTCAACTTGGACACGTAACAGATACTGCGCGGGTCCGGACAATCGCTGCGCTCTTATAGAATGAAATCAGATGGCAGGAGATGATTTTTAATAGCTGCTGGCCTAGCGCGAGCGCTCCGTCCCGCGCCACTGCCAGTTTCGTCGTCTTGGGGACAATATTGGGTTAGTAAATGGCTGGGGGCTCCTGCGAAGAAGACAGCCGCTGTAGGGGTGCGGTTTGCGGCAGAGATGTGAAGCTGGCTTGTCTGGCATTCCGTCTTTTATTAAGGATGTACGTAATGTTGCCCAGGGCAATATCTTGCTTCGTACATGCTTTTTATTTCGTAAAGCTAAAATGTGATTAGAATAGGTGCTCTGCCGGGAACGGTACACTCGACTACAAGACTTATAGCAATATGTGCGCAATGGTGAGCGGAGAATTACTGATCATCTTACAGCTGCGGTGATGTAAAAGCTAGTACCGAAGCAAAAGTTATTAATGCTTTTTCTGCTACTTGAGGAGCCCAGATCACGCAAGCACTTATCCAAATCAATTAACTAGGAAAGTGCAGATTGTTTAAAATCATGATTTCCTAGATAGCGCAGTACAGCAACATAAATGAGCTGCCGCTACCACTATCTTGGTTGTGCTTTCTATCACGCAAGGCATATGCTTTGCACTCATTTGCTCAATAACTCTAGAACAGTGCACGTGATGCTCAGGTCTTTTATTATGAAATCGCGAGTGCTTCATCTGAACGGTTAGACGTCAAGAGTATCGCTTGAGAAGAATGTAGCGCCGCCGACATGCTTGAATGCTAAAGAAGACATGATGATTTCGGCAAAAGTCTTTTATAACAGATATTTCTGGGATCAGGAAGATTAGCGGCGCCGCACTGCATCTTTCAAGGTTTCTCGCAGCACTCTGTTGTCTTTAAACGGGCAGGAGGCTAGGCAGAATAATTATTATATACTGCCTAATCCCTGTGCTGAAGTGACTGTCGCTCAACGCAAGAGGTTTGTTGTGCTAGTCGCTATAATTGGTGACTGCCATGATAAACAGACCTCTCGGCTTCGGCGCGCAGTCATAGCTGAAGACTACAGTGGCATGAGAGTGTTAATCGAACCGATGTGATGAGCTGAAAAAAGTATCCACAGTTTGCGATTTGTTTGTTTCATGGAGACTGAGATAAAAGAATAACTACATTATGTTAAGGAGTGCACTCAAGCGATTTCAATTTTGCGTTACTTACATCAGATCACTGCTCGCTGCCTTGAATCCACTGAAGACGCATACATAATTGATGTCATATCATACTCCGGCTGACGACTTCTTGACAGTGAAATGACAGGCACGAGCTGGAGGTCATTGTTTCCCGACACATGTGCTGGTTCGAGAGCGTTAGTGAAGATCTCATTCATCGGAGCTGTCGCATCCAACTCGCAGCTGTCACTTCACTGCAAGTAATTTATACTACAGTCTTTTCCACTTATATTTTCCACCGACTTGACAGTGTTCACCATTTCGGCGAACGGAACAGGCAGCGAACGATTTTGCTCGGGGTTGCTACTCATCCGATTAATGCCTACGCACTACAACATCACGACGCTTTGCTTAAACTCTTCGCTTAAACAATTTAGAAGGCTTGAGAGGGCCGTCGATGTTCCTCACCACATGCTGGCAAGAGAAAAGAGAACTTTTCAAATCCTTCCATATGTGCACAAGCTATCGCACAGTGTCAAGAGGGTGGCTAATTAGTTCGGAGCAGATGTTGCTTTTACAGCCCCCTGTGCGCCATGACCAGCAGGTGCCAAGGCAAAAGGGCAAATAACAAATGTGTTACAAAATACCAAACTCAGTTTGTGGCTTACACTGTTGGTGTGGTGTATTAATTCCGCTCAGGTGTGGGTCTGTGTACTTAGGCCAGACAGGGCGCTGTGTAAATGATAAGCTCAGAGAGCATGCCAGTTCCCTGGGCGCAAGCGGCGGCTCGAACCAGTCTTACCGTATAGGATTGGGCAAGTTGGTCAGGCATGCTAAAGGGTATAATGGCGCAGCATCAAGTGACTAGGACAGCAGGAGAGCACACACAAGCACAAGCGCCAACTTACAACTTGATTATATGGCTGCCACTATGCCGAATTAATACAATGCAAGACGCCCCACTATGTAAACTATAAAAAAACAGTGAAGCACTTGAATGCGGTTTGTGAAGCAGCAAACCATGATATTGCACAAGGCAAACAACATGACGAGTGCACTAAGCTGTACCAGAGCACGTGGAACATCCCTGTCGCAGATGACTAACTATAAAAACTTGAGGTAAAAGACGGGAAGAAAACAAGCTAAAACCTAAACGAATCACCGAAAGAAAAGACATCGTGACGGAAGGCCAAATCACAAAAAACTGGGGAATGACAAAAGACAAGAAGCGCTAAAACCATGAGAATCAAACCTAAAACACCAGAAGAACAGGCTAAGAACTCGGTGAATAACAAGACGCATAAAATTAAACTACAAAGCCCACAAAAACCCGGCTAAACTTGATTAAACCGAATGAAAGAGAGCCTGATACGAAAGCCCAAAAAACACAAGGCATGCTGACACGTCCTGGGGTCTTCGTATGGCGAGAAAAGCACGACAAAATCAGAACCCCTCAGTTAGGTCGTCCACCTCGAGAGCGCTCACGTTCGGTAAGAAGGGTTAATTTTATATCGTTAAGGAGATTGATGCTGCGTTAACAAAGGTCTTCTCAGCTGGCGTTTTTTCTTGTGCTCCTAGAATTTAGCGGGTACGCTCTTCTTTGTGCTTGTAAATAACAGAGCATTTATTCAGTAGCGCCCTGCACTTGCAGGACTTGCAGTGCTCGGCTAAATGGCCTTCAATTGCTAATTGGCGTAATTTCCGGCGATGTTCTTCCAGACGCTCGTTGAGGCGCACTCCTCTTTAGCCAATGCAGCTGGCAGCACATGTTAGAGGGATCTTGTAAACGACGCCTTCTGAACAGGGTACGAATTCGATCTCATGGTTGATCATGCCATCCGGCTTCGCTTTCTTGACATGACAAGATTTCTTACAAAGTGCAGAAATTCTTACAAAGGGCAGATGTTCCGCTCCTGTCAAACTTTCCTCCCTTTGTAAGAAATCTTGTCATGTCCAGAATGGGAAGCCGGATTGCATGATCAACCATGAGAACAAATTTGTACCCTGTTAAGAAGGCGTCGTTTACAAGATCCCTCTAACATGTGCTGCCAGCTGCATAGGCTAAAGAGGAAGGTACCTCAACGAGCGTCTGAAAGAACATCGCAAGAAATTACGTTAGTTGGCAATTGAAGGCCATTTAGCCTAGCACTGCAGGTCCTGTAAGTGCAGGGCACTACTGAAAAAATGTTCTGTAATTTACAAGCACAAAGATCAACTTAGCCGCGAAACTGTAGAAGCGCAAGAAATCGCGCGAGCATAAGACCTGTATTAGGGCGGCATCAATCTGTCTAACGAAAAAAAATTAACCTTTTCCACCGAACGTGACCGCTTTAGAGGTGGCAGATCTAACTGAAGGGTTTTGATTTAGTTGCTCTTTTCTTGCCATACAGGGCCCCGATGTCGTGTCATGCAAGCGTTGTGTTTGTTTTTTGCTGTTATGCAAAGTTTCCTTTCACTCGCTTTCATCAAATTTAGCCGTGTTTTTGGTATTTGTAGTTTTGTTTTATGCGTTTTGCTATTCACCGAGTTTTTAGCCGTGTTTTGTTGGCGTTTTATGTTTCATTCTCGTGTTTTTAGAGCTTTTCGCCCTTCTTTGTCATTCCCCAGTTTTTTGTGCTGCGGCCTTCTGTTAATATTTCTTTTTTTTTCGATGTTATGCTCGTGATTAGTTTAGGTTTTAGCTTGTTTTGTTCCCGTCTTTTACCTCATGTTTTTATAGTTAGTCATCTGCGACAGGGATGTTCCACGTGCTCTGGCACAGCTTAGTGCATTCGTCATGTTGTTTGCTATGTGCGATATCATGATTTGCTGCTTCACACATCGCGTCCAAGTGCGTGACTGTTTTGTTATTGTTTTCAGTGTGGGGCGTGTTGCATTGAGTAAATTCGGCATAGTGGCTGCCAAACAATAAAGTTGTAGGTTGGCGCTTGTGCGTGTGTGCGCTCTCCTGCTGTCCTACTCACTTGATGCTGCGCCATTATTCCCTTTAGCCTGTCTTTGCATTGCCTCAAATGAAGACAGTATACTGACAGGAATAAGGAGAAGAAACACAGCGCCGTCCTCTCCTCCGTTCTACGGTTGTTTTCGGGCGAGCTTCCGATAGGCTGGCCCGGGAAATTGTAGAGGCCCTTAAAATTAATACTACGGAAAGCTGCGTAATTAATGTATCGGTAACCCTTCTCAAAAAAGAACTTGCTTTTCTCCTCTCCTCAATAGATAACCCGCTTTTGTTGTTCTATTTCGCAAAGTCCTGATATGACTCTGCTTGTGCCTATCCTTGGTGCAATTTTTACCGCACCTAGGTGCGCACTCATTTTCCCACACGTGATGCTCTGGAATTTGTACGCTTGCGCCCTTTCTGCTTCTTGATGCGGTGTATCATTTCTGAAAATACAGTTGCAAGTTCGGGCTCGTGTGTGTGTGTGTGCGTCTTTCTCCTTCCCATCCCGTGCTATTCTGCAAAAAGTTTTCCTGAATCAGTTGCAAAGACGGCTCGGTAAATAACGCTCACTTTCCACATTCGCTACGCTTAGAAGCTCTTCATCACTTTTCGGCAGTACCCTCAGGAAACGGAAACAGATACCTGCTGGCGCATTTCCTCTGTGCACACATGAAATGGGAAGCAACCCGTGTTGGTACTTTGCAGCAGGCGGGCCTTCGTGTGCCAGAGAACGATGACAACCCACGGGAGAGGGCAGGAAAGCGAGAAAAGATGGCGCCAGAGGCGGAAGGAGATGCCAGGGGAAACGCGGTCTCTCATTAAGAACAATGAATTTACTCTCCCTGGGACCACCTGCCTTGCGTGCCGCGCCAAGCGGAGGACAGAGACACTCGCGGGCGAATAAAATGCGTTCAGCGGAGGCATGCCGTGCACTAATAGTAACCCCATTCAAATGAGGTCCCTGAGGCGCGGGCAGCACAGATGTTTGCGAAGGGAAGTGAAGGTGCGGAATATATTATATTTCCTCAGTTTTTTGCAGATGGCGGTTTTGCACGCTAGCGCGTCGTTGCCGTAGCAGAAGTAGCATTGTCCCTTACAAGGCAAGGATTGCACCTGGGTATGCTTAAACATACGGGCTTGAGCCCACGCGTAAACTGCTTCAGCTTTGCTTCAAGCGACCTAGATTAGGCTTGATTATTCCAGGGGTTCTAGAGACTCCACCTGCGCGAATAACTAGGCCCAACCTGATAAAGGGTGTTGTTTTTGGTTATAGGCTCTTATTTAATGATACCGACCTCTCATGAAACACGCAGACATGGTAATTGCGAACGGCGTCCATGATGGGTCTGCTGTCGGCAAGCAAAACTTTTCAATGTATTATCTTTTATGCTTTCAGTGGTCGCACGTATCAAATAGTAGGTGCGGCTAATAATAATTGGTTTTTTGGGGAAAGGAAATGGTGCAGTATCTGTCTCATATATCTTTAGACACCTGAACCGCGCCGTAAGGGAAGGGATAAAGGAGGGAGTGAAAGAAGAAAGAAAGAATAGGTGCCGTAGTGGAGGGCTCCGGAATAATTTCGACCACCTGGGGATCTTTAACGTGCACTGACATCGCACAGCACACGGGTGCCTTAGCGTTTTTCCTCCATAAAAACGCAGCCGCCGCGGTCGGGTTGAACCCGGGAACTCCGGATCAGTAGTCGAGCGCCCTAACCACTGAGCCACCGAGGCGGGTAATTAGGTAGGCGCGGCTCCCAGGCCTGCAATCTACACACTATTTCGTGCGTAAGGCGTCTGCGTGGGGTTCCTATAATTAGCACGCATTAATTGCTACAGACTCTTCGCCGCCATCGCCTGCAGCTCTTGCTCATCCTGTGACAGACAGACTTGCAGTTAGCCGATCCAGGAGTTTGGTTCTTGTTTTGATGCAGATTGCTGGTCACTGGCCAAAGTCAAAAGATGAAAAGACGTTCCGGGGGCACTACGACTCCCTTGTTCACTATGAAGCAATCGGCGCACGGATTCGCCCTTTTTGCAGCACCCAGTAGCGTTTTTAATGATTTAGCATAGATAGGATGTAGACTGCCGTCGTTCCTGTTTAATGTGTTAGACGATGTCTGTATAATAAGGGACTCAAGATTCTGCCGTGCTGATGTGTTCTGTTCTGTTGCCAATATCTTTACTTGATCCCAGTTAATCTCGTGGCCGGATTCTTGCACATGCTCGGCGATGGCGTAAGATGCTGCTTTCCGGTTTCGGACGTCGTTCTGGTGCTCTCTCAGGCGTCTCCTGAAGTCCTTTGTTTCACCGATATATATTGATGAGCAATCGGCGCAGTCTATCTCATATACGACACCTGGAAATCTTTCACGAGGGAGCTTGTCCTTCACATTCATTGTTTTATATGAACGGACAATTTGTGTAAAAAAAATATTGTAAACACTAGCAGTCTGTATCAAAGGCACATGAAATGCCAAAATAAAAGGCTCGGTATTGAAGCACAATCAGTGGCTGTATTTCTGAATCATTTGCATTTTTTTCTTTCTTCTGTGAAGGACAGGAGGCAAAGACGCAAATAATTAAATCGACTGAGAAAGGCATATATTTCTTGCATTCTTTCCGGATATCAGCGTTAGATAACTATACTTTTGCTAACCAGTCAATGCTTTACGACAGCGCGATGCACTGCCCTCACTAATACAATTCCACGGTGCGAAAGCACACCCGCTGCGAGTCCAGCGGTCGTTCTTCCACTCATTGAGATACAGAGAGAGAGGTCTCACTGGGACGGCTATTATCTTCCTGCTTTCCTCGTCCACTGAAACCTAAGCGTTACTATGCTCGAATGGCGGTGCATGCAGTCTGTTCTTAACGCCATATTTCTCGCACATTTCACTGTGTATTAAGATTTTCTTTCTTGAAACTTTAGGCTCGCTACAGTACGGGTGCTTCAGCGCGCAGTGGCGATGTGGGGTCCAAACTAGCGATGCGACCTTGTATGGTATAACGAATAGGCCACTTAACTGCAAACCTAAAAGAAAAAGGGGTTTTTTTCAATCATATCGGTGGTGGTGGTGGTGAAAAGCCTTTATTGAATGAAAGAGGTGAGGCTCTTTAAGGAGCCCCGCAATGAGTGGAGTCCTTATTCCGGAACCCCATTGGTCGAAGCCGCCAGCTTAGCCCTCTTGACCAAAGCCTTTCGGGCCAGAAGGTCCGAACAGCCTAGCAAGGCCGCCTCCCATTCCCCTCTTGCAGGGTCGGGGTGAGGGGGGGGGGGAGAGCTTAGCTGTGCTGGAAAGCCCAAACCATGTGTTAGGTGTCAGCCACCTACCATGTGGCTCGCCGCACCTATTCTTGTGAGGCATTCTTCGCATAAAATTTGGATTTCCCAATTAATATTAAACGCATGCATTGTCATAATAACAGCCATGACAGAAGTCTTTTTCAGACCTAACGTGTGGATATAAAAGGCGGAAAATCAGGATAAAAGAAATGCGAACGGCGCTGTGCCTAAATGCGAATTTCCTTCATGGCCCTTGTAGCTGAATGGCAAATACAAACTACACTAGACTCGCCCATGATTGTACCATAGACCATTCTAGCGTCTTTTTGCCACCATTAAACTGCAAGTACTGCGAAAAGAAATTCAAAACGCGAAGGATGAGGGCACCACACTGTTTGAGTTTTTTATCGCCTCTGTATATTTCTGGAATCCCATTCTGTTTCTCTGTCTACTTTGCAGCCATGCTGTTAAAAGCATTAACCACAGGATGCCGCAGGCGTTGAAAAATATTTTCCGTTTTAAAGCCATTCATTTCAGTTATTTCAGCGTTCAAGAACCCTAACACTAAAGTGCAATATTAGACAATCAACAGGAATTTAATACTTTTCAACAGGCCGCCAGATATTTTTGAATTTACCTGGCCCAACTGAGGAAAAAGGAGCCTGTATATCTTAGACGTATATATTTTGGTTGGTAGTTTAAGAAAAAGCAATCACTTAGGAAGAAATCCCGTTCCGATAAATCGGGTCGCGTGGGGGACCCAGGCAGGGACCTACGTGTCCCAAATCCATTTGTCATTAAAGTTATTTCTCTCTACCTCTTCCTTTGCCCTATCGCCTCGTGTTTCGAGCTTTGCCTTTCTCTTGCCTTTAGCACTGCTCGAGCTCCATTATTACCGGTAGCTGTTTGGTGGTCAACATTTGAGAGTTATTCAAACGCAGCACGAAAACATATTGAGCCCTACGTGTTCAATCATCTCTCGCTGGCGGTCGGCAAGAGTTTTGGAGTGAAATGTTCAAGCTAAGCTGCCCTGTTGAAAGTGCAACACAGTCGTGGCGCAGCCCCCTCTCTTAAGGAACCGCTTTGCAAATTGAAAACGAAGCTCATTTTTGAGAGCCATCATCGTCATATAGTTCTAGGTTTTTTCGCCTCCTCGCCTTTTTTTGCACAAACGTAAAGGCCGCGGTAAGTGATCACGAAATAGCAGAAAGAGAGAAAGAGCCAGGATTGTGGCTCAATAAAAAAATAAACGAAAAATATGCCGAGATAGGAAATAAAAGCAGTCGTGGATTAAAGAAAGTGGACTTGTGGAGCAAATTTGACTTATCGGCTCAGACATCAAACATATCAAGATGAAACTTTTCTGTACTACAAGAAAGCCCAATCCCGCCTTGCATTTCGGAAACATTGCACGTACCCATCGTCATTTCTGGGTATCATTACTTCAAAGGGAATTGAATTCTTTGAATACATACGTGAGTGTATTGGAGGACTTTTTGACGTCATCGTAGCCAGCAACCCACTCCAAACGGCACCGAAAGGGCCAGCTGCGTAATAAATTCGTCTCCACACGGAACACACGTACGGATGGATGGGGAAATATGGGACATTTTATTACTTAACGACCCCTATCTTCTAAATGTGCAGTTATACTAACTTAATCTTTAGCTTCAGAAATTGTCAGCAGTGGTTTTATTTAAGCTGAGAAACAAATTTCGAAGTGAGCTTTTGTAAACAAATAAATCAATCCTTAAGGCGCGAAATCCTGCATGCCTCATTTATGAAAACTTTGCAGTGAAGCCAGCCTGGCGCCGAATATCAATTTAAGTGCATAGTCGATAAAAGTCGTTATTGATTTTAATTTATGCGACATTTAAGAGTTTTTGGTTGTAAGGGGTTTAAAATAACCAATAATTTCAGCAGCAGCATACACGTAGAGCAAAATGCTATATTTCGGTGTTCTAACTGATGGAACTAAAGGAAATGCAATGGTTTTCCTTCTTGTTTTAAAGCTTAACCCTTGTTGTCCAGCCCTCTAGGACAGTTCATTCATTCAATGGCGAACGCTCTTTGCAAGAGCAGTATGCCGGTAAATGCGGAAATTTTCTCTCCTTTGAACTTACCATTTCTTGTGTTTGATGAATAAATTTTGCGATAGTTAAAGAACATTACCTACATATTTCTGCAAAATTATCTGAACTGCAGCGTTCAGCTGTCGTTTGAAAACGCCGCCCATCAAAAAATACAACGGAAAATTTTCTCTAGTCAAAGCAGATATTTCTGTAGCGTTTTGAAACCTCACAACAAGAACTCTTGTAGTAAATTTCC
The DNA here is from genome assembly GCF_052857255.1 of Amblyomma americanum. Taxonomy (NCBI): domain Eukaryota; kingdom Metazoa; phylum Arthropoda; class Arachnida; order Ixodida; family Ixodidae; genus Amblyomma; species Amblyomma americanum. The sequence goes on from NC_135501.1 coordinate 99,893,630, forward strand.
TGTAGTATTAAGAAGTCTCCTGTCGTAGCGATATAGCCAGTCCTGTCGCAACAACAGACAAATTCACTATACAACAGAAAAATCTGCCGCAGAGAGGACAACAAAAATTTCTTTTGTATTGTGAGACTGTTTCTGTTCAATTTTTCAATTGGGCGCGAGGCATAATGAGAGGCGAAAAAAATAGTGGAAATAAAAATACACCAGATAACTACAGGTAGCATAATATGGAAGCAGTGATAGCGTCCCTTAACCGTGGTGAGCAAAATTTTATTCTCAAGTTAAGCAAAATAATAAATTCCTGAAAAGCTGAAATTCAGAAACTGTTTGCATTCAAGGTAGTGGTATCCGACCTTGAGGTATCTCAGGACCACTATAGCAAGGACAAATGACATTTTTCACGGTTGGAATCCGTACATAACCCTTCTGATCTAGGGGTTGATGGCTACTGTTGCTGCGAATCTTTGTGGAGTTTATTCTCTAACGTAAGGAAACCTGCTTAGCCTATTTCTTTCTAACACTGGAAACCTGACTAAATCACTCCGGAATATTTAGTATGACGCAGAACAATCTGTAAGGTGGTCGAGATGGTTGGCGGTGTATTAAGGAGCATCTTTTGAAGGGTCGCTATGATAAATACATTTTGTGTACTGGAGTCTAGCCTTTCATTTCTAACCTTTTTTTCTTGTTTGCAATTTGATAAGCTATATATTTTTTTATGTTAGTTAACAAAACTTTCCGCAAAAGATTAAAAAAGTACAAGTATTATTCATGGCAGCTGTTCTAACCTAACCTTTTTCATACATCATTACTACACTCGTTCTTAGATTAGCTGCGGGTTTATTGTGCTTTCTGAATGATTCACAATTTTCTTGGCTCTGATTTGTTTGTTCCTGCAGGTAAAAAACAGAATGGCATGGTTTAAGTATTTTCATCATATGCGCATTTGGTCTTTGTTTTAGTTATTTCCATGTCCTTCTGCGACGTGCCGTGCTTCTTTCTACTCAACATACCTTAGTTGGAAAGCGTGAGGTTTTGACGCTTTCGTCGTCTGTAGTGAAAAGTTTTATCATTGGTTCTAGTCTGTGTTTATTTCACTTTCCCGCGCTTTCCAGTCCCTTGCTCCAAATGAAGAGCTTCCACTATTTTTCAGCTCCCACATGAAACAACTGCCACTGTTTGGCGCCATCAGAAAACCTGCCTAATGGTAAGACGGTGATCCTCTTTCAAGAAATATCCCGGGTGACAAACTATGGCGTAGCAAGAAAACATAAAGAAAGCATTATTATGTTCTGGCAAGATTGACACGAAAGCTCGATCTCAAACCATGGTTTTCTCTCTCTTTCATAAAACAGCAGCGTTCTGCTTTTCAGAAGTCGCCATGATGTCTTTTTATTCTCTGTTTATCTATGACATTTTTCTCAGGAAGAATTTTGGAGCCTGTGCCTCAATAAAATAATTGTTTTTATTCTGTTCTCTTTGGACAAGTGGCAGCTTTCTAGGTAACAAGAACGTAATGTAACCCACACCCGCGAGTTTCGTCGAACGTAATGGGTCGAAGTGAACAACACGCGCTTGGATTCTTTATTCACCGGATCTATAAACTCCAGCGCCGATATTGGCAATTCGAAATATTTTCTCAGCTATTGTGAACACATAATTCCATGCCCACTTTGAAGCGATGCCTCCGCATTTCAACAAATTTTTAAAAATATGGCTCATACTATCTAGAAGGCTCAGGAGCACACGATGCGGTTTGGTCGAATCTGCTTCAACCGTTGTGGCGCGACTTTTTTTCCTTGCTGTCTAAGCGCTTTGCATTAATATGCATATCGCAGAATTGTTGTTCCTTGCTCTTGATATATTGTGATACGTACCATGCACAACGGAAGGCAATATGTCTAAATCACTGTTTTGGCTTTTGGCATGGCGCACTCTCCAGACTTTTTTTTTCATCAGTGCTTTCGCTTGGGCCAGTCAGATCATTCTTAAAAGTAGACCTGGCCTTTTGTTTAACAGTATAACAGCGTGAAACAAAACCACCGTATATAAACCTGTGAAAATGCGGAGCGCCAAACAGGGACGAAAGCGGTGAGTAGTTTACCGAGAAATCTCTTTTCTCGGGGTTTTTGCCAGCACATTTCATAAACAACATAACATACCGTATTATAAAGCGGATCAAGCAGTCACTCAAGAAAAGGCCTTCCTACAAGTGGCCAAGAAGAAATTGGCGATTGGTAAACAATACATTCATGCCCTTTAAGAAAAGCAGGGCAACTTTGTTAGGAAAATAGATATGATAGATAAAAGAGGCGAATGATTGCGCTTGCATCCCTACAGTCGCCGAAACAATCAGGGTGCTATTATTCAAGCTAGGGGTCTGAAAGCATTGCACATAGCGGACGTACGAGAGATTTAAGAAAGACTTTCGTGCAATGAAAAGGGAAAAAGCGACTTGTCAGGACAAGGCAACTGCATATATTTTGAAGGACGGTGGAGAGATTAAGCAGAAAAATGTATTACACTGCATACTCAGCTCCTCATTCAACTCCAAGCAACACCAACTTACTCTATAGGAAAAAGTGTGCATGTTTTAGATTTCCGGACATCTTCCAATCGAGCCAACTGCCTGCTTCCAGGAGTAGGCAAGTAGGGTTCTCCTATTATTATTATTATTATTATTATTGAAATACGGCGAAAGCAAGACGTAGAACAAATATTTAAAAAAGCTTGTTTTTGCCAATAGTGTGTTGAAACTCACCTTTTGAATATAAAGGCGTTACCATTGTTTGGGTTCTACGTTGGAACTGCATGCCTGCCAGGAACGGCCAAATAGTGACTCGTAACAAACAGTTTTCTTTTTCATCTGTTTGCTCTTCGCTGCGTGCTTTCGTCAGGAGTCTCTTGCCGTCTACTTACTGTTTCTGGGTTGGCGGGACTTTTTAGAATTGAAGATAAACGAAACCTCTCTTCATGAACAGCCTTACTTTAATGCTAAATATATTTTTAATCATGAAATATTCCTCTCTTATTCTATAAAATTTAATACCAACAATATCATTTTGATTTGCGTCTTAGCATGAACTAGGATAGTGGCAACACAATCCTGAATTGTAATGGCTGAGGATATTTTGCTGATCACAGGCAAAGAGCAAACTTCTATTTTTTGCACGCTAGATTTTTTGTTTGCGTTGTAACCCTATATTTGGCTATTAACCTGCGTTTCAGTGTAAAAAATTCTCACTCGCCCAATAATCTGCGAAACCACATGTGTGAGAAGGCGCTCCGTTTGTCTAATCGTTCCTTCGTATGCGTTTTGGTCTTGTTGTAAGCGATGGAGAGCCGCCGTATCGAACAGTCTTGAATAAAAATCTTGTATACTGAACAATTGTAAGTTACTGTTATAGAAATATTAAAGGCAATGATACGTTCTTCCAATGCGTAGAAAAATATTTCTTTTGAAGTTTTTTTATAGCTTGTATCAAGCAGTTCATACTGCCAAAGGAAACCTATAAGGAAATCTTTTGACGAAAGCAAAAGCGCTGGTAGCAATGAAAAAGCTTTTATTGCTATCGGCACTGGCGAAGCATTAAATTACTTCAAAAAAAAAATAGCTGGTGGTTTGCTAGCGTTCCTAAGCAAGAAATATTGTGAGACAAAACATTTTTTTCAGGTGCACACCACCACCACGTACCTGAAAGCGCGATTGATTTGTCCACTGTCGCAGAGTGCCAGTTGTGTGCTTCTTCATTTGTTGGACCGTCAGTGAAAATTTACCCAATGTACGCCGGCGGCCTATGCTCCAGTTCGCTGTTTCTTCAGCAATGTTTTCAGTGCCAATGCGTATTGCTTTATTGCCGTGTTTCTTCCACAACGCTATCCGCGCCAACACATGCAGCGTACATCCTTCTGTCACTACCACCTCATGGCCTAAAGCGCGAATATTAGTTTTAGAGTATAGTATTTGTCGATGAAGAAAACAATTTGAAATGCACAGCGCGCCACTGTCCAAAAGTTACCACTAAAAAGTTCAAAATAAACGGGAACAGAAAATAGCTAAGAATTTTTTTTTAATTTAGCAATAGCACTAAGACCCAAAAAAAGGAGCCAAAGTTCTCACGCTTTATGGAAGCGCACAGTGGACACTAATTTCTGCGATCTCAGTTTTCCGCGCCTCTAGTCCGTCTGGACTGCCCAGTATTTAGGAGAGAGAGAGACACTGCACGGTTGGTTGTTCAGGGATTAGCGGCTTGTTGAAAAGCCGACAATGCTCTCCACTGAAAATTTCATCCGTTCATCTTTTATTTCCTTCTAAGTAAGTTGGCCGTGGATTTTATTCTTCTGTGCTATCTGGTATTAAAAAAAAGCGAAAGTTCAGCGGCTTGCAGAACACCAAGTTTTCGGAAGCAACAAAGCGTGTGTGCACTAGCCTTCCCGTCCCATGTAAAAAACACAAGAGCGCAAAACACTCCTTGCTGTTCTCTCCAAAGAAGACGTAGCTGTCATAGACAGATAGCGGGCGATCAACCAAACTTGTGCTCACTATGTGAGCTCGAGATGTTTAGGTTAATGGTTTAAGGGAATACGCTGCATTTTTTGAGTAGATTGAGCTGCTGTTTAACGTTGTGCTTTATGGACATGAATTATTTGGTTAACATGATCATATCCTGAAAATGTGATGTCTGCCACATTGTGGTCAATTTTACTGTACCAGCATCAATAACAGTGATGATTGGCACAATTAGAACGGTACCTCTGGTAACGCCATTGTAGACAGTTTGGAGTGCACCGGTCTAACAGAAGCTGCAATGGAATCGAAATATGCAATTGGCGTCCACACTTCAAAGGCGTCCAACCTCTGCCCTAACCAGCCGCTAGTGTTTGGTGGTAGGTTTCCAACCGGCTATCTCCGGTATCCAAGGCCAGATTACTTGTATTTACTTATTCGTTTATTCATATTGCCTCACAGGCTTCAAGAACGAAGTATTGTGTGAGGGGGGTTACATAGATAGGGGTAATGACAGAAGCATGAGCAACACGTTTATACGAAACTTACTTAGTGCCAGTGCCGGTCACTGAAAAGTAAGATCAATATACAATGTTTAATGACACGTTAGTGACGAGAAAAATGGCTGTTATTTCGGCCCTAAAACGAGCTAGGGTCAAGAATATTCATGAATTCTTCCAGAAGACCATTCCAGTGAACGAAAGCCTGCGGCAGGGAAGATGAATTAAATGACACAGTTCTAGCTGAAATGCGTTTGAGGCTTAAAGGGTTGTTTAAGCGACGTGAGGTGCAGTTTGGTTGTACAAAGCGTTGAAGAGTAGACACTGTAGACTAGTCTGTGAAGTAAGCAGATAGGGAAATTAATCTCCGCGATTGCAATGTAAAGAGAGAGCTCAATTATTTGATGTTGGTTATGCTCGAGTAACGGTTGCAGTTTCTGGAACCGATTCAAGAGAATTAATTAAGTAGCCTGATGAGGTGATCAGAAGGGAGATGCCTATTCGACTTGTGGATGAACAAATGTTTGATAGGTGAGCTTACTGGTAGTGGCAGGAGTTCTATGATGATTACATTTTAGATACCCTATTGTGAGTCATGCTTTAGCTGTTACTTTCTCTGCATGAGTGGACCAACAGAGGTTACACTAGAAATATACGCCGAGGTATTTGCATGAAAACGCGTAGGACACTGAAGTATTGTTCAAGAAGTAAATCAAAGAAAAGTTCATTTTTTTTCTGGCTGAATATCATTAACTTGAATTTTTCGCTGTTAAGTGACATTTTCCATGGTGTGCACCAAGCGGTTATACGATCGAGGTCTCTTTGAAGTTCTAGGTGATAGGCAGATTAGCGTATCTTGCGGTAAATAATGCAGTCACCTCCAAACAAGCGAATAGTGAAATTAATGCTTGATGGCAGGTCGTTTATGTAAATGAGGAAGAGACATCAGTCCAGGTGCTACCTTGAGGTACACCAGAGAAGACGTCGCTAAATGGAGATTGGTGGCCGTTAAAAATAGTAAACTGCTTGCGAGATGACAATAAATATCTTATCCATGAGGTCGTTAATGAGTCTAAGTTAAGGCAGCCGATCTTAGCTATTAAACGTCAATGCGCGACGCGGTCAAATGGTTCAGAGACGTCTCAGAATATGCAGTCTGTTCGAAAGTTCTCGTCCATGTTATGTAGTGGTTGGTTAGTAGATTCCGATAGTTGAGTCTCATATGAGAAGCCTTTCCTGAACCCTTGCTGGTTAGTAAAAAAGTAGTTGCTATCGAGACGCTGCGCTACGCCTGATGCGATGATGTGTTCGAGGATGTTGCATGGGACAGATGTCGATAATATGGGGTGGTAATTACGTGCGTTTGTTTTGTTTCTTGATTTCAAGGCGGGGATAATTTTGCCAGTTTTTTACTCCTCTGGAATTTCTCCGGATGACAGTGACAGAAACAGAATAGTGCTTGAATGTGTTAGAGTGTGTTTTAGAATTTTTGTATTAATACTATTTACAGCAGCGGAAGTTGTTTTCTTGAGACTATTAATTAATCTGCAATACCGGTGGCACTTATTTCTATGAGGCTCCTGTATTGACAGTCTACATCTGCTAATGGTGGAATACTGGAATGATCTTCTTGCGTGAAGAGTGCAGTTAAATATTTATTGAATATGAGCGGGCATTCATTTTTTTATTCAAAAACCAGTATTATTCAACAAGAAAATCGGAGCCGGAGTGTCAGTGGGTGTTATGTTTTCCAGAATTTTTGCAGTTGTGCGTCGCAAGAGACTGAAGGTCGTGGGAGTAATATTTAAACTTGGCTTTACGAATGTATACAATTGCGACCTGCCGCTTTGTCTCAGAGGTCAACAGGAAAGGTGTTCTATAGGTCCACTGCTTTCAGCGGTAGGAAACATAGCCGGTGTATGGACAGAAAGGGAGATAAAAGCACAGTTTTTCCTGAAGGTTATTCCACTCCCAGTCAAAACACACTACAGGATTCTAAGACTGAAAATTTATGTAGTCTGTAGTCTTGTCGTATTTAGGGCATGTCTCCTGTAGTCTGTCTTGTCTTTTGTAGTCTGTACTGTCTTCTGTAGTCTGTATTGTCTTCTGTAGTCTGTCTTGACTTCCATAGTCTGCCTTGTGTAGTCTGTCTTGACTTGTGTAGTCTGTATTGTCTTCTGTAGTGTGTCTTTTGTAGTGCTCGTACACTGTGTCACTGTCGTTACTGTGTCACCTGTCAATTAACACAGGGTTTGTGTGTTCCAGAGTAGGCAATGCACAAAAACACACAGCTTGTTAATGGTCGCCTGACAATTAACACAAGCTTAGTGCATTCCAGAGTAATTCATGCCCAAAACCACTAGAATTGAAATGAAAATGATCAATTTTTATTTACTGTTTTGTGCTTTTTTTCGAGCTTGCTGATGCACCCTGTCCAGCGTTGTCCTGGCCGCAGGTTCCTAGATACATCGCCCATGAGCCAAGAAAAGTGGTCTTTGTCTTGGCTGAAAAAAGAAATATAGAGATCACCGCACCTACCTGCACAAAAGAATGCGAAAGCGTTGACGCCTCCTCGACACTGGTCGCCTTTCAAACTTGGCGACATAGTTGTTTTCTCGTTGACTTGATTGGTTATCAATTAACTCTTATTTTACCCTCATTTCACCCAACAACCATTTCGCGTTTTCAAATTTTCCGCCATGCATCATTCCCGCCCACTTACTGAATGCCCACCCAGTGAAACCACCCGTTCATTGCCTTTTGCTTCCCATTAATTACCTTATTGCCTTTGATTTATCATTCTTTTTCCTATCTCCTGGTTATGTATAGGTCAATTATCACTGGTGACGTGATTGCTCATTTCGAGTTTTCAAACCTGGCGCCAAGCTTTGGCTTTGTCCATACTTCCAGTCCTTCAAATTTGGCGCTGCGCTGTAGCTCCACCTACTTTCAGCGTTTTCAAATTTCGCGGCACTTTTTCTCTGGCCCAGCCACTTTTGGACATTTTTGGCTGTAAATAAGTATCTCATTATGATATTTTTCTCGCGCAGCATCCTCACATCATCCTCTTCCAATTACAACCACTCTTATGATGCTATCTCTTCTGAGTTGCCCACAACTGCTGTGGACACGATCCCCGGCAACATAGCCTAGTAAAGCTCTCACTTTATTTAAAATGTAATACTGAACAAGGCTCACGACTGGCTGAGTTGGTACTGACTCACCTTAAAACCAGCCAGAGACACAACAAACGTGGAGACGCGAGCTCAAGAGGCTGGACTAAGAAAAATTTCTTTGAAGGTTTTGATTATTTGATTTGATTTGTGAGGGTTTAACGTCCCAAAGCGACTCAGGCTATGAGGGACGCAATAGCGGAGGGCTCCGGAAATTTCGACCACCTGGGGTTCTTTAGCGTGCACTGACAACGCACAGTACACAGGCCTCTAAAATTTCGCCTCCATCGAAATTCGACTGCCACGGCCAGGATCGAACACGCATCTTTCGGGACAGCAGCC